>NC_088295.1:94736314-95094717 GCF_032854445.1 Liolophura sinensis | reverse complement strand
ACTGCACACCCAGAAGATGACGCGTCCCCACAAACTACTCTCCTAAACCCAGGCAGTTTGATGATATTGCACACCCAGAAGATGACGCGTCCCCACAAACTATTCTCCTAAACCCAGACAGGTTGATGACTCTGCACGTCCAGGAGATTACGTGTCCCCACAAACTATTCTCATAAACCCAAGCAGTTTGATGATACTGCATGCCCCAGAAGATGACGCGTCCCCACAAACTATTCTCCTACATTCAGACAGTTTGATGATACTGCACACCCAGAAGATTGCGCGTCCCCACAAACTATTCTCCTACATTCAAACAGTTTGATGATACTGCACGCCCAGAAGATGACGTGTCCCCACAAACTATTCTCCTACATTCAAACAGTGTGATGAAACGGCACACTCAGAAGATGACCTATGCCTATGCTCTATTAGAAAGTGAATAGTTTTCCAACTGATATCAATAATATTATTAATAATGTTAAACACGACTTTGATGGAAAACGAGGATCGAATTCAAAACCGTTTTTTTTACATTATTTGTGAATTCGTTACATAATAAATTTGTCCTCTGCAAATGGTGTTGTTCCAGGCACAATGAAAACTAACATTTCACAATCAGGTGACAAACATATTCTCCAATCACCATTCTAACATTCTTAGACTTCAAATGCTTTTGACACAGTTAACGATGAAATTCTATTATATAAACTGGATAGTAATGGTTTACAGGTACATCAGATTAATGCATTTTTAGGAATTATCCAAAAAGTAGGTAACAAAATCTTCATTACAATAACACATTATCCGCTGGAGCTCTGTTTTGGGTCCAATTTTCTTTTTAATTTATACAAACGACCTCACTCAAAGCCCCCGTCTATTAGATTCCCTTCTTTTTGCAGTTGATATAAGCACAGCCCTTACTGGCGTTGACACTGGTACCTTAATTAATCAGACGTTTTTTGAAGTTACCTAACTTTTATATGGCTTTGTATCCTCAGCTATCCTCAGCTATTCTTCTAGGTGTACAGTATATGATCAATTCATCATCTGGGTGTATAGTATCACTAAATCATCTTCTGATGTCTAGGTGTACAGTATCATCAAGTCTTCTTCTAGGTGTACAGTATCATCAAGTCTTCTTCTAGGTGTACAGTATCACAAGTCATCTCCTGAGGGTACAGTATCATCAAGTCATCTTCTAAGTGTACAGTATCACCAAGTCATCTTCTGGGTGTACAGTATCATCAAGTCTTCTTCCGGGTGTACAGTATCACCAAGTCATCTTCTGACGGTACTGTATCATCAAGTCATCTTCCGGGTGTACAGTATCACCAAGTCATCTTCTGGCTGTTTAGTATCACCAAGTCATCTTCTGGGTGTACAGTATCACCAATTCATCTTCTGGGTGTACAGTATCATCAAGTCATCTTCTAGGTGTACAGTATTACCAAGTCATCTTCTAAGGGTACAGTATCATCAAGTCATCTTCTGTGGGTACAGTATCTTCAAGTCATCTTCCAGGTGTTCAATATGAAAGGGTCATCTTCTGGGTGTACAGTATTACCAAGTCATCTTCGAGGTGTACAGTATCACTAAGTCATCTTCTGGGTGTACTGTATCATCAAGTCATCTTTTGGGTGTACAGTATCATCAAGTCATCTTCTGGATGTACAGTATGACCAAGTCATCTTCTGAGGTACGGTATCATCAAGTCATCTTCTGGGTGTACATTATCATCAAGTCATCTTCTAGGTGTACAGTATCATCAAGTCATCTTCTAAGTGTACAGTATGACCAAGTCATCTTCTGAGGGTACTGTATCATCAAGTCATCTTCCGAATGTACAGCATCATCAAACAATCTTCCGGCTGTACAGTATCATCAAGTTCTCTTCTGGGTGTACAGTATCATCAAGTCATCTTCTAAGTGTACAGTATCACCAAGTCATCTTCTGGGTGTACAGTATCATCAAGTCATCTTCTGTGGGTACAGTACCATCAAGTCATCTTCTAGGTGTACAATATGACCAGGTCTTCTGGGCCTATAGTATCACCAAGTCATCTTCTAGGTGTACAGTATCAATAAGTCATCTTCTGGTATCATCAGCATATGTTCTGGGTGTACAAGATCATCGGGTCATCTTCTGGGCGTAGAGTATCATCAAGTCATCTTCTGGGTGTACAGTATGATCAGCTGATCTTCTGGGTGTACAAGATCATCTGGTCATCTTCTGGGTGTACAGTATCATCAAGCCTTCTTCTAGGTGTACAGTATGACCAAGTCATCTTCTGAGGGTAGTGTATCATCAGCTGATCTTCTGGGTGTACAAGATCATTTGCTCACCTTCTGGGTGTACAGTATCATCAAGTCTTCTTCTAAGTGTACATTATGACCAAGTCATCTTCTGAGGGTACTGTATCATCAGCATATCTTCTAGGTGTACAAGATCATCGGTCATCTTCTGGGCATACAGTATCATCAGCTGATCTTTCGGGTGTACAAGATCATCGAGTCATCTTTCGGGGCGTACAGTATCAACAAGTCATCTTCTGGATGTGTATAGTATCATCGGCATATCTTCTGGGTGTACAAGTTCATCGGGTCATCTTCTGGGTGAACAGTATCACCAAGTCATAGGTGTACAGTATCAATAAGTCATCTTCTGGGTGTACAGTATCATCAGATGATCTTCTAGGTGTACAAGTTTATCGGGTCATTTTCTGGGTCAACAGTATCATCAGGTCATCTTCTGGATGTGTAACATCAACCTTGGTGTCAAATGAAAGACGAATAACCCGCACGTCTCCACCTAATCCCTGAAACCGTCCACGGCATACTGCTTGTACGCACGTGGACTACACAATTCGTCATTAAATATATAACTTACAGTCAGCGATGTGCATTGTCGCAATAAATAAACCAGGCGTCAGTGCGACGCAGAAGCCGATTTAGGAATTATAGGCCTACAGTTAGTTACCAATGCCTTTAACAGCTACCACGTAAACGTCGTGAATTTATTTTTAGTTATTTATCGATCTGTTGATTGATTTATTTATTGATTTGACGATTGATTTATATACTGATTTAATTAATTTTAACTGGGCATATACCGCCATCATGACGATTATTTTTATACCCGTGGTAAAACGGACTGAGAGCCTGAATGGGTATTAAACAAAATGTTTTTGGCATGTTACTGACGCGCTTTTCCACATCTCGCTAGCGTACAAGCTTGCAAAAGTGGTCTTCAACCATAACCCGATCGAGACTCCGCGGCCTCACGATGGTTGAAGGCCGATTATTGTTGCCGAACGAGTATCCGCGGTCCCACGAGAGTTGAAGGCCGTTTATTGTCACAAATCGAGAATCCGAGGCCTCACGAGAGTTGAAGGCCGTTTATTGTCACAAATCGAGAATCAGAGGCCTCACGAAAGTTCAAAGACGATTATTGTCACCGATCGAGAATCCGAGGCCTCACGACATAGAGAGCACAGGAATATCAAGGAATAGGGGGCCTGCCCAGTCCAAAGTCACAAGTTTACACGCACTGTAGGCCTACTGATTTGCTATTTTGTATCGCTCTAGATTTTTTTCAGTTGCCGCTAACAGAAATCTTTCAGGACAAATGTTAAGTTATAGTTACAGGTATAGCGGCGAAATCTATATCTTTTCATTTCCGTATGTGTACAACATTTCGGTTTTTACATTAACCCTAGATCATCCGGGCACCAAAATTCCATGGCAAAGCAGTCGACACATCCGGCGACATCGTGTTTGACAAAGCTACATATACATATAGTGCCAGTTCTACGTCGTTTCCAAGAAGAATTGGAAGGTAATTTTTACAAGCTAAAATTAAAAGCCTATAACGTGCGAGCTCATATTTCGATTTGTCATGTTTGGCTAGGGACGAAACAGAATTTTTTTCTCGGAGGTAGTGTTTACGTTAAAACGTTAATACAACAACAACAATCAGGTTGGTTTATTCATTGACCATAACAAACTGGACACATTTTAATACATAACAGAAGAAATGTTACAAAAGATCGGACAGTAAGAATAACTGGAAGAGGACGTGATTTCCAAAGGGATCTTAGTTTACGTGTACATGTAAAGCAGATTCGAGTGGCACAGCCACGAAAGTTGCAAAGCGAACGAACTCAAATGTCTGGTATTCCCCAAAAAAGGATATTTTGTGCGCAGTTTCTGCGAGTATAAGTGACGTCTTCGTCCGCAACTGTCAAAGGTAGGTGTGTAATGTATTTGAGTACTTCCAGATGAGAAAAATCCCTCGAAAAATCTGGCAGTTTTGCTTTGTCTCGAACACAATTCGAGGGCTAGCCCCGAAAGACTCCAACTCCTTTTCTTATACTGACCTAGTATCATTGTGGTCTTGACGCTTACATTGCTAATTCCGTACTCAACAAAGATCCAGGCTGATTGTCTTTGTTATAGACCAAGCAAATAAAGGACACCAACCTGAATACCTGCGTTCCGCACCCACTACACCACCATGCCATCATATTTCTCTACTCCATTTAGACTAGATTTATTAAAGCCATGAAAGTGACACGGAATACGCTTCTTGTTGCAGCCATGTTGAGCAGCTACGTCGGGATTTGCGAAGGAGCGTATACCATAGAAGCCTTCATGGCTGTAATAAATCTTCTCTAAATTGAGAAGGGTTGTATGGTGGTAGTGCTGTGAGTGCGGAAAGCAGGTCTTTAGGCTGGTGTCCTTTATTTGTGCAAGACTTATTCAGTAACAAAGATAATCAGCCTAGACCTTCGTTCAGTTCGAAGTTAACATTTCAAGACTCCAACGATGCTAGGCCAATATAGGAAAAGGAGTCTTTACAGGCTGTTCTAGAGCTAACCTTAACAGTCCAGTCCTGCTAACTTGTTATGCTTTAACCTGGCCTAAAGTAAGATCACAGTGAAGTGATTGCAGCAGTCCGTTAAAATTATACTCTAAGTGTTCATATCTCCCTAACAAGTGGGCTAGTAAATGGCAATCTTTGTGGTTCGGACTACATATGTCGTCAGTGTCATTGTCAGGAAACATATACCCCATGTATTTGTCTGTTGATCTAGGTGAGGATGTCAGAGGACAAGAAGCGTGGGGAGGATGGGGAGGAAGGTGGCCCTGGCCTAGCCTTCATGCCATTTGTGGTCATGGAGGACCTCTTGGATAAACTGAGGCTTCTTGAGTATGAGCAAGAATTCAGCAGGAAAATGAATCTGAAGCCATTGTCAAGGTGGGATTTAATACAGACCTTAAATACTGCATAATAGGATGCTACATGTCAATTTGTGGGAATGTGTTGAAGTGGTCCTAAAAATAGTGTTGCTACTGATGCAAGTCACTTTTCTGTGTGACAGGTATAAGGTTATCAGTGGTGTAATGACCCGGCATAGGGACTGCAGATTGGTTTTGGGTGCTAATGTTTCGATCTTTTCCCTTACAGACATTACTTTGCCATAGCCACCAACCCTGGAGAGCAGTTTTTTATGTTCACTTCTCTCGCCGCTTGGTTGTTAAGGAAGGCAGGCAAACAGTTTGAACAGCCGCAGGAGGTAATGGTTCTCTATTATTTATTAACTACATGTACAAAATGTAGATTGTCAGTAATAACTATATTGCTTATTTTTGTGGAGCCAGCACAGAGGATAACATTGTCACACTCATTTACGTTGTATGCATATTTCCATGCTTTTATACTATTAATATCGTTTTCATGTCCGTATTAAAAGAAAAATGAAAAGATGAAAAAAGATGTCTGCTGAAAAGAATGTGTAGAATAATGACTTTTTACAAACCTTTCATGTTTGGATGTGAAAGTTTCCCGTACGGGTACAGTTCATTCACATTGAAAGTTACTACAGCGATCATCACATGCTTGTTCTAGAAATATACTATCATAATGGAAGTGTTATCCTGTATTATTCTCCTCAGCCAGTATGTTTACCTCTCAGACTGAAATCACAGATGCCTTTATTATGAACTGTGCATATATGAGTACTGTTGATGCTGTGTTTTTGTAGTTCTGTTTATACTAAACAGCATAAGTGAGCCAAAGTGCACTTTTATGGATAATTTATAAACCCAAACAGGGATCAATAGTAAGTATTTAAATACAAGGTTAAGAAAGACTTAATGTGAAATACATCAGAGGGCCTCCGTGGCTCAGTTGGTCAGCACACTAGTGGAACATAATGACCCAGGAGCCTCTCACCAATGCAGGCGTTCTGATTTCAAGTGCAGCTCATGCTGGCTTCCTCTCCGGTTGTATGTGGGAAAGTCTGCCAGTAATCTGCGAATGGTCGTAGGTTTCTGCCGGGTTTTGCCTGGTTTCTTCCCACCATAATGCTGTCCGCCGTTGTATAAGTGAAATATTCTTGAGTACAGTGTAAAACACCAATCAAATAAATAAATAAATAAAATGCACCTAGTTGTATCCTAGTTTTAGTTAAACCTGCTTCTTCCAAAAACCTGCAGCCTCATACATGCAGCAAGGTAAAATTATGGTTGTCCTATCAAACTGTCATAGAGGACATATGTCTGTTTACCTGTGCGGTGTGTAATGGTGTCTGTTGTTGGTGTTTCAGTATGATGACCCCAATGCTACCATATCCAGTATCTTGGAGGAAGTGAGGAATTTTGTAAGTTGTCTTTTGTCTGGTGATCTGTACATGTAAAACTAACACATACGTGTACATGTGCATGTGCTCATGTAAGCCAGACGCTGGTTGGTAGGATGAATATTGAGCAGGATATGCAAGTTGAGGAGATCATGTGTTTAGTCACCTGTGCAACGAACATGTCTGTAGAAATAGCAAGGATCCGCGTTGATAGCGCTTACCGTTCTGGAATGTCTCCTTGTCACATGTATATGCATGTTTCTTGAGGAGAGTAAATATTACCTTTCAGAATTATTTACTGAGAGTATAAACACATGCTGTCTGGTTACACTGTAAATATTCTGGAAGTAAAGAAGCTGTGCCAGTAAATAACTGATTTTGTCAGTTACGTGTATGGAAGGTTACTGGAAATCTCCCACTTACAATGCACAAGCTGCACAAATGGAAACACTAATTTGTTTTGTTTGTTTTCTATAAAGTGATGAACTTTTTACTTTTTGAGACTTTAAACATTTTTTTATTCTTTTCTTTCTTCACAGGGTCACACAGTGGATTTTCCGCCATCAAAACTGAAGCAAGGCTGTGGAGAACACTGTATCTATGTGCTGGATCGCTTGTCCGACGAGGCTCTAAAAAACACAGCATTTTCTTGGAAGAGGTTCGTTCATATGTTCCACTGAGAATAACACAGTTGTCATGATCAGTGAGGTTAAGTATATGGGGCGACAGTGATAAGAGACACTTGTACATGTATAGTGGGGGGAGATGGACAAACATGTACACGCATGGTGGGGAGAGAGGACAAATATGTTTGTGTATGGTTGGAAGAGAGGGACAGACATGTACATGTGTGGTGGGGGAAGAGAACAAAGATATACATATATGGTGGGGGTGGGGGGGGGGGGGCAGGGGAGAGGAGAGGCAAACATGTACATGCATGGTGGGGAGAGAGGACAAATATGTTTGTGTATGGTGGGGAGAGGTGGACAAACATGTACATATATGGTGGGGGGAAGAGGAGAAAGATATACATATATCAGTGGGGGGAGGAGGGCACAGGCCAACATGTACATGCATGGTGGGGAGAGAGGACAAATATGTTTGTGTATGGTGGGGAGAGGTGGACAAACATGTACATATGTGGTGGGGGGAAGAGGAGAGAGATATACATATATCGGGGGGGGGGAGGGGAGCGGACAGACCAACATGTACATGCATGGTGGGGAGAGAGGACAAATATGTTTGTGTATGGTGGGGAGAGAGGGACAAACATGTTTGTGTATGGTGGGGAGAGATGGACAAACATGTTTGTGTATGGTTGGGGGGGGGGGGGAATAGGACAAACATGTACATGTTTGGTGGTGAGAGATGGACAAAGATGTTTGTGTATGGTGGGTAGGGAGTGACAAATATGTTTGTGTATGGTGGGACATGAGAGATGGACAAACATGTACATGTGTGGTGGGGGAAGAGGACAAACATTTACATGTATGGTGGGGAGAGATGGACAGACATGTACATGTATGGTTAGGGGAAGAGGACAAAGATGTACATGTATGGTTGGAAGGAGAGTACAAACCTGTACATGTATGGTTGGAAGGAGAGGACAAACATATTTATGTATGGTGGGGGAAGAGGACAGACATGTACATGCATGGTGGGGGGAAGAGGACAAACATGTACATGTATGGTGGGGGAAAGAGGACAAACATGTACATGTATGGTGGGGGAAAGAGGACAAACATGTACATGTATGGTGGGGGGAAGAGGACAGACATTTACATGTATAAACATTTACATGTATGGTGGGGAGAGATGGGCAAACATTTACATGTATGGTGGGGGAAAGAGGACAAACATGTACATGTATGGTGGAGGAAGAGGACAAACATGCACATGTATGGTGGGGGAAAGAGGACAAACATGTACAAGTAAGGTAGGGGGATGAGGACAAACATTTATATGTATAAACATTTACATGTGTGGTGGAGAGAGATGAACAAACATTTACATGTATGGTGGGGGAAGAGGACAAACATGCACCTGTATTGTAGGGGAAAGAGGACAAACATGTATGGTAGGGGGAAGAGGACAGACATTTACAAGTATAAACATTTACATGTATGGTAGGGAGAGATGGGCAAACATTTACATGTATGGTGGGGGAAGAGGACAGACATTTACATGTATAAACATTTACATGTATGGTGGGGAGAGATGGGCAAACATTTACATGTATGGTGGGGGAAAGAGGACAAACATGTACATGTATGGTGGAGGAAGAGGACAAACATGCACATGTATGGTGGGGGAAAGAGGACAAACATTTACATGTGTGGTGGGGAGAGATGAACAAACATTTACATGTATGGTCGGGGAAGAGGACAGACATGCACATGTATGGTAGAGGGTGAGGACAACCATGTTTATGTAATGTAGGGAGAGATGGACAACCATGTTTATGTAATGTAGGGAGAGATGGACAACCATGTTTATGTAATGTAGGGAGAGATGGACAAACATTCTGTTCATTGAAAAGCTCTTCTACTCTACCAGTATCAGTGAGTTGTGCAAGTGTGAAACATGTCGTGCAGAAGTTTGTCAGTAGCCGCCAAAAGGTGAAAGCTTACACCAGTCACTCCAGTTTCCTCCACTCGTAAAACTCCCCACCAACTTATAAGTAAGAGTATGGTGTTAAACGACAATGTTATGAAGAAATGATTGTATTGCTGTTTGGTAACGATATACCTGTAGCTGTTGTGGTATTGCTGTGTGGTAAGGATGTACCTGTATTTGTAGTGGTATTGCTGTAGCTGTAGCTGTTGTGGTATTGCTGTGTGGTAAGGGTGTACCTGTAACTGTAGTGATATTGCTGTGTGGTAAGGACGTAGCTGTAGCTGTAGTAGTATTGCTGTGTGGTAAGGATGTAGCTGTAACTGTAGTGGTAGTGCAGTGTTCTAAGGATGTAGCTGTAACTGTAGTGGTAGTGCAGTGTGGTAAGGATGTAGCTGTAACTGTTGTGGTATTGCTGTGTGGTAAGGATATAGCTGTAGTGGTAGTGCAGTGTTCTAAGGATGTAGCTGTAGCTGTAGTGGTAGTGCAGTGTTCTAAGGATGTAGCTGTAACTGTTGTGATATTGCTGTGTGGTAAGGACGTAGCTGTAGCTGTTGTGGTATTGCTGTGTGGTAAGGATGTACCTGTAACTAGTGATATTGCTGTGTGGTAAGGACGTAGCTGTAGCTGTAGTAGTATTGCTGTGTGGTAAGGATGTAACTGTAGTGGTAGTGCAGTGTTCTAAGGATGTAGCTGTAACTGTAGTGGTAGTGCAGTGTTCTAAGGATGTAGCTGTAACTGTTGTGGTATTGCTGTGTGGTAAGGATGTAGCTGTAGTGGTAGTGCAGTGTTCTAAGGATGTAGCTGTAGTGGTAGTGCAGTGTTCTAAGGATGTAGATGTAACTGTTGTGATATTGCTGTGTGGTAAGGATGTAGCTGTAGCTGTTGTGGTATTGCTGTGTGGTAAGGATGTACCTGTAACTGTAGTGATATTGCTGTGTGGTAAGGACGTAGCTGTAGCTGTTGTGGTACTGCTGTGTGGTAAGGATGTACCTGTAACTGTAGTGATATTGCCATGTGGTAAGGACATAGCTGTAGCTGTAGCTGTTGTGGTACTGCTGTGTGGTAAGGATGTACCGGTAACTGTAGTGATATTGCTGTGTGGTAAGGACATAGCTGTAGCTGTAGCTGTAGCTGTTGTGGTACTGCTGTGTGGTAAGGATGTACCTGTAACTGTAGTGATATTGCTGTGTGGTAAGGACGTAGCTGTAGCTGTTGTGGTACTGCTGTGTGGTAAGGATGTACCTGTAACTAGGTATATTACCGTGTGGTAAGGACGTAGCTGTAGCCGTAGTAGTATTGCTGTGTGATAAGGATGTAGCTGTAACTGTAGTGGTATTGCTGTGTGGTAAGGATGTAGCTGTAGCTGTAGTTGTATTGTGGTTTTCTAAGGATGTGGCTGTAGTAGTATTGCTGTGTGGTAAGGATATACCTGTAGCAGCTGTAGCTTTAGTGGTGTTGATGTTTGTGTTACAGACCTCAGTACCCAGAGGAAGAAATGGGAGAGGAGAACATTATAGAGGATGACTCTGAACTAACACTACATCAAGTGGAGAAGGACATGATCCAGGTAAATGGTAAACCTACATGTAGGTTCCTGTGTTCAGTCTGAAACATTGCCCCATGTGGGTGCCTGTGTTCAGGATGAATGTAGTCCTGTGTGAGGTTCCGTGTTCAGACAGAACATGGCTCTGTGTGAGTTTCTATGTTCAGGATGAATGTAGTCCTGTGTGAGGTTCCGTGTTCAGACAGAACATGGTTCTGTGTGAGTTTCTATGTTCAGGATGAATGTAGTCCTGTGTGAGGTTCCGTGTTCAGACAGAACATGGTTCTGTGTGAGTTTCTGTGTTCAGACAGAACATGGTTCTGTGTGAGTTTCTGTGTTCAGACAGAACATGGTTCTGTGTGAGTTTCTGTGTTCAGACAGAACATGGTTCTGTGTGAGTTTCTGTGTTCAGGATGAATGTAGTCCTGTGTGAGGTTCCGTGTTCAGACAGAACATGGCTCTGTGTGAGTTTCTGTGTTCAGACAGAACATGGTCCTGTGTGACTTTCTGTGTTCAGACAGAACATGGTTCTGTGTGAGTTTCTGTGTTCAGACAGAACATGGTTCTGTGTGAGTTTCTGTGTTCAGATAGAACATGGTTCTGTGTGGCAGCATACATGTATGGTCAAGCATCTGATCTAGGTGTTTGTGCCCAAACTACAACTTGGCCCAGTCATCAAATGATTTGGTTTTACCATACGATTTTCTTTTTAACCTACAAAATGTAATCTATTTTACCATGTGATGTTATTGGTTTCAGCACCTGATATTATTGGTTTCACCACATGCTGTTATTGGATTGAGATCATGGTGTTATTGTTTTCAGGTCATGATGTTATTGATTTCACCATGTCATGTTATTGTTTTCACCATTATTTATTTCACCTTTGTGAAGTTATTTGTTTCACCTTGTGATGTTATTGGTTTCACCTTGTGATGTTAATGGTTTCACCTTATGACGTTATTGGTTTCACCTTGTGATGTTAATGGCTTCTCCTTTTGATGATTTTGGTTTAACTGTGTGATGTTATTGGTTTCCCTGTGTATTCTATAGCCTTCACCACATAATGATATTGGTTTTGCTGTGTGTTATTGGTTTCACCACTTGATGTTATTGGTTTCACCATTTGATGTTATTTGTTTCACCATTTGATGTTGTTGGTTTCTCCTTTTGATGATTTTGGTTTAACTGTGTGATGTTATTGGTTTCATCATGTGATGTTATTGGTTTCAGGACCTAATCTTATTGGTTTCACCACAGGCTGTTGTTGGTTTCAACACATGATGATATTGGTTTCAGCACATGAAGTTATTGGTTTCAGCATGTCATGTTAGTGGTTTCACCATATCATGCTGTTGGTTTCTCCTTGTGATGATTTTGGTTTAACCGTGTGATATTATTGGTTTCATCATGTGATGTTATTGGTTTCAACACCTAATGTTATTGGTTTCACCACATGATGGTATTGGTTCCAGTGCATGATGTAATGGTTTTAGCATGTCATGTTAGTGATTTCACCATGTGATGTAATTGGTTTCACTGTTTCTCACGACCAGGACACTCATGATGATGAAGACTATGAAGACGATGAGCCCATGATGGACCTGGAGGGTTTGAAAAAGCTTGGTCACCATAAGGTAATCAGGGTATGGTTAAGGGTTTGACACCTTGTTTTGGTGTTTGTTGTGTAACCAGATGCCACTAAACCTTTCTTTTGTTCCGAGTGAAATCCTGAAAATGCCATGATTTGACTCAGTACGAAACAAGGTTCAGTGATATTGGGTTACATATCAAACACCAAGACTAGGTGTTAAAGTCTATTCTACCCCCAGAAATGAAGAAAATGATGCAAAACGACATATTTTATGCAGCTTTTTGCTGCTTATCTCTTTCGCTCACTCTGCAGAGGTCATGCATTTTAGACCAATCATCGGAAAGCTTATGCGAAGCAATGCTTTCATCTCTAAAGGATATTTCTACAGTTTGCCTTTATTTAAATCATAAAAGCAAATCTGACAATTAAACGAAGTCGAATTCTTTTATTTGAAGAAATGAATAGCATGAACTGATATTATTGAGGGAGGTAAGCATGGAGACAGGTGTGTTACATGACACACATGAAAGGTTTCTCTGTTTAATACATGTATGTATGTTTGCACTCGGCCCACAACTAACTGCATGGTAGAATTAGTGTACACAACACTGCTGTCAGTGCTTTCTGGGTCTCTTAGTAACAGTAAGTGATTGATAGCACTGGTCTGGCCGTTTGTACGTATTTTTATTCACTGAAAACCACTTTCTTCAACCAGTACAGTTTACCTTATCTGTGCCTCACACCTGGGAAAGTTTGTCAGTAACTTACCAGATTCCGCTGGTTTGTGCCAGGCTCTGGTTTCCTCCACCCATCATGGAAATGAAAAGTTATTTAGCATGGTGTTAAGGAACAAATCAATAAATAACCAAAGCTGTTGTCCCACTGCCCACAGTAAAGCTGTTGTCCCAATGCCCACAGTAAAGCTGTTGCCCCACTGCCCACAGTAAAGCTGTTGCCCCACTGCCCACAGTAAAGCTGTTGTCCCACTGCCCACAGTAAAGCTGTTGCCCCACTGCCCCACAGTAAAGCTGTTGTCCCACTGCCCACAGTAAAGCTGTTGCCCCGCTGAAAACAGTAAAACTGTTGTCCCACTGCCCACAGTAAAGCTATTGCCCCACTGCCCACAGTAAAGCTGTTGTCCCACTGGCCACAGTAAAGCTGTTGTCCCACTGGCCACAGTAAAGCTGTTGTCCCACTGCCCCACAGTAAAGCTGTTGTCCCACTGCCCACAGTAAAGCTGTTGCCCCACTGAAAACAGTAAAACTGTTGTCCCACTGGCCACACTAAAGCTGTTGTCCCACTGCCCACACTAAACCTGTTGTCCCACTGCCCACAGTAAAGCTGTTGCCCCACTGCCCACAGTAAAGCTGTTGTCCCACTGCCAACAGTAAAGCTGTTGCCTCACTGCCCACAGTAAATCTGTTGTCCCAATGCCCACAGTAAATCTGTTGTCCCACTGCCCACAGTAAAGCTGTTGCCCCACTGGCCACAGTAAAGCTGTTGCCCCACTGCCCCACAGTGAAGCTGTTGTCCCACTGCCCACAGTAAAGCTGTTGCCCCACTGAAAACAGTAAAACTGTTGTCCTACTGGCCAGAGTAAAACTGTTGTCCCACTGGCCACACTAAAGCTGTTGTCTCACTGGCCACAGTAAAACTGTTGTCCCACTGGCCACACTAAAGCTGTTGTTCCACTGCCCACAGTAAAACTGTTGTCCCACTGGTCACAGTAAACCTATTGCCCCACTGGCCACAGTAAAGCTGTTGCCCCACTGGTCACACTAAAACTATTGTCCTGCTGGCCACATTAAAGCCATTGTCCCACTGGTCACAGTAAAGCTGTTCTCCCACTGGCCACAGCAAAGCCGTTGTCCCACTGACCACAGTAAAGCTGTTGCCTCTCTGACCAAAGTAAAACTGTTGTCCCTATGGCCACAGTAAAGCTGTTGTCCCACTGGCCACAGTAAAGCTGTTGTCCCACTGGCAACACTAAAACTGTTGTCCCACTGGCCACACTAAAGCTGTTGTCCCACTGGCCACACCAAAGCTCTTGTCCCACTGGCCGCAGTAAAGCTGTTGTCCCACTGGTCACACTAAAGCTGTTGTCCCACTGGCCACACTAAAGCTGTTGTCACGCTGGCCACACTAAAGCTGTTGTCCCACTGGCCACAGTAAAGCTGTTGTCCCATTGGCCACTGTGAAGCTGTTGTCCATGTAGCCGTGGCGGACTTAAGCCCTGATCTCTCAGTACTTCAACACACTCAGCAATGGTTATTTTATGGATAACCCCCAAAGCTCTGCCCCAAAAGTCTGTAAGATTCAATTTGATTTGTTCCCCCTTTGATACAGGTAACTTGTGTGAAGTGTGACGTGTATACTTCTGTCTGGATGTTTATATTCATGCGTGTGATCAGGTATTACATATAGTGTGGGAATGTTTTCAGGAGTTACAAGAAGGAAGTAAACCCGAGGAGATTTTAGAATCCTCCACAGATGCTGCTGACTGGAAGCTGGAGGTAGAGAGAGTGTTACCTCAACTCAAGGTGACCATACGGACAGACAACAAGGTGAGGCTGCTGGTCATCTACCCAGGTATTCATGTATCACTGGGTCATACACCAAGGTATCGATGTGTCACTTGGTCATCCACACAGTTATTTATGTGTCACCTGGTCACCCTCCCAGGTATTCATTTGTCACCTAGTCTTCCACCCAGGTATTCCTTTCTCACCTAGTCTTCCACTCAGTTATTCATTTGTCACCTACTCATCCATCCAGGTATTCATTTGTCACCTAATCATCCACCCGGGTATTCATTCATCATCTAATCATCCACCCGGTATTCATTCATCATCTAATCATCCTCCTGAATATTCATTCATCACTTAATCATCCACCCGGGTATTCATTCATCACCTAATCATCCACCTGGGAATTCATTCAGATACAGTCAGGTTTCTGAATATCCTGTTAATTGTATGTCTTTCTCTTGTTGTATTTACTAGATAATCTTGATTTATACATGTGTAGCTATGCAGGTAAAATCTCATTTTTGAAGTTATTTACATGTATTTTTATGTTCGAACTATAGTTATGTAGTCAAACTTTTGTGTTTCAGGACTGGAGGGTCCATGTCGACCAGATGCATCAGCACAAAGAGGGCATCGAGACCTCATTAACAGACACCAAGTCCTACCTAGACAGGCTTCATTCAGAAATCACCAGGACATTAGAAAAGATCGGGAGTCGGGAGAAGTACATCAACAATCAGCTAGAGCACCTGCTACAAGACTTCAGGTCATTACAGGACCAACTGGCTGAGTCTAAGGAGAGGTACAGACAGGCCAGCGGGGGAGTCACAGAGAGGTCCAGGAAACTAGCAGAGGTTGGCTTCTCCACTGAGGACCAGTTCATCTGAAGAATGGGTTTTACCATTGCCACACTTTCTGTTCTTTTT
Source organism: Liolophura sinensis (assembly GCF_032854445.1). Classification (NCBI taxonomy): domain Eukaryota; kingdom Metazoa; phylum Mollusca; class Polyplacophora; order Chitonida; family Chitonidae; genus Liolophura; species Liolophura sinensis. Next base: position 95,078,869 of record NC_088295.1, on the reverse strand, counting down.
AAGAGACTGGTGCACGTACCGTAATATAATGTACATATACTATAGGGAAGGTTTTAAATGTCTGCCTGTTTACAAAAGAAAGGAGAGGTTGGTGAATATGACTTTTGTGCAGCTTTTTGATGTGTTGACTAAACTACCACCCTGGAGTAAAGTACTGCCCGTCAGGATGTACCTGACCAAAACCTCCTCAATTAAGGCCTCATCTGGTTGTCCACCCAGGTATTCATGTGTCACGTGGTCATTCACCAGGTGGATGTTGTGAGTTGCTCACAACCTCTCACATTGGGTCTCCATGACAATGTGGTTTATAGCAAGCTACCATAAAGCAGTGACTCAGTAGTCTCTTGACTCAGTAGTTTCTCAACTCAGTAGTCTCTGGAATGATGTTGCTGTGAGTTACTGGCTTCCTCTGTGGTGGAGTGTAGGAAGGTCTGCCAGCAATCTCTAGATGGTTGTGTGTTTCTTCTCACCATAAAGCAGGCTGCAGTCATACAAGTGAAATATTCTTGAGTATAGCGTAAAACACCAATTAAATAAATAAAACATTGTACATGTACATATATGTGTAACCATGTGAAGGAACATTTACATGTAGTCTTGATGGGATTTTGCTTTGTTTGATGTGATCAATAACAGTGGTGTGTGTATTCCTCAGGTGACAGAGGACTTGGAGAAGGTGAAGCAGGAGATGGAGGAGCGGGGCAGCAGTATGACTGATGGAGGTAAGTAGGTCTTCTGTCACACGCTCACTCGGGCTTAAAGAGCAGGCAGCGGTATGACTGATGGAAGTAAGTCTGTCTTCTGTCACACTCTCCCTCGCGCTTAAAGAGCGGGGCAGCAGCATGACTGATGGAGGTAAGTCTGTCTTCTGTCGCACGCTCACTCGCGCTTAAAGAGCGGGGCAGCAGTATGACTGATGGAAGTAAGTCTGTCCTCTGTCAAGCGCTCCCTCACGCTTAAAGAGCAGGCAGCGGTATGACTGATGGAGGTAAGTCTGTCTTCTGTCACACGCTCACTCGGGCTTAAAGAGCAGGGAGCAGCATGACTGATGGTAGTAAGTCTGTCTTCTGTTACACGATACTCGCGCTTAAAGAGCGGGGCAGCAGTATAACTGATGGAAGTAAGTCTGTCTTCTGTCACACGCTCACTCGCGCTTAAAGAGCGGGGCAGCAGTATGACTGATGGAGGTAAGTCTGTCTTCTGTCACACGCTCACTCGGGCTTAAAGAGCAGGCAGCAGTATACTGATGGAAGTAAGTCTGTCGTCTGTCACACGCTCACTCGCGTTCAAAGAGCGGGGCAGCATTATGACTGATGGAGGTAAGTCTGTCTTCTGTCACACGCTCACTCGGGCTTAAAGAGCGGGGCAGCAGCATGACTGATGGAGGTAAGTCTGTCTTCTGTCGCATGCTCACTCGCGCTTAAAGAGCGGGGCAGCAGTATAACTGATGGAGGTAAGTCTGTCTTCTGTCACATGCTCACTCGCGCTTAAAGAGCGGGGCAGCAGTATGACTGATGGAGGTAAGTCTGTCTTCTGTCGCATGCTCACTCGCGCTTAAAGAGCAGGCAGCGGTATAACTGATGGAGATAAATCTGTCTTCTGTCACACGCTCACTCACACTTATGGGTCCATGCATTTTTTCCTCACTAAGTTGAAAATTCCACAAGCCTTACGATGGAAATTGTGTAATTCGTAGATTTTGAAACCAAATGCTTTTCGAGACGTTAAACTTACATGTAGAAATGTGATATCCATACCTGACACCTGATAAAATTTGGTGATACACGTTTAGGTTGTGTAATGTTCCAATGTATGGCGTACAAATGTTATGAGTAGGTGGAGTTATCTCCCTTATTCCAGTCTGGATTTGGTTTTGAGATCATGGAGCACACTTCCACTCAGGCTTTCCTGTGCCCTTAAACGGTCATTGTGCACACTTGCTTGACCTTGGTGAACTGCCTGAACAACTGTTGTCAGATCTTTTACTTGGATCTGTCTAGTAAACATGTGCTCTAAGTTCAGTAGATCAGCTCAGGCCCGTGCTTAAGCAATACCAGACTTACATCACGGGTTGTGAGCGGGACAGCCCTCAGGCCTGTGCTTAAGCAATACCAGACTTACATCGCAGGTTGTGAGCGGGACAGCCCTCAGGCCTGTGCTTAAGCAATACCAGACTTACATCGCAGGTTGTGAGCAGGACAGCCCTCAGGCCTGTGCTTAAGCAATACCAGACTTACATCGCAGGTTGTGAGCGGGACAGCCCTCAGGCCTGTGCTTAAGCAATACCAGACTTACATCGCAGGTTGTGAGCGGGACAGCCCTCAGACCTGTGCTTAAGCAATACCAGACTTACATCGCAGGTTGTGAGCGGGACAGCTCTCAGGCCTGTGCTTAAGCAATACCAGACTTACATCGCGGGTTGTGAGCGGGACAGCTCTCAGGCCTGTGCTTAAGCAATACCAGACTTACATTGCAGGTTGTGAGCGGGACAGCCCTCAGGCCTGTGCTTAAGCAATACCAGACTTACATCGCAGGTTGTGAGCGGGACAGCTCTCAGGCCTGTGCTTAAGCAATACCAGACTTACATCGCGGGTTGTGAGCGGGACAGCCCTCAGGCCTGTGCTTAAGCAATACCAGACTTACATCGCGGGTTGTGAGCGGGACAGCCCTCAGGCCTGTGCTTAAGCAATACCAGACTTACATCGCAGGTTGTGAGCGGGACAGCTCTCAGGCCTGTGCTTAAGCAATACCAGACTTACATCGCAGGTTGTGAGCGGGACAGCTCTCAGGCCTGTGCTTAAGCAATACCAGACTTACATCGCGGGTTGTGAGCGGGACAGCTCTCAGGCCTGTGCTTAAGCAATACCAGACTTACATCACGGGTTGTGAGCGGGACAGCCCTCAGGCCTGTGCTTAAGCAATACCAGACTTACATCGCAGGTTGTGAGCGGGACAGCCCTCAGGCCTGTGCTTAAGCAATACCAGACTTACATCACGGGTTGTGAGCGGGACAGCCCTCAGGCCTGTGCTTAAGCAGTACCAGACTTACATCGCGGGTTGTGAGCGGGACAGCTCTCAGGCCTGTGCTTAAGCAATACCAGACTTACATCACGGGTTGTGAGCGGGACAGCTCTCAGGCCTGTGCTTAAGCAATACCAGACTTACATCGCGGGTTGTGAGCGGGACAGCTCTCAGGCCCATGTTTAAGCAATACCAGACTTACATCGCGGGTTGTGAGTGGGACAGCTCTCAGGCCCGTGCTTAAGCAATACCAAGCTAACTTTGTGGATATGAGCAGGACAGTTTTGGCCCATGCTTAAGCAATCCCAGACTAACTTTTCGGGATATGAGCGGGACAGTTTTGGCCCGTGCTTAAGCAATCCCAGACTAACTTTGCGGGATATGAGCGGGACAGTTTTGGCCCATGCTTAAGCAATCCCAGACTAACTTTGCGGGATTTGAGCGGGTCAGTTTTGGCCCATGCTTAAACAATCCCAGACTAACTTTGCGGGATATGAGCGGGACAGTTTTGGCCCATGCTTAAGCAATCCCAGACTAACTTTGCGGGATATGAGCGGGACAGTTTTGGCCCATGCTTAAGCAATCCCAGGCTAACTTTGCTGGATATGAGCGGGACAGTTTTGGCCCGTGCTTAAGCAATCCCAGACTAACTTTGCAGGATATGAGCGGGACAGTTTTGGCCCGTGCTTAAGCAATCCCAGACTAACTTTGCAGGATATGAGCGGGACAGTTTTGGCCCATGCTTAAGCAATCCCAGACTAACTTTGCAGGATATGAGCAGAACAGTTTTGGCCCATGCTTAAGCAATCCCAGACTAACTTTGCGGGATATGAGCAGGACAGTTTTGGCCCATGCTTAAGCAATCCCAGACTAACTTTGCGGGATATGAGCGGGACAGTTTTGGCCCGTGCTTAAGCAATATCAGTTTAACCTCTCTGGGATATGAGCTGGACAGCATTGAGATGCTGGTGTTCTGTACATGAAACCTTGTGTACCATAGAACACTATTTGAATCTTTAGGTAACAAAATTCTCATCAGTTTGACCATACACATTTTGCATTGATATTAGTATATATTTGTATTATTATTTGCATTAGTTCAGTGTCAAATTCATGTGGCCTACATGTATATATTGGAGCCAAGGTCATTTCATTATAGGGCTATGATGAGACTACACTGTATGTCTTGATATTGCTTTTCTCTTTCATATCTCATCTAAGAAGCCATTGACCTTGTTTTCACCATGAAAGGGAGCCTTGGTGGCTCAGTTGGTTAGCGCGCTAGCGCAGCGTAATGACCCAAGATCCTCTCACCAATGCGGTTGCTGTGAGTTCAAGTTCAGCTCATGCTGGCTTTCTGTCAGGCCTTACGATGGAAGGTCTGCCAGCAACCTGCGGATGATCATGGGATTCCCCCGAGCTCTGCCCTGTTTCCTCCCACCATAATGCTGGTGGCCATGGTATAAGTGAAATATTCTTGAGTACCACGTAAAACACCAATCAAATACATAAATGGATAAATTTACCCTCCTATGTCTCAGATATATGTACCTGTGTCTTGCATTTTGTTGACTGTGGCCTAGTGGTAAGCTGATTGCGTGTAATCAATCTCCAGACTCGAGACACATACATGTAAGGTACATTCCATGGACAGGCTCCGCTGTCATTGCCTAGGTGACAAGAAACAGCTTATGTCACTCAAGGGGCTATTTAAAGGGTCTGATGTTGTCCCCACTTCAATCCAGCAATAAAAATGACCTTCAGCATATACTAGTAATATATAGTATAGATGTAATTGATTGTGGTGTTATGAATCAACAGTGAGAATTACTGCCGAAAATTACTTTGCTTTTCTTTGTGTGTTGCAGCTCCCCTGGTGAGAATCAAACAGGCTATACAGCAGCTGAAGAAGGACAACACTCAGATGGACATCAGGATTGGGGTGGTGGAACACGTCCTTCTTCAGGCCAAACTCAAGGACAAACACAGCCAGACCAAGCAGGTGCACGCCAACACTGGGCAGCAGTTCTCCTATTAGGCTATCTTACGTACTCCTTGTACATTCCATCCTGTGACTCACTCACCTGCAGCCTGTCTGTGCGTGTGGTTGACAGACATCTAGGTGTGACTCACTCACCTGCCAGTTCAGACTCGGCTGTCCAGCTTGGACCTGCATAACTGTCTTCACTTCCTTCTTACAGTTTAACAGAAGACTGTGAATTCTGTGATGGTCAGACGACCAGCCGTCCAGGCTGTGTTGTTACAGGTGTGTCCTACGTTTACCAATACAAACACAGGATGCAAACAGAAGTGATGTAGGTATTGTGAAGGATACAGTGTAACACGCTTTTGTGTGTTTGATGGTTATTTACAATATTTGTGTATAGTATGGTTTACTCATCACACAGACAAGAGACAGTCTTTGCTCAGAAGAAAAGAAGTTTTGTATAACAAGTATCCTGTTAGACTTAATAGATGTACACAGAGAATTGTTTTAAATTTGTCCATGCAGTGACACAGTGACAAGACCTGTTCCGTCCATAAATGTTGCCAGCATGAAATAAAGGTAACCTCTGAGGTAAAAGTCGTTTGTTTTATTGGCTGCTCCTGTGTGACGCTGTGGATAATAATAGATGTGGTTACAGGATACAGAAAAATATTGCTAAGTACTTTTAATGTGGTTGCTTGATAAAGGCAAAGGATTGTGGTTACAAGGTACAGACAAATACTGCGACTAGTACTGTGATTACTTGGTAAAGACAAATACTGCAACTAGTACTGTGATTACTTGGTACAGACAAATACTGCAACTAGTACTGCGATTACTTGGTACAGACAAATGCTGCGACTAGTACTGCGATTACTTGGTACAGACAAATACTGCGACTAGTACTGCGATTACTTGGTACAGACAAATACTGCGACTAGTACTGTGATTACTTGGTACAGACAAATACTGCAACTAGTACTGCGATTACTTGGTACAGACAAATACTGCGACTAGTACTGCGATTACTTGGTACAGACAAAATACTGCGACTAGTACTGCGATTACTTGGTACAGACAAATACTGCGACTAGTACTGTGATTACTTGGTACAGATACATACTGACAGATACTTGCACTGTGCTTAGAGGGCACAGACAAATGTACATGTAGTCACTTGTACTTTGGTTACTTTGCAGCGACCCATTTTATAGGTATCAAAGTTTAAAACACGACCTCTTCGCTTACAACAAAGCAACAGGTCCCTTTAAAAAATGTAATTTGATTATGAACCAACATGACTGAGCATAATCAATGTACATCCTGGATCTGCATTCTGATGAAGACTTTGGACTGGGTCATGCTGTTTCCATGGATACCTGCAGACTCTAACCTAAAGCTGTGTTGTTTGCCCTACTGAACTCTGAAGTTGTCTTCTTATATAGGCCTGTAGAATTCTCATGTCCTTCTGAAGACTGCAGTGGTGTTATTTGTGCAATTTCTGTAAGTTCTACCTCTCTGTTCTGTATAGACAAAAGCACTGAATTAGACAAGTGTTTAAACAAAAATAAGTTCTGGACATTGCTGTTTGTTTGCATTTTCCACATTAAAGGTCTTAGGTAGAAATGTAACCACTAGTCAGATCTGTTACAACACGAATTTCCAGAACATTTGTTTGCTCACACACCCATTCCAAAAGACCATTTCAGAAAGAAATTTCTAGAGAGTCCATAGAGGAGGACAAAGGAATGAAGGTTATTGTCTTCACACATGTCATCTCTGATCTTGAGAATGAATGTTATTGTCTTCATATGTCGTCTCTAATCTGGAGAATGAATGTTATTGTCTTCACACATGTCGTCTCTGATCTGGAGAATGAATGTTATTGTCTTCACACATGTCGTCTCTGATCTGGAGAATGAATGTTATTGTCTTGACACATATGTCGTCTCTGATCTTGAGAATGAATGTTATTGTCTTCACACATGTCGTCTCTGATCTGGAGAATGAATGTTATTGTCTTCATATGTCGTCTCTGATCTGGAGAATGAATGTTATTGTCTTCACACATGTCGTCTCTGATCTGGAGAATGAATGTTATTGTCTTCACACATGTCGTCTCTGATCTGGAGAATGAATGTTATTGTCTTCATATGTCGTCTCTGATCTGGAGAATGAATGTTATTGTCTTCACACATGTCGTCTCTGATCTGGAGAATGAATGTTATTGTCTTCACACATGTCGTCTCTGATCTGGAGAATGAATGTTATTGTCTTTATATGTCGTCTCTGATCTGGAGAATGAATGTTATTGTCTTCACACATGTCGTCTCTGATCTGGAGAATGAATGTTATTGTCTTCATATGTCGTCTCTGATCTTGAGAATGAATGTTATTGTCTTCACACATGTCGTCTCTGATCTGGAGAATGAATGTTTTTGTCTTCACACATGTCGTCTCTGATCTGGAGAATGAATGTTATTGTCTTCACACATGTCGTCTCTGATCTGGAGAATGAATGTTATTGTCTTCACACATGTCGTCTCTGATCTTGAGAATGAATGTTTTTGTCTTCACACATGTCGTCTCTGATCTTGAGAATGAATGTTATTGTCTTCATATGTCGTCTCTGATCTGGAGAATGAATGTTATTGTCTTCACACATGTCGTCTCTGATCTTGAGAATGAATGTTTTTGTCTTCACACATGTCGTCTCTGATCTGGAGAATGAATGTTATTGTCTTGACACATATGTCGTCTCTGATCTTGAGAATGAATGTTATTGTCTTCACACATGTCGTCTCTGATCTGGAGAATGAATGTTATTGTCTTCACACATGTTGTCTCTGATCTGGAGAATGAATGTTATTGTCTTCACACATGTCGTCTCTGATCTGGAGAATGAATGTTATTGTCTCCACACATGTCGTCTCTGATCTTGAGAATGAATGTTATTGTCTTCACACATGTCGTCTCTGATCTGGAGAATGAATGTTATTGTCTTCATATGTCGTCTCTGATCTGGAGAATGAATGTTATTGTCTTCACACATGTCGTCTCTGATCTGGAGAATGAATGTTATTGTCTTCACACATGTCGTCTCTGATCTGGAGAATGAATGTTATTGTCTTCACACATGTCGTCTCTGATCTGGAGAATGAATGTTATTGTCTTCACACATGTCGTCTCTGATCTGGAGAATGAATGTTATTGTCTTCATATGTCGTCTCTGATCTGGAGAATGAATGTTATTGTCTTCACACATGTCGTCTCTGATCTGGAGAATGAATGTTATTGTCTTCACACATGTCGTCTCTGATCTGGAGAATGAATGTTATTGTCTTCACACATGTCGTCTCTGATCTGGAGAATGAATGTTATTGTCTTCACACATGTCGTCTCTGATCTGGAGAATGAATGTTATTGTCTTGACACATATGTTGTCTCTGATCTTGAGAATGAATGTTATTGTCTTCACACATGTCGTCTCTGATCTGGAGAATGAATGTTATTGTCTTCACACATGTCGTCTCTGATCTTGAGAATGAATGTTATTGTCTTCACACATGTCGTCTCTGATCTTGAGAATGAATGTTATTGTCTTCACACATGTCGTCTCTGATCTGGAGAATGAATGTTATTGTCTTCACACATGTCGTCTCTGATCTGGAGAATGAATGTTATTGTCTTCACACATGTCGTCTCTGATCTGGAGAATGAATGTTATTGTCTTCACACATGTCGTCTCTGATCTGGAGAATGAATGTTATTGTCTTCACATATGTCGTCTCTGATCTTGAGAATGAATGTTTTTGTCTTCACACATGTCGTCTCTGATCTGGAGAATGAATGTTATTGTCTTCACACATGTCGTCTCTGATCTGGAGAATGAATGTTATTGTCTTCACACATGTCGTCTCTGATCTGGAGAATGAATGTTATTGTCTTCATATGTCGTCTCTGATCTTGAGAATGAATGTTATTGTCTTCACACATGTCGTCTCTGATCTGGAGAATGAATGTTTTTGTCTTCACACATGTCGTCTCTGATCTGGAGAATGAATGTTATTGTCTTCACACATGTCGTCTCTGATCTGGAGAATGAATGTTATTGTCTTCACACATGTCGTCTCTGATCTGGAGAATGAATGTTATTGTCTTCATATGTCGTCTCTGATCTGGAGAATGAATGTTTTTGTCTTCACACATGTCGTCTCTGATCTGGAGAATGAATGTTTTTGTCTCCACACATGTCGTCTCTGATCTGGAGAACGAATGTTATTGTCTTCACACATGTCGTCTCTGATCTTGAGAATGAATGTTATTGTCTTCACACATGTCGTCTCTGATCTTGAGAATGAATGTTATTGTCTTCACACATGTCGTCTCTGATCTGGAGAATGAATGTTATTGTCTTCACACGTTATCTCTGATCTGGAGACTTTAATTAATTTCCCTACCTGTTGTTAGTAGAGATTTAAGTGATTACGTCATAGTAACAATAATCAACGCCTAATTTTGTACATGTAGCTATTTTGTCTAATTTAGTTAGATCACAGAATACACACACAAAACATTTGCTTACCTGTATGAACCTGGGGTAATTCATCACAGAAGACACACACAAGACCTGTGCTTACCTGTATGAGCCTGGAGTAATTCATCACAGAAGACATACACAAGACCTTTGCTTACCTGTATGAACCTGGAGTATTTCATCACAGAAGATCCACACACAACCTTTGCTTACCTGTATGAGCCTGGAGTAATTCATCACAGAAGACATAACCAACCTTTGCTTACCGGTATGAGCCTGGAGTAATTCATCACAGAAGATCCACACACAACCTTTGCTTACCTGTATGAGCCTGGAGTAATTCATCACAGAAGACACACACAACCTTTGCTTACCTGTATGAGCCTGGAGTAATTCATCACAGAAGACACACACAACCTTTGCTTACCAGTATGAGCCTGGAGTAATTCATCACAGAAGACACACACAAGACCTGTTCTTACCTGTATGAGCCTGGAGTAATTCATCACAGAAGATCCACACACAACCTTTGCTTACCTGTATGAGCCTGGAGTAATTCATCACAGAAGATCCACACACAACCTTTGCTTACCTGTATGAGCCTGGAGTAATTCATCACAGAAGACACACACAACCTTTGCTTACCGGTATGAGCCTGGAGTAATTCATCACAGAAGACATACACAAGACCTGTGCTAACCTATATAAACCTGGCATATTTCATCACAGAAGACACACACAAGACCTGTTCTTACCTGTATGAACCTGCAGTAATTCACAGAAGACACACACCAGACCTTTGCTTACCTGTATGAACCTGGGTTAATTCATCACAGAATACACACACAGGACCTTTGTTTACCTGTATGAACCTGGGGTATATCATCACAGAAGACACACACAAGACCTGTTCTTACCTGTATGAACCTGCAGTAATTCACAGAAGACACACACCAGACCTTTGCTTACCTGTATGAACCTGGGTTAATTCATCACAGAATACACACACAGGACCTTTGTTTACCTGTATGAACCTGGGGTATATCATCACAGAAGACACACACAAGACCTGTGCTTACCTGTATGAACCTGGAGTATTTCATCACAGAAGACACACACAAGACCTGTGCTTACCTGTATGAGCCTGGAGTATTTCATCACAGAAGACACACACAAGACCTGTGCTTACCTGTATGAACCTGGAATAATTCATCACAGAAGACACACACAAGACCTGTGCTTACCTGTATGAACCTGGAGTATTTCATCACAGAAGACCCACACAAGACCCTTGCTTACCTGTATGAACCTGGAGTAATTCATCACAGAAGACACACACAAGACCTGTGCTTACCTGTATGAGCCTGGAGTATTTCATCACAGAAGACACACACAAGACTTTCACTCACCTTTATTAACTGTTTATCCTTCAGTTTTTTCCGGTAACATAGCTTGCTCATCACAGGATAGTACAAATTTGGATCCACGTCTTCAGAGGGTACAAATCCTGAAAACGAAGCATTTTATATACATGTGGACTGAAGAAGGAGGCTTGTTTATCACATAGTGCTACCATCATCAGAACAAGTCGTAGGAAAGGATACAGAAAGCCGTCAAGGGTTTTAAGTTTGAATTACTTCTGTAGAAATGTGCACGTTTCTTTCCTTAAAGTTTCGTGTCAAAGTTCTCACCTGATATGGCACTGATGATCAAAGCTACTACAACAGTCAAGAGAGACCCAAACACGGTGTAGTGCTGATAAGACAGGCTGTACAGTTTCTCCAGTCCTGACCTTCAAAAACAACAAAACAACGTCGGAACAGTTATTCTGGTGATGAATACAAATGCCTACTGAGGAAATAGTACGAGACAAGAATGGCCGACACGATCACTTACTAACGTTAATAGAACAAGTGTTATCTCTGAAGGCTACAGACACTTCACGAAGATGCATTTTCTCCCATCTCAGACAAGGTGCCTGCTTCATATGGGCACTTTTGGACTTTAAATTTGGTTTAATAGTATTCATGTAAAAGGGATTTGTTGTTAAAATCGTCCTCCTGTAGGTCTACACCCTCAAGGTGCGATTTCTGTCTGTTTAGGTCAGTTTTAGCTTTGATGAGAAGAGCATTTCAAAAGTGAACTGTTTCTAAGTAATAATTACAGATGGTAATACATAATGCGATATAGAATACGATAAAGAATACGAAAAACGCACATTTGATTGGGCAAGGCTGTTGTGGCCAGTGTAGCCATAGTGGTGGTTAGACTGCCGTTTGTGTTCGTGCCGTTACATCCGTCGTCCCGAAAACCAAGGAAGGGTAATGCTGGCGGTACCAATATAGCGCCCATGGAAATCCATGTGATAAAGGTGAATCCGGCAACAAATCCGAGGCCCGTTCCCTGGTGAACGCGAAATGGGAAGATTAGAATAAAATCTGCGGGGGCATTAAGGAAAGAGCTATAAGGAGAGTAAGGAAAAAGCTTCAGGGAGATTAGGGTAAAAGCTGCGTGGAGATTAGGAAAAAGGCAGCCGGGATATTAGAGAAAAGCTGGAGGTAGATTAGGGACATAGCTGCATGGAGATTAAGGAAAAAGCTTCAGGGAGATTAGGGGAAAAGCTGCGGGGAGAGTAGAGAAAGAGCTGCAGGGAAGTTAGGGAAAAACCTGCAGAGAAGTTAGGGAAAATCTGCAGGGAGATCAGGAAAAAACTGCAGGGATATTAGGGAAAAGCTGCAGGGATATTAATGGAAAGTTGCAAAGAGATTAGGAAAAATCTGCAGGGAGATTAGTGAAAAGCACTAGGGAGATTAAAGAAAAAGCTGCAGGGAGATTAGGAGAAAAGCAGCAGAGAGATTAGTGGAACAGCAAGGAGACCAGGGGAAAAGCCACGGAAGATTAGAGAAAGAGCTGCAGGGAGATTAGGTAAAAGCAGCGTAGAGATTAGGGAAGAGCTACAGGGAGATTAGGGGAAAAGCTGCGGTGATATTAGTTAAAAAGCTGCAGGGGGTAAGGGAAAAAGCTGCAGGGAGATCAAAGAAAGAACTGCAGGGAGACTAAAGAAAGAGCTGCGGTGAGATTAAAGAAAAAGCTGCAGGGATATTAGGAAAAAGCTGCAGGAAAATTAATGGAAAGTTGCAAAGAGATTAGGAAAAAGCAGCAGGGAGATTAGTGAAAAGCACTAGGGAGATTAGAGAAGGAACTGCAGGGAGATTAAAGAAAAAGGTGCGGTGAGATTAAAGAAAAAGCTGCAGGGAGATTAGGGGAAAGCTGCATGGAGATTAGGAGAAAAGCATCAGAGAGATTAGTGGAACAGCAGGGAGACCAGGGGAAAAGCCACGGAAGATTAGAGAAAGAGCTGCAGGGAGATTAGGTAAAAGCAGCGTAGAGATTAGGGAAGAGCTACAGGGAGATTAGGGGAAAAGCTGCGGTGATATTAGTTAAAAAGCTGCAGGGGGTAAGGGAAAGAGCTGCAGGGAGACTAGGGAAAAAGCTGCAGGGAGATCAAAGAAAGACCTGCAGAGGGACTAGAGAAAGAGCTGCTAGGAGATTAGAGAAACACTGAAGGAGGATTAGAGAAAACACTGTGGGCAGATTAGGGAAAGAGTTGCGGGGAGATCAGGAAAAAGCTACTGGGAGATTGAAGTATGGATCTTAACAAAACATTCAAGGACGATCAAGAAGAAAAAAACGTGGCTAGATTAATGACGAATACAACAAGAACTCGACGGGGCACCGCGGGGAACGGGGTCCTGGCTGGCTTTGACGGTTGAAGCCCTGGTTCACTGCCACTGTCAGGCCTTTGGCTGACGTTATCACATCTTCGAACACAGTACACCAATGTAATAACTATATAAATAACGTCCAGGAAAGGAATAGAAAAGGAAGGCATTGAATAAATTGCCCCATGGGACTTAGCTAGCCACATATTCCAACAAAAAACCTCTGGAAAGGATTCTAAGCGAAACCCAATTAGACATTGGACGAGTCAGCTCCAGAACTCCACAGGATAATAGATGGTCAGCTCAGGAACCATAGAGGGCAATAGACTGGTCAGCTCAGGAACCCTACAGGATAATAGACTGGTCAGCTCAGGAACCCCACAGGATAGTAGACTGGTCAGCTCAGGAACCCCACAGGATAATAGACTGGTAAGCTCCAGAACCCCACAGGATGATAGACTGGTCAGCTCAGGAACCCCACAGGATGATAATAGACTGGTCAGGTCAGCAACCCCACAGGATAATAGACTGGTCAGCTCAGGAACGCCACAGGATAATAGATTGGTCAGGTCAGGAACACCACAGGATAATAGACTGGTCAGCTCAGGAACCCCACAGGATAATAGACTGGTCAGGTCAGAAACCCCACAAGATAATAGACTGGTCAGCTCAGGAACCCTACAGGATAGTAGACTGGTCAGCTCAGGAACCCCACAGGATAATAGACTGGTAAGCTCAGGAACCCCACAGGATAGTAGACTGGTCAAATCAGGAACCCCACAGGATAATAGACTAGTCAGCTCAGGAACCCTACAGGATAGTAGACTGGTCAGGTCAGGAACCCCACAGGATAATAGACTGGTCAGCTCAGGAACCCCACAGGATAGTAGACTGGTCAACTTAGGAGCCCTAGAGGATAATAGACTGGTAAGCTCAGGAACCCCACAGGATAATAGACTGGTCAGGTCAGGAATCCCACAGGATAATAGACTGGTCAGCTCGGGAACTGATCTTGCGATTATCAACTTGGAATGCCTCTTCGTGGTTGATAAATGGTATACTAATTTCAGACCTGATACTTAAGCTTAACAAAGACCATGTTCAGGAACGGACCTGAATCAAAAAAATGTGTGATACACTCACAAAGGAACTTGGCCAAAAATCTTAGGGGATATATTCAGAAACCGGCCCGAATTTTTTGGATTATATCGACATACCAGAGAGCTGGCACAAGGGAAGAAGACGGCGAGAATGAGGACGCCCCCTGTCGGACCGGACACCATCGACCAGAGACTCTCGTGGAGTTGGAGCACCATCTGACTGGCGTGCTGTACGAGAATAGCGCCCCCAATCGCCAATATCCCCATACACACGGCTGTGAGATAGAAGAAGGCAAGGAGGTGGTTAAGATAAATGACAATGACGTGGTGTAGACAAACGGCAGTGTCATGGTGTAGACAAATTGGAATGACATGGTATGAGTAGATGGGTAGATAGTGTTGTACACGGATGACAATGTCATGGTCTACAGAGATGTCAAGGATATAGTGTAGACAGATGACAATGATATGGTGTAGACAGATGGCAATGACATGGCGTAGACAGATTGCAATGATATAGTGTACACAGGTGGGAATGACATGGTGTAGACAGACGGCAATGCCACGAGGTAGACAGATGACAAAGGTGTGATGTAGAGAGATGGTAATGGTGTGGGGTAAACAGATGGCAATAACATGGTGTAGACGGATGGGAATTGTGTGGTGCAAAGGGATGGTAGTGACATGGTGCAGATAGACACGGTGTAGACCGATGGCAAAGGCAATGTGTAAACAGGAGACAAGGTGGGAGACATGTACATGTGGCATCTGAGTGTGAAGACAATACTTACCTGTGACTATACAGGTAAGGATGTGCTAAAAAATGAACCACTTATATGTGGCGATGGAGATTCCATTCGACTGACTGAACCGCTTACCTTTGACGACGATTGTCACCATATGCGAGGTGAACCACTTATATGTGGCGATGGAGATTCCATTCGACTGACTGAACCGCTTACCTGCGACGACGATTGTCACCATATGCGAGGTGAACCACTTATATGTGGCGATGGAGATTCCATTCGACTGACTGAACCGCTTACCTGCGACGACGATTGTCACCATATGCGAGGTAAACCACTTATATGTGGCGATGGAGATTCCATTCGACTGACTGAACCGCTTACCTTTGACGACGATTGTCACCATATGCGAGGTGAACCACTTATATGTGGCGATGGAGATTCCATTCGACTGACTGAACCGCTTACCTTTGACGACGATTGTCACCATATGCGAGGTGAACCACTTATATGTGGCGATGGAGATTCTATTCGACTGACTGAACCGCTTACCTGCGACGACGATTGTCACCATATGCGAGGTGAACCACTTATATGTGGCGATGGAGATTCCATTCGACTGACTGAACCGCTTACCTGCGACGACGATTGTCACCATATGCGAGGTGAACCACTTATATGTGGCGATGGAGATTCCATTCGACTGACTGAACCGCTTACCTGCGACGACGATTGTCACCATATGCGAGGTAAACCACTTATATGTGGCGATGGAGATTCCATTCGACTGACTGAACCGCTTACCTTTGACGACGATTGTCACCATATGCGAGGTGAACCACTTATATGTGGCGATGGAGATTCTATTCGACTGACTGAACCGCTTACCTTTGACGACGATTGTCACCATATGCGAGGTGAACCACTTATATATGGCGATGGAGATTCCATTCGACTGACTGAACCGCTTACCTGCGACGACGATTGTCACCATGTGCGAGGTGAACCACTTATATGTGGCGATGGAGATTCCATTCGGCTGACTGAACCGCTTACCTTTGACGACGATTGTCACCATATGCGAGGTGAACCACTTATATGTGGCGATGGAGATTCCATTCGGCTGACTGAACCGCTTACCTGCGACGATGGATGTCCGGATGGAGAGCCCAGGCGGCATCTCTTTGTGTTTATATTTCAGGTAGAGCGGTTGAATGATATCTTTGAGAAGAACAGCTGCCAAGGAGTTTAATCCCGAGGATATCGTGCTGCAAAGTACAAGTATGACTTCAGAAGGGTGCTATCTGTGTGTTGTCTGTCATTGTGGCCTATTCAACTCTTAGCACATGTATTCCCCTTAATACACTACCTGTATGATTACTGATTATCCCCTCAGTAACCTACCTGTATGATTATTGATAATCCCCTGAATACCACACCTGTATGACGATTGATAATCCCCCTAGTACCCTACCTGTATGATTATTGATAATCCTGTCAGTACCATACATGTATGATTATTGATAATCTTCTCAGTACCCTACCTGTATGATTACTGATAATCCTCCCAGTACCCTGCCTGTATAACTATTGATAATGCTCTTAGTAACCTACCTGTATGGTTATTGATAATTCCCTCAGTACCCTACTTGTATGATTATTGATAAGCCTCTCAGTACCCTACTTGTATGATTATTGATAATCCTCTCAGTACCCTACCTGTATGATTACTGATAATCCTCCCAGTACCCTGCCTGTATAACTATTGATAATGCTCTTAGTAACCTACCTGTATGGTTATTCATAATTCCCTCAGTACCCTACTTGTATGATTATTGATAATCCTCTCAGTAACCTACTTGTATGATTATTGATAATCCTCTCAGTACCCTACTTGTATGATTATTGATAATCCCCTCAGTACCCTACTTGTATGATTATTGATAATCCCCTCAGCACACTACTTGTATGATTATTGATAATCCTCTCAGTACCCTACCTGTATGATTATTGATAATCCTCTCAGTAACCTACTTGTATGATTATTGATAATCCTCTCAGTACCCTACCTGTATGATTACTGATAATCCTCTCAGTACCCTACTTGTATGATTATTGATAATCCCCTCAGTACCCTACTTGTATGATTATTGATAATCCTCTCAGTAACCTACTTGTATGATTACTGATAATCCCCTCAGTACCCTACTTGTATGATTATTGATAATCCTCTCAGTACCCTACATGTATGATTATTGATAATCCTCTCAGTAACCTACTTGTATGATTATTGATAATCCCCTCAGTACCCTACTTGTATGATTATTGATAATCCTCTCAGTACCCTACATGTATGATTATTGATAATCCCCCCAGTACCCTACTTGTATGATTACTGATAATCCCCTCAGTACCCTACTTGTATGATTATTGATAATCCTCTCAGTACCCTACATGTATGATTATTGATAATCCTCTCAGTACCCTACTTGTATGATTATTGATAATCCTCTCAGTAACCTACTTGTATGATTATTGATAATCCTCTTAGTACTCTACCTGTATGATTATTGATAATCCCCTCAGTACCCTACCTGTGTGATTATTGATAATCCCCTCAGTACCCTACTTGTATGATTATTGATAATCCTCTTAGTACCCTACATGTATGATTATTGATAATCCTCTCAGTACCCTACTTGTATGATTATTGATAATCCTCTCAGTACCCTACTTGTATGATTATTGATAATCCTCTCAGTACCCTACTTGTATGATTATTGATAATCCCCCCAGTACCCTACCTGTGTGATTATTGATAATCCCCTCAGTACCCTACTTGTATGATTATTGATAATCCTCTTAGTACCCTACATGTATGATTATTGATAATCCTCTCAGTACCCTACTTGTATGATTATTGATAATCCTCTCAGTACCCTACTTGTATGATTATTGATAATCCTCTCAGTACCCTACATGTATGATTATTGATAATCCTCTCAGTACCCTACTTGTATGATTATTGATAATCCTCTTAGTACCCTACTTGTATGATTATTGATAAGCCTCTCAGTACCTTACTTGTATGATTATTGATAATCCTTTTAGTACCCTACATGTATGATTATTGATAATCCTCTCAGTACCCTACTTGTATGATTATTGATAATCCTCTCAGTACCCTACATGTATGATTATTGATAATCCTCTCAGTACCCTACTTGTATGATTATTGATAATCCTCTTAGTACCCTACTTGTATGATTATTGATAAGCCTCTCAGTACCTTACTTGTATGATTATTGATAATCCTTTTAGTACCCTACATGTATGATTATTGATAATCCTCTCAGTACCCTACTTGTATGATTATTGATAATCCTCTCAGTACCCTACTTGTATGATTATTGATAATCCTCTCAGTACCCTACATGTATGATTATTGATAATCCTCTCAGTACCCTACTTGTATGATTATTGATAATCCTCTTAGTACCCTACTTGTATGATTATTGATAAGCCTCTCAGTACCTTACTTGTATGATTATTGATAATCCTTTTAGTAACCTACCTGTATGATTATTGATAATCCCGCCAGCACCCTACCTGTATGGTTATTGATAATCCCCTCATTACCCTACTTGTATGATTATTGATAATCCCCTCAGTAACCTACCTGTGTGATTACTGATAAATAATTTGTTGGAATAATATCTGAAACTAAGGCAAATTAACAGGAAACCGGATTTCAACGGTAATTGTGTGACGGTTTGCACACTAACGTCACTACTCTGACTCCAGATGTTTAAAAGTGTATTAAACTTATTTATTTGATTGGTGTTTTACGCCGTACTCAAGAATATTTCACTTATATGACGGCCAGCATTATGCTGGGAGGAAACCTGGCATTTCCAGGGGGTATACTAAATTTAGTCTGGACTTATGTTCGTGTAGTTTTGTTTTAGGACAAGACTGATTTAATCCTGGTTTAACTTTTAATACACTTGTCAAGCACCGACCGCTGTTTTTACTCTATGTTTTGTATTTTTAGATACTATTTATCTACACATACTGGTAGTATGAATACGTATTGTCCAGAGAGAGTTCCCGTGTAATTATTTATTTGATTGGTGTTTTACGTCGTACTCAAGAATATTTCACTTATACGACAGCAGTCAGCATTATGATGGGAGGAAACTCACGACCATCCCCACGTTGTTGACAGACCTCCCCATGTACGGTCGGAGAGGAAGCCAGCATGAGCTGAACTTGAACTCAAAGCGACCGCATTTGTGAGAGGCTTCTGGGTCATTACGCTGCGGTAGCGAGCTAACCAATTGAGCCACGGAGGCCCCTTTCCGGTGTGATTACTATCTCCCCATACTGCTATGATTACTGTTTGGCCAGGCTCACCTGAGCGCTGCGCTGAGCAGACAGGACAGAAAGAGACCAGGTATGCCAGGTAAATGATGAAGAATATCCATCACGTGCAGGGAGAAGATCTGAAATACACAAGGCCATCGGCCAGATTTGATAGCTGGAAATAACAGTGGAGATCAGAGATCAGTGCTATATCCTTCAGTATCTCCAGAGAATCCCAGGCATGGACACAGCTATGTTGAGTGGTGTGCGAGAATCTCTTACAATCAGTCAGGAGAAATCTTACTTCAAAATCTTGTCTGCAGTGACTATATATCATATTTGTCACCGCATGATCGGTATGAAGCCGAACTCCTTATCTAACGTGCCATTCTTGTAGGTTCTAAGTAGGTCAGCCACCAACCTGGTCCCGGACATCTATCCGGCCGTCTAACAGAGAGTCACAGTCATGATAATAGGCGAATGTCACCAGTTCGGAGTAACATTGGATTGTCGTGTAATGGATGTAGATCAGCCACTTTGTTAGTCCCGGGCATCTATCTGGCCGTCTAACAGAGAGTCACAGTCATGATAATAGGCGAATGTCACCAGCCCGGAGTATTATTGGATAGTCGTGTAACGGATGTAGATCAGCCACTTTGTTGGTACCGGACATCTATCCGGCCGTCTAACAGAGAGTCACAGTCATGATAATAGGCGAATGTCACCAGCCCGGAGTAACACTGGATAGCCGTGTACAGGATGTAGATCAGCCACTTTGTTGGTACCGGACATCTCTCTAACAGAGAGTCACAGTCATGATAATAGGCGAATGTCACCAGTTCGGAGTAACATTGGATAGTCGTGTAATGGATGTAGATCAGCCACTTTGTTGGTCCCGGGCATCTATCGGGCCGTCTAACAGAGGGTCACAGTCATGATAATAGGCGAATGTCACCAGTCTCGGACATCTATTCGGCCGTCTAACAGAGGGTCACAGTCATGATAATAGGGGAATGTCACCAGCCCGGAGTAACATTGGATAGCCGTGTACAGGATGTAGATCAGCCACTTTGTTAGTCGCGGACATCTATCGGCCGTCTATCAGAGAGTCACAGTCATGATAATAGGCGAATGTCACCAGCCCGGAGTAACACTGGATAGTCGTGTAACGGATGTAGATCAGCCACTTTGTTGGTCCCGGACATCTCTCTAACAGAGAGTCACAGTCATGATAATAGGCGAATGTCACCAGCCCGGAGTAACACTGGATAGTCGTGTATGGGATGTAGATGGGCCACTTACCTGGTCTCGGACATCTATTCGGCCGTCTAACAGAGGGTCACAGTCATGATAATAGGCGAAATGTCACCAGCCCGGAGTAACACTGGATAGTCGTGTATGGGATGTAGATCAGCCACTTACCTGGTCTCGGACATCTATTCGGCCGTCTAACAGAGGGTCACAGTCATGATAATAGGGGAATGTCACCAGCCCGGAGTAACCTTGGATAGCCGTGTACAGGATGTAGATCAGCCACTTTGTTAGTCGCGGACATCTATCCGGCCGTCTAACAGAGAGTCACAGTCATGATAATAGGCGAATGTCACCAGCCCGGAGTAACACTGGATAGTCGTGTAACGGATGTAGATCAGCACTTACCTGGTCTCGGACATCTATTCGGCCGTCTAACAGAGGGTCACAGTCATGATAATAGGGGAATGTCACCAGCCCGGAGTAACCTTGGATAGCCGTGTACAGGATGTAGATCAGCCACTTTGTTAGTCGCGGACATCTATCCGGCTCGTCTATCAGAGAGTCACAGTCATGATAATAGGGGAATGTCACCAGCCCGGAGTAACACTGGATAGTCGTGTAACGGATGTAGATCAGCCACTTTGTTGGTCCCGGACATCTCTCTAACAGAGAGTCACAGTCATGGTAATAGGCGAATGTCACCAGCCCGGAGTAGCATTGGATAGTCGTGTAACGGATGTAGATCAGCCACTTTGTTGGTACTGGACATCTATCCGGCCGTCTAACAGAGGGTCACAAGTCAATGATAATAGGCGAATGTCACCAGCCCGGAGTAGCATTGGATAGCCGTGTACACTGGATAGTCGTGTATGGGATGTAGATGAGCCACTTACTGGTCTCGGACATCTATTCGGCCGTCTAACAGAGGGTCACAGTCATGATAATAGGCGAATGTCACCAGTCTCGGACATCTATTCGGCCGTCTAACAGAGGGTCACAGTCATGATAATAGGGAATGTCACCAGCCCGGAGTAACACTGGATAGTCGTGTATGGGATGTAGATGAGCCACTTACCTGGTCTCGGACATCTATTCGGCCGTCTAACAGAGGGTCACAGTCATGATAATAGGCGAATGTCACCAGCCCGGAGTAGCATTGGATAGCCGTGTACACTGGATAGTCGTGTATGGGATGTAGATCAGCCACTTACCTGGTCTCGGACATCTATTCGGCCGTCTAACAGAGGGTCACAGTCATGATAATAGGCGAATGTCACCAGCCCGGAGTAACACTGGATAGTCGTGTAATGGATGTAGATCAGCCACTTTGTTGGTCCCGGGCATCTATCGGGCCGTCTAACAGAGAGTCACAGTCATGATAATAGGCGAATGTCACCAGCCCGGAGTAACACTGGATAGTCGTGTATGGGATGTAGATGAAGCCACTTACCTGGTCTCGGACATCTATTCGGCCGTCTAACAGAGAGTCACAGTCATAATAATAGGCGAATGTCACCAGCCCGGAGTAACACTGGATAGTCGTGTATGGGATGTAGATGAGCCACTTACCTGGTCTCGGACATCTATTCGGCCGTCTAACAGAGGGTCACAGTCATGATAATAGGCGAATGTCACCAGCCCGGAGTAACATTGGATAGTCGTGTACAGAATGTAGATGAATTTCGTAATCCAAGCAGACCTGCGGAAACAGTTAAACATAGCGTTCTTACTGCAAACTTTAAATGCAAAATCTTTTTAAGTGACTTGCCAAAAGTCGCCGGTTTCCTCTAACCATGAAACTGCCCGTTTCCTCAAACCATTAATCTGTCAGTTTCTTCTAACCATGAAACTGTTTGTTTCCGCTAACCATGAAACCATCGGTTTCTTCTTACCATGAAACTGCGGAATGCCTCTAACTATGAAACTGGCGGTTTCCTCTAACCATGAAGTTACCGGTTTCCTCTAACAATGAAACTGTCGGTTTCCTCTAATCAGGAAACTGACTGCTATCGCATAAACGAATACTTCCTGCGTAGGTCGTTAAACAATAATGACATTAATAAATTTAATAAAATATAAGACTGCTTAAGAATTACAGAAATTTCAAATGTTATATTCAAATTGAAGTTGTGTAAACTTGCAAAAGGGAACGACGAAGTCTTACTTCTGCGCGTCTCGTAGCTTGCCGACGCTAAGGAACCTCTGTATCATCACCTGGTTACCGCCGTCGTCAAACACGGAGGAGGTTATAGCGCCAAAGGTGAGGGTCCAGAACGTGTGGCGAATAAACGGATCCAAACTGAACCTGATGCCAGACGAGAGTTGATGAAGAAACAGGTAAACGGTCAAATCAAACTGAACCTGAGACAGACGAGTGTAGATGATGACACAGGTAAGCTATCTTCTATCAGACTGAACCAGGGGTCAGACGAGTGCAGACCACGATGTAGGTAAGCTGTCATATCACAGTGAACAAAAGGTCAAACGAATGTATGTGATGACACAGGTAAGCTGTCTTCTATCACACTGAACCAGAGGTCAGACGACTGTAGACCACGATACAAATAAGTTGTCATATTACAGTGAACCAAAGGTCAAACGAATGTATGTGATGACACAGGTAAGCTGTCTTCTATCAAACTGAACCTCAGGTTAGACGAGTGGATGCGATGACACGGGTAAGTTGTCTTGTATCAAACTGAACCAGAGGTAAGACCACGACACAGGTTAGCTGTCATATCAAACTGAAGAAGAGGTCAGACAAATGTCTGTGATGACACAGTAAGCTGTCATATCACACTGAACCTGAGACAGACGAGTGAATGTGATGACACATGTAAGTTGTCTTGTATCAAACTGAACCGGTGGTCAGAGGAATGTATGTGATGACACAGGCATGTCGTCTGCTAACAAACTGAACCTGAGGTCAGACGAGTGGATGTGATGACACGGGTAAGTTGTCTTGTATCAAACTGAACAGGTGGTCAGAGGAATAGATGTGATGACACAGGTATGTCGTCTGCTATCAAACTGAACCTGAGGTCAGACGAGTGGATGTGATGACACGGGTAAGTTGTCTTGTATCAAACTTGTATCAAACTGAACCAGAGGTAAGACGAGTGTAGAACACGACACAAGTAAGCTGTCATATCACACTGATCAAGAGGTCAGACAAATGTATGTGAGGACACAAGTAAGCAGTCATATCAAACTGAAACTAAGACAGACGAGTGGATGTGATGACACAGGTAAGTTGTCTTGAATCAAACTGAACCGGTAGTCAGAGGAATTTATGTGATGACACAGGTAAGCTGTCTTCTATCAAACTGAACCTGAGGTCAGACGAGTGGATTCGATGACACGGGTAAGTTGTCTTGTATCAAACTGAACCAGAGGTAAGACGAGTGTAGACCATGACACAGGGAAGCTGTCATATCACAATGAACAAGAGGCCAGTCAAATGTCTGTGATGACACAGGTAAGTTGCCATATCACACTGAACAAGAGGTCAGACGAAAATATGTGATGACACAGGTAAGCTGCCTTCTATCAGAGTGAACCAGAGATCAGACGAGTGTAGAACACAATACAGGTAAGCTGTCTTATCACAATGAACAAGAGGTCAGAGGAAAATATCTGATGACACAGGTAAGCTCTCTTCTACCAAACTGAACCAGAGGTCAGACGAATGTATGTGATGGCATTGGTAAGCTGTCTTCCAATAAACTTAACCAGACGTCAGGCGAAAGTAAGTGATGACACAGGTAAGCTGTCTTCTATCAAACTGAACCAGAAGTCAAACGAGTGTAGACCACGATACAGGTAAGCTGTTATATCAGAGTGAACAAGAGGTCAGACAAATGTATGTCATGACACAGGTAAGCTGTCTTCTATCAAACTAAACCTAAGGTCAGAGGCGTGGATGTGATGACACAGGTAAGTTGTCTTGTATCAATCTGAGCCTGGGGTCAGACAAGTGGATGTGATGACACAAGTAAGTTGTCTTGTATCAAACTGAGCCTGGGGTCAGACGAATGGGTGTGATGACACAGGTATGTTGTTTTGTATCAATCTGAGACTAGGGTGAGACGAGTTGATGTGATGACACAGGTATGTTGTTTTGTATCAATCTGAGTCTGGGGTCAGACGAGTGGATGTGATGACACAAGTAAGTTGTATCAAACTGAGCCTGGGATCAGACGAGTAGATGTGATGACACAGGTATGCTGTTTTGTATCAAACTGAGCCTGGCGTCAGACGAGTGAATGTGATGACACAGGTATGTTGTCTTGTATCAAAGTGAGCCTGGGGTCAGACGAGTGAATGTGATGAGACAGGTATGTTGTCTTGTATCAAACGGAGCCCGGGGTCAGACGAGTGAGTGTGATGACACAAGTATATTGTCTTGTATCAAACTGAGCCTGGGGTCAGACGAGTGGATGTGATGACACAGGTATGTTGTCTTGTATCAAACTGAGCCTGGCGTCAGACGAATGGATGTGATGACACAGGTATGTTGTCTTGTATCAAACTGAGCCTGGGGTTAGAAGGGTGGATGTGATGACACAGGTATGTTGTCTTGTATCAAAGTGAGCCTGGGGTCAGACAAATGGATGCGATGACACAAGTATGTTGTCTTGTATCAAACTGAGCCTGGGATCAGACGCGTGGATGTGATGACACAGGTATGTTGTCTTGTATCAAACTGTGCCTGGGGTCAGACGAGTGGATGTGATGACACAGGCATGTTGTCTTGTATCAAACTGAACCTGGGGTCAGACGAGAGGATGTGATGACACAAGAAAGTTGTCTTGTATCAAACTGAGCCTGGGGTCAGACGCGTGGATGTGATGACACAGGTATGTTGTTTTGTATCAAACTGTGCCTGGGGTCAGACGAGTGAATGTGATGACACAAGTAAGTTGTCTTGTATCAAACTGTGCCTGGGGTCAGACGAGTGGATGTGATGACACAAGTAAGTTGTCTTGTATCAAACTGAGTCTGGGGTCAGAGGAGAGGATGTGATGACACAAGGAAGTCGTCGTGTATCAAACTGAGCCTGGGGTCAGACGAGCGGATGTGATGACACAGGTAAGTCGTCTTGTATCAAACTGTGCCTGGGGTCAGACGAGTGGATGTGATGACACAGGTAAGTTGTATCAAACTGAGCCTGGGGTTAGACGAGTGGATGTGGTGACACAGGTATGCTGTCTTGTATCAAACTGAGCCTGGCGTCAGACGAATGGATGTGATGACACAGGTATGTTGTCTTGTATCAAACTGAGCCTGGGGTCAGACGAGTGAATGTGATGACACAGGTATGTTGTCTTGTATCAAACTGAGCCTAGGGTCAGACGGGTGAATGTGATGACACAGGTATGTTGTTTTGTATCAAACTGAGCCTGGGGTCAGACGCGTGGATGTGATGACACAGGTATGTTGTCTTGTATCAAACTGAGCCTGGGGTTAGAAGGGTGGATGTGATGACACAGGTATGTTGTTTTGTATCAAACTGAGCCCGGGGTCAGATGCGTGGATGTGATGACACAGGTATGTTGTCTTGTATCAAAGTGAGCCTGGGGTCAGACGAGTGGATGTGATGACACAGGTATGTTGTTTTGTATCAAACTGAACCTGGGGTCAGACGAGAGGATGTGATGACACAAGTAAGTTGTCTTGTATCAAACTGAGCCTGGGGTCAGACAAGTGGATGTGATGACACAGGTATGTTGTCTTGTATCAAACTGTGCCTGGGGTCAGACGAGTGAATGTGATGACACAAGTAAGTTGTCTTGTATCAAACTGTGCCTGGGGTCAGACGAGTGGATGTGATGACACAAGTAAGTTGTCTTGTATCAAACTGTGCCTGGGGTCAGACGAGTGGATGTGATGACACAAGTAAGTTGTCTTGTATCAAACTGAGTCTGGGGTCAGACGAGCGGATGTGATGACACAAGTAAGTCGTCTTGCATCAAACTGTGCCTGGGGTCAGACAAGTGGATGTGATGACACAAGTAAGTTGTATCAAACTGAGCCTGGGGTTAGACGAGTGGATGTGATGACACAGGTATGTTGTCTTGTATCAAACTGAGCCTGGGGTCAGACGAGTGAATGTGATGACACAGGTATGTTGTCTTGTATCAAACTGAGCCTGGGGTCAGACGAGTGAATGTGATGACACAGGTATGTTGTCTTGTATCAAACTGAGCCTGGGGTCAGACGAGTGAATGTGATGACACAGGTATGTTGTCTTGTATCAAGCTGAGCCTGGGGTCAGACGAGTGAATGTGATGAGACAGGTATGTTGTCTTGTATCAAGCTGAGCCTGGGGTCAGACGAGTGAATGTGATGAGACAGGTATGTTGTCTTGTATCAAAGTGAGCCTGGGGTCAGATGAGTGGATGTGATGACACAGGTATGTTGTCTTGTATCAAACTGAGCCTGGGGTCAGACGAGTGGATGTGATGACACAGGTATGTTGTTTTGTATCAAACTGAGCCTGGGGTCAGACGAGTGTGGGTAAAAGCACAGCTGAATAACTTACCGAAATCTGATCAATGCCATCATATTGTGCGTGAAAAGCGCGTCATTGTGCCTTAGATGGATGACTTACTCAAAGTATGGCATTCGCCCTCCCTCTGCAGAGAGTTCAAACACTCGGCTTAGGCTTCCAGTGTGGATGGTACCGAAGACACAGGCTACTACTAGGCCCAGGAACATGACCGCGGACTGGAAGACGTCACTCCATACTACAGCTCTCATGCCGCCCTGTGGATACAAAAAGGTCTTAGATTGAGCGGGGCGCGGTTTGTGTGCCGTGTGGGGTCGCCATGACAGGGCCGCTATACCTGTCATGACTACTCCGTGGTGGCCCAAAAGCCCCCAAATAAGTTTTCAGTTTCAAAGGGGAGATTATATACCATATTCTTTATGGCCTGAATTCCCGGAAGTTTGAAACTACAAGAAACTGGGCTCAAAGAATAAAGAATTTAAAACTGCCAATATGTTCTAAGCTTTCAAAATACTAAACTACCACGGAAATGAGCTCGTGGCATTGGGAATTTATGAATGCCGAGAAATGAGTTCAAGGCACTGGCATGTTATTAACTCCAAAGAAAATAAGCGATCGTGGATTATCTGAGTTGTTAGCAAATGTCTCACTGCTACTTTGATTGAGCTATCATGCTGTGTCTGGTGGTGTTGTGCATATGACGCAGTACAGACTGCGGAAATAAAGTACCACGAATTTGTGTTTTCCACTTGTCAAATTTAGCACAGAAATCTATCTTTTCTTTTCTCAGATGTCATTAATTTATTGTTGATTATATTTTAGCACGAAAGGGTGCAAAACTGTATATCTATGGCAACCAGTTTAACAAAAACTTTTACGTACTATGGACGTGTAAATAACACAGACTGATCCACCGATGACAATTGATAGCCATATAGGAAGACCACTCACTGAAATGGAGAGGAACAAATTTGTGGTGAATACATAGAAGGCTGAAGGCTTGATGACAATTGATAGCCATATAGGAAGACCACTCACTGAAATAGAGAGGGACAAGTTGTGGTGACTACATAAAACGCTGAAGGCTTGATGAGCATTGATAGGCATATAGGAAGACCACTCACTGAAATAGAGAGGGACAAGTTGTGGTGACTACATAAAACGCTGAAGGCTTGGTAACAATTGATAGCCATATAGGAGGACCACTCACTGAAATAGAGAGGGACAAGTTGTGGTGAATACATAAAACGCTGAAGGCTTGGTAACAATTTATAGCCATATAGGAAAACCACTCACTGAAATAGAGAGGGACAAGTTGTGGTGAATACATAAAACGCTGAAGGCTTGATGAGCATTGATAGCCATATAGGAAGACCACTCACTGAAATAGAGAGGGACAAGTTGTGGTGAATACATAAAACGCTGAAGGCTTGATGACAATTGATAGCCATATAGGAAGACCACTCACTGAAATAGAGAGGGACAAGTTGTGGTGACTACATAAAACGCTGAAGGCTTGGTAACAATTGATAGCCATATAGGAAGACCACTCACTGAAATAGAGAGGGACAAGTTGTGGTGACCACATAAAACGCTGAAGGCTTGATGACAATTGATAGCCATATAGGAAGACCACTCACTGAAATAGAGAGGGACAAGTTGTGGTGACTACATAAAACGCTGAAGGCTTGATGACAATTGATAGCCATATAGGAAGACCACTCACTGAAATAGAGAGGGACAAGTTGTGGGGAATACATGAAGCGCTGAAGGCTTGATGACCATTGACAGCCATACGGAAAGACCGCACACTGCAACAGAGAAGGACAAGTTTGTGGTGAATCGATGGAACGCTGAAGGCTTGATGACCACTGACAGTCATTCGGAAAGACCGCACACTGCAACAGAGAAGGACAAGTTTGTGGTGAATCGATAGAACGCTGAAGGCTTGATGACCACTGACAGTCATTCGGAAAGACCGCACACTGCAACAGAGAAGGACAAGTTTGTGGTGAATCGATAGAACGCTGAAGGCTTGATGACCACTGACAGTCATTCGGAAAGACCGCACACTGCAACAGAGAAGGACAAGTTTGTGGTGACTTGATAGAACGCTGAAGGCTTGGTGACCACTGACAGTCATTCGGAAAGACCGCACACTGCAACAGAGAAGGACAAGTTTGTGGTGAATCGATAGAAGGCTGAAGGCTTGGTGACCACTGACAGTCATACGGAAAGACCGCACACTGCAACAGAGAAGGACAAGTTTGTGGTGAATCGATAGAACGCTGAAGGCTTGATGACCACTGACAGTCATACGGAAAGACCGCACACTGCAACAGAGAAGGACAAGTTTGTGGTGAATCGATAGAAGGCTGAAGGCTTGATGACCACTGACAGTCATACGGAAAGACCGCACACTGCAACAGAGAAGGACAAGTTTGTGGTGAATCGATAGAACGCTGAAGGCTTGATGACCACTGACAGTCATACGGAAAGACCGCACACTGCAACAGAGAAGGACAAGTTTGTGGTGAATCGATAGAAGGCTGAAGGCTTGATGACCATTAACAGTCATACGGAAAGACCGCACACTGCAACAGAGAAGGATAAGTTTGTGGTGAATCGATAGAAGGCTGAAGGCTTGATGACCATTGACAGCCATACGGAAAGACCGCACACTGCAACAGTTCCACTAAGATATAAAAGGGAAGGTTTTGATTAACGGATTAACGGACTGGGGTTTCATGACCATTTATGCGAACAGGTGAGAAAATAATGACTTGTACCTGGCCACGATTTGCTAAAAACATTACCTGGAATATTTACAGCGCTTATCTGTAGCGCAGTAACAGTTTCAAAGTTAGGATGTTTTTGGCAATAACAGTGCTCAGAGTATAGATTATGGAATATATATTGCAGATAATTTTATCAGTTTTTTGAACAGCAAATTTACCGGATACTAGAATATCTGTCCCCAATATTGAGCATCGGTTAACAATTCATTACATTTCAGAATGACGATGTTTGTCCAGGTAACTTACCTTGACTTAGCGCCAGTGCCGGAGTATACAACACCATAGCTAGGTACGACAACTGTGGACATAACAACAGCATGTAAGCCGTTTTCGTGTTGCATTCGTAATTCTTTATTGTATATAGGACCACAGGCCCGAGTACAGCTTTGGACAATGTGTTGGTAGACATAGTTTTCAAGAGTACACATCTACCCAGACGACAAACAGAATGAAAGTTATTATTTACTATTCAAACACAGTGATGGGAACTCGGCAGTTAAGACTGTCGTCTCCTAAATGCCACAGGAGTATGTAATGATGGGAACTCGGCAGTTTAGACAGTCACCTCCTAAATGGGTATGTGATAATTGGAACTCGGTAGTATAGACTGTCGTCTCCTAAATGACACAGGAGTATGTAATAATCTGAATTGGGCAGTTAAGACTGTCGTCTCCTAATGCCACAGGAGTATATAATGGTGAACACGCGGCACTTTAGGCTGTCGTCTCCTAAATGCCACAGGAGTATGTAATGATGGGAACTCGGCACTTTAGGCTGTCGTCTCCTAAATGCCACAGGAGTATGTAATGATGGGAACTCGGCAGTTTGGACTGTGGTCTCCTAAATGCCACAGGAGTATGTAATAATCTGAATTGGGCAGTTAAGACTGTCGTCTCCTAATGCCACAGGGGTATATAATGATGAACACGCGGCACTTTAGGCTGTCGTCTCCTAAATGCCACAGGAGTATGTAATGATGGGAACTCGGCAGTTTGGACTGTGGTCTTCCAAATGCCACAGGAGTATGTAATGATGGGAACTTGGCAGTATATAAAACAGTACCCATACTCTAGTTAAGCTGTATATAAAACAGTACCCATAATCTAGTTAAGCTGTACAGACAACAGTTACCATACTTTGGTTAAGCTGTATAGACAATAATACCCATATTCTGGTTAAGCTGTATAGACAACCATACCCATACTTTGGTTAAGCTGAATAGACAACAATACCCTAATCCTGGTTAAGCTGTATAGAAAACAGTACCCATAATCTGGTTAACCTGTATATAAAACAGTACCCATAATCTGGTTAAGCTGTATAGAAAACAGTACCTATACTGTGGTTAAGCTGTATAGACAACAGTACCCATAGTCTGGTAAGGCTGTATATACAACAGTACCCATACACTTGTTAAGATGTATAGAAAACAGTACCAATACTCTGGTTAAGCTGTATAGACTACAGTACTCCTAATCTGGTTGAGCTGTATAGAAAACAGTACCCTTAACTCTGGTTAAGCTGTATAGAAAACAGTACCCTTACCCTGGTTAAGCTGAATAAACAATAGTACTCTTACTCTGGTTAAGCTGTATAGACTACAGTGCTCCTAATCTGGTTGAGCTGTGCAGAAAACAGTACCCTTACTCTGGTTAAGCTGTATATTAAACAGTACCCTTACTCTGGTTAAGCTGTATATTAAACAGTACCCTTACCCTGGTTAAGCTGTATAGACAACAGTACATATGGCAATAGATAGCAGTACCCATACTCTGGTTAAGCTGTACATAAATCAATACCCTGGTTAAGCTGAATAAACAACAGCACCCTTACTCTGGTTAAGCTGTAAATAAAACAGTACCCTCACTATGTTAAGCTGTACATAAAACAGTACTCATACTCTGGTTACACTGCATAGACAGCAGTAACCATACTCTGGTTAAACTGTATAGAAAACAGTACCCTTACTCTGGTTAAGCTGTATAAACAACAGTATCCTTACTCTGGTTACGCTGTATAGACAACAGTACCTTTACTCTGGTTAAGCTGTATGGACAACAGTACCTTTACTCTGGTTAAGCTGTTTAGACAACAGTACCTTTACTCTGGTTAAGCTGTATAGACAACAGTACCTTTACTCTGGTTAAGCTGTTTAGACAAGAGTAACCATACTCTGGTGAAGCTGTGTGGAAAACAGTACTCCAAGTTCTTTATACGAAGGGCACATTCGTATGATAATGATAAAAAATACAAATTAACGAAAATAATACTGTGATTATAAAGTAAGAAATCTGGGACAAATCAAGATACGAAGTGCCTTTTAGCGAATGAATCACAGATATAAACATATAGGTGTCCCTTCAGTGCACATAATAACACAATTAGCTTTTGCATATGTTATTTAATTAAGCCGCGTTCACATGATGCGGCTCGTCGAACAGATTTATCGAACTCGACAAGTGGACAGAAATAAGACAAGTCTGTTTTATATGGTACGTTACGAGGATGCGATTTGTCGAATGGTACGATCGCATGGAATGACGCCTTTATACACTTACCCGGGTTGGCAAAGATGGCGTCATTCTATCAATGGTGACGTCAATCACTTGACGAGTGTGACGGTATAACTATGGGTGCTGAGAATAAACAATAGGCATTTGGCAAGGAACTGACAAACTTTTCAGTGTGCACACATTAATGGAAGGCATATGATCTTGTGCAGGCCTCACAGAAGACCATACATCTACAGGCGCTGTCGATCGCATAGCAGCTAGAGCTAAAACACAGCGAAAGTAGGCTAAGGGGGCCTCGGTAGTTCATTATTCTAGAATGGGATAGAACTCGCCCCCTGGACAAGGATGGAGACAACTTACCACCTGCGGGATGAAGGCTATGGAGATCAACATCCTGACAGGCTTATTAAAGCGCAACTCGAAGTACTGAAAGCAATAATACATTTTTAATGCATATTATTGGACCTGAGTGTTGCAACAGAAACTGTTAACATAGTGCTAAGATTTTGCCAAGTCTGGTACACTATACTGGCCTACCCTCTGGCACGCTACGTGCAGTCTGCTAAGTCTGGTAGACTATATTGACCTACTCTCTGGCACGCTACGTGCAGTCTGCTAAGTCTGGTAGACTATATTGACCTACTCTCTGGCACGCTACGTGCAGTCTGCTAAGGCTGGTAGACTATATTGACCTACTCTGAGGCACGCTGCGTGCAGTCTGCTAAGTCTGGTAGACTATATTGACCCACTCTGTGGCACGCTACGTGCAGTCTGCTAAGTCTGGTAGACTATATTGGCCCACTCTCTGGCACCCTACGTGCAGTCTGCTAAGACTGGTAGACTATATTGACCTACTCTGAGGCACGCTACGTGCAGTCTGCTAAGACTGGTAGACTATATTGACCTACTCTGAGGCACGCTACGTGCAGTCTGCTAAGTCTGGTAGACTATATTGGCCCATTCTCTGGCACGCCACGTGCAGTCTGCTAAGTCTGGTAGACTATATTGGCCCATTCTCTGGCATGCTACGTGCAGTCTGCTAAGTCTGGTAGACTATGTTGACCTACTCTCTGGCACGCTACGTGCAGTCTGCTAAGTCTGGTAGACTATATTGACCTACTCTCTGGTACGCTACGTGCAGTCTGCTAAGACTGGTAGACTATATTGGCCCACTCTCTGGCACGCTACGTGCAGTCTGCTAAGTCTGGTAGACTATATTGGCCCATTCTCTGGCACGCCACGTGCAGTCTGCTAAGTCTGGTAGACGATATTGGCCCATTCTCTGGCACGCTACGTGCAGTCTGCTAAGTCTGGTAGACTATATTGGCCCATTCTCTGGCACGCTACGTGCAGTCTGCTAAGTCTGGTAGACTATACTGACCTACTGTCTGGCACGCTACGTACAGTCTGCTACGTCTGGTAGACTATATTGACCTACTCTCTGGGGCCACGTACAGTCTGCTAAGTCTGGTAGACTATATTGGCCCATTCTCTGGCACGCTACGTGCAGTCTGCTAAGTCTGGTAGACTATATTGACCTACCCTCTGGCACGCTACGTGCAGTCTGCTAAGTCTGGTAGACTATAATGGCCCACTCTGTGGCACGCTACGTGCAGTCTGCTAAGACTGGTAGACTATATTGGCCTGCTCTCTGGCACGCTACGTGCAGTCTGCTAAGTCTGGTACACTATATATCAAATACTGGTAGTGTACAAAAATTAAATTATTTACAAATTAAAAAACTAGGTGTCTTGAAATTCAAATGTGAGTTGTAAGTGAATTTGTACAAAGTAGTGGTAATACATGAAATGACCGTTGATGTTCATTATTTTCAACTTTCGTATTTAAGGTACATACACCATTAGGGACTGTTCCATTTACGTCTGTTGGCAAGTTTTATTCCCATGCATAGCTAATGTTATACAATATTACATATTCTGAAATGGCAAAGTCATACCTCGTAGGCGCTGGTAAGTTGTAGCCGATGGTAAATGGGTAGAATGAGATGGGCAGTAATGGGAGTCGCTAGCAGTAAACCGATACATCTGACCCAGTACATGCCACCAAACGAGTAGATTTCAGAGGCCGTGCCCAGGATCCCGATGGGCGACATAAAGGTGACAAACATTGACAGAGCTACTGGGAAATAGCCCAGCTTCCGGCCACCCACCAGGAACTCTTCTGTGGAGGCGTCGATCTTACGACGCCGGATTTGTATGGCGTAATACACCCCGATGGAGAGAGACACGATCAGCGTGAGGACGAAGAAGGTGTAATCCAGCCAGTGGAAAAGGCGCTCTGACATTTTGTCAGATG
Source organism: Liolophura sinensis (assembly GCF_032854445.1). NCBI lineage: Eukaryota > Metazoa > Mollusca > Polyplacophora > Chitonida > Chitonidae > Liolophura > Liolophura sinensis. Next base: position 95,043,999 of record NC_088295.1, on the reverse strand, counting down.
TTAAGAGACTCCCTTTGTCGTGGAACTGTCGGCCGCACCTCACTTCTGTTTCCCCTACAGAGTGAGGGAACAATACCTTATGTGAATACACCACAAATCTCTTATTCACCCAAGCTTTTACTGTAGTTGTTGACGTGACCACTAAGATGCGTGTTGTCAAAATTAAGTGTCCACTCGGGTAAGTTTTGCCGAAGCACGATTTTGGGTCAGTGTTGCTGGTTTTGACGTCATATTAAGCACACAGCCTTGGCGTGACTACATAGTAGGTGTTCATGACCATTATTTCGGGAGAGGTAAAAATGCACGCATTTAGTCAACCACGAACCTATAACTGCATGTATTTCTCAATTCGCTGACGTTTAACTTTCTGCACGCAGATGACCGGAATCGCCTAGGGCCAACTGCATGTGCAGCCCAACAAGTTATGTTCTCATCCACAATTTGTCTGTATGTCAATTGGCCATACAGATGGTTTGTCTTTGTCTATCAATTTGCTACATAGGTGATTCACTTTATTGATCTAATGTCTGATGTCTCAAGAGACTTTATTGATCTAACATGTCTCATGTCTTAAGAGACTTTATTGATCTAACATGCCTCATGTCTTAAGAGACTTTATTGATCTAACATGTCTCATGTCTCAAGAGACTTTATTGATGTAACATGTCTCATGCCAAGAGATTATGAAGAAAATGAATGGCTGGCTGAACTATGTATATAGTCTGAATTCGCAGAATATAACCAAAACAGACTTCGGCCAGTAAATCCTAACTCAGTATCCCGTATCAACCAATCTTCACCATTATATTACTTTGTAAGGAACAATGTTTATAAGGCTCTGCTATGTTTTAATGAGCGTGCCTGTTTTGCAATGGATATTGCAATTAAAATATAAATCTAACCGCGTGGATGTACACTAGTCTAATATACCCGATGCCGTGAACAATGGTCATCTGAATCACATGACCGGCCCGTTTTGACACTCTGAACCGATATGCGGATTGGAAATGAATGTCTTCTACTTTGTAGTGGCGACTACCATAAATAATTTGGCCCGTCTTCCGGTCCTATTTAATTCAGTTTACATTTCGCTTCATGTTTGTAGTCAGCAGAGAACTAGTACATTGTTTAAGGACTTTATAACTGATGTCATGCATGAGATACAAAGAAACACTGTCATGAATATGTAGATTAGTAACTTATTCACCAGAAGCCGTCTCCCATGACCGTCACAGCCATTGTGCGTCAAAAAATGGGAGGTCATTGACTTGGTAATGTACTATCCAGAACGGCATACCTGAACAATCTGACATATAGCCTGTTAGATTTAAGGTTAGATTTAAACATTCTCGGTGTCCTCTCATTTAACACTAAAATTAAATTGTTTTCTCATTTAACACTATCATTAAATTGTTTTACTATTTGACACTATCATTAAAGTGTAATGACTTATTTCTTCTGCGCTCCATGCAGTAATCTTGAGACCATTCACAAAGTATTTAGAACAAAAGTTTTTGATTATACTCTAAACAGGAAAATTGTAGCACACGAGCGTTTTATTCACCAAGGACACGATGTGAGCGACCTGAATAGTTGACAACCACGATGATGTGTGTAAGCATAATTAGCCTGAAATAAAACTACGTGTGACAACATAAGTTATATTTTGGCTGTGTTTGACACAGAGAGCAATGGTGGGGAGGTTGGAACAAGACTGGAATATATATTGTAAGGCGGAGATCAAAGATTAAGTTAGGCGTCTTAAGGAAAAGGTAATCGTGCACGATGTAAACGAAAAGGTCAAAGATAATAGAGCACGATGTAAGCGAAAAGGCCAGTGATGCTCGTGCACGATGTAAGCGAATAGGTCAGAGATAATAGTGCACGATGTAAGAGAATAGGTCAGAGATACTCGTGTGCGATGTAGACAGAAAAGGCCAGAGATAATCGTGCACGATATAAGCGAAAAGGTCAGAGATAATCATGCACAATGTAAGCTAAAAGGTCAGATATATCGTACACAACGTGAGCGAAAAGGTCAGAGATAGTCCTTCACGGTGCAAGCGAAAAGGCCAGAGATAATCATGCACGATGTAAGCGAAAACGTCAGAGATGGTCGTGCACAATGTAAGGGAAATGGTCAGATATATCGTGCACGTTATAAGCAAAAAGGCCAAAGATAACCGTGCACAATGTAAGCGAAAAGGACAGAGATAATCGTGCACAATATAAACGAAAAGGACAGAGATAATCCTGCAAGCTGTTAGCGAAAAGGCCAGAGATAACCCAGCACAATGTAAGCGAAAAGGCAGAGATAATCGTGCTCGATGTTAGCGAGAAGGCCAGAAATAATCGTGCTCGGTGCAAGCGAAAAGGCCAGAGATAGTCGTGCATGCTGCAAGCGAAAACGTCAGAGATAATCGTGCACGATGTAAGCGAAAAGAGCAGATACAAAAATGTCACCCTCTTCGTTTTACACCTGGACGGTGCCTAAACATAAATATTTTCCTAAAAACATAACAAATGTTTCCCGCTGAAAGATAATCGCAATGTTACGAACCTGGAGAAGAATTGCTGCTTTGGTTAGCCAGAAGAGGGAAATGTTCTGTATAGTCTATAATCCCGTATCTCATTCAGTTAATTTATAGATGAATGGAGTTAAAGTATAACGCATATCCCCAGAATGGAATGCCATGGTTATTGTTTGTCATTCACCAGTTATTGTTTCATGTGTTGTTTTTGACTACAGTAATCAATGTTCATCAAGATAGGACGGGATTCAGGCTTTGCTTTGCTTACATGGTTACAAGCGACATTCTTGAGTATATCAGTTTGTAATCTGTGACGTTGTTGATAGGCTCACGAAATGCACGCTTCTATTGGTGACAGTATACATGTACATACTTCACATCTGGTATGTAAACGACATCACCAATACGCTTGTTTATCCCGGTATTTATACTGTCTGCATATATGTACAATGAACTGCCCGTTCCAACGAAATTGAGTTTGTTGTAACCCACACTATGTGACCATTCTGGTTTACCACGTGAGCTGTGTGTATAAACATTTTGCTTAGGCATTTCTTGCTTGCTCTCACTGATCTTCGTTACATCTTGGCTTGCTAACTGACACCAACGAGACAGAATAAGGATTGATGTCGACAAAGCAGAATGATGATCGGTGTATCAGTATATCTGTTACGACGTCATGATCCTCTTCACCTCTTGGCTTGCTAACAGACATCGAGAAGGCCGAATGAGGATCGGTGTCGACAAGGCCGAATGAAGATTTATGTCGACAAGGCAGAATGAGAACAGTGTCGACAAGGCCGAATGAGGATTGATGTCGACAAGGCAGGATAAGGATCGGTGTAGACAAGGCCGAATGAGGATGGTGTTGACAAGGCAGAATGAGAATCGGTGTATGAGTATATCTTTCACGACAGCAGGATTTTCGTCAACTTTTCGCTTGCTAACGGACATCGAGAAGGTCGAATGAGGATCGGTGTCGACAAGGCCGAATGAGGATCGGAGTCGACAAGGCAGAATGAGGATCGGTGTATGAGTATATCTGTTACGACTTCATGATTCTCGTCACCTCTTGGCTTGCTAACAGGCATCGAGAAGGCAGACTGAGGATCGGTGTCAACAAAGCAGAATGAGAACGGTGTTGACAAGGCCGAATGAGGATTGATGTCGAAAAGGCAGAATGGGGATCAGTGTTGTCAAGGTAGAATGAGGATCGGTGTCGACAAGGCAGAATGAGAATCGGAGTACGCTGTTACGACGTCATGATCCTCTTCACCTCTTGGCCTGCTAAAAGACATCGAGAAGGCAAAATGAGGATCGGTGTCGGCAAGGCAGAATGAGGATTGATGTCGACAAGGCCGAATGAGAATCGGTGTCGACAAGGCCGAATGAGGATTGATGTCGACAAGGCCGAATGAGGATTGATGTCGACAAGGCCGAATGAGGATTGATGTCGACAAGACCGAATGAGGATCGGTGTCGACAAGGCAGAATGATGATCGGTGTCGGCAAGGCAGAATGAGGATTGATGTCGACAAGAAAGAATGAGGATGGGTGTATGAGTATATCTGTTACGATGTCATGACTCTAGTCGCCTCTTGACCTGCTAACAGACATCCAAAAAGCAGTATGACGATTCATACATAGGTATATTTGTTACGACGTAACGCCCTCGTTAGCTCTTGGCCTGCTAAAAAGAATTAAATCATATCCTTATTTCACAGCTTAGGCCACAATTTAAGTATTTCCATGTATGAGTGTGGGCAGCATGTGACAAAACTAAAAAGTGTAATATTGTCAGTGTCTTATGTACTACAGTTCAGACTATAATTAAAGAAGATGGAACCTCTATCTAGTCTAAGTCTATCTACGAGACTTGTTGTGATGGAGTCTTCTGGCTCGTCATATAGACAATATGACGAGTTTTAAACGCTTGATAGCCGTGCAGTGTTTTCTAAAACATCTTCAGACCTTCCACATTATTTTTCTGACAGCATGAAATTTTAGACTTTTACATTTAAGTTATCAAAATTCTTAACATTTCCTTCCGTCCATGAGTTTTTTTTTTGAAACCGGATTAGAAAGGATTCAAACATTACTAGGTTTTCTCGGCGCTTCCATAAGTGATACACGTCTAGAGATTTTCAGCAAGTTTCTTGAACAGTCTTAGTGTTGCACACGTGTCGGACATAAATTACAGTTGAGTGCTTCTTGAATGCGTTACCGTGCAAACAGCCTAAGGATGCGGTGGAGGATTAAACTCGGATATAATAATAAGAAATAATTGAAGACATATTCTGACATCGAAATGATTTAATCCATTGTTAGCTTTCTTTCGTAGTTTACACACAATATTCACCAAATTTGTTACAAAACGGTGAGGATTTGCGGACTCAAAAACTTAATCTGTTCATTTTAACAGAAAGTCTCTTGTCTGAGTTATGGAAGAATGTGTTATGTTACTATAACACAATACTGTGTTATATTCAGCATAAAATCCTGTTTGTCTAATAGGCATCCACAAGGCACTACGGGGATCGGTGAGTGAATAGACCTGTTACGGCGCCTTGGTCCTCGTCATCGGTAGACCTGCTAACGAGCATCATTGTTGTAATATTCAACGTAAAATCCTGTAAGTCTAATAGAATCTTTATGTTTAATTGTTAGAATATGTGTGTTATATTTATCAGAACAATCTACGGCAAAAACCGAATACGTCCTACCATCACTCGGACTTTCTCGAGAAAACTTTAATTTCCGCTGCCATGACTGTAGCATTCTCAGTATTCCTCGGTAAATGTGAAAGTTTATCATTCCTCTTTACGTGTGATTCAAGAACATATGCAAATTAATATTATCTATAGTTCGCTTTAATATTCACGTTTTTCATTTTGGTGATTGTGGTCACAACAGTTTCAAGATGAATGGAAATGTGCGTTTCTTAATGTGGGAGTATTAGATTCAGCTATTACGAATTGTCAAAAATTAAGTGGGCCGACTTCCAATGACATGTATAGCCAGTGAAATACAGGAATTGAAAGTAGTACCGATTCAAAAAACAGTATCGATGCAAAGTAAACATTCAAAAGTTATGAATTCTGACGATAAAAATGACAGATGGACTATTTACCCTGGTTTCTTGACCTATAACATAAGCCAGCAGAAATTGTCACAATAACGCGTCGCCCACTCTTTGAAATGCCAGATCTCCCAGGGCCTATGGGCTATCCCTGTTTTCACCTTCGCTTTTTGGGCTGGGATTGCCTGATCCAGCCCAATATACATGTAGTTTTTGTCTCACTGGAACACATGCTGTAGACACCAACCCGACACCCGGCCAAGCAATACATGTCCAACTCTGGACTGGCGAGTATAGGGTTCACTACCACCTCATGACAACCACCTCATGAAAACGGCTGTTCCAGAATTTAGTGTCAGATGGGAGTAATAGGTTACTTTTTTATTTATTTTTTTATCTTTTTTTTTTTGTTTTCATTTTTCTGTTATGTTTTTTATTATTATTATTATTAAATTTGATTCAGGCCTGGTGCCTGTGTGCGTGTTACTACATAGGCCTACATAGAAAGGGGCAAAAGCACATTAAAAATGAATTAAGCATGACCAAAAGGACAACGGAAACCAGCTTACAATCCAAACAAATCATGCATTGCATTTTAATTCAGTGAAAAAAAAATAATTGTCGACACATATATAAGCTATAAGCGTATATATGATACGAATGTGCGTATTTAAAAAGTAATTGTAAAAAGTCAACGGTAGATGAATATATGTGCATAATAACCTAGTGACACAGCGAAATGTTCTAGCCGCCATTGTACTACATTGAGTATTATATTGGCCACTTGACAATACGCTTGACAAAGCCTGCACAAAAAAGGCTGGCACTACAGTACAGATTTGACAAAGACGTCATTGGCATTGGACAAAATCCCACACAAAACTGTTAGTGGATGGTCGTGCAGTCCGCATGCGTCACGCTTTATACACGTCATTTCATGTTTGGCTGTACTCTCCGCAGACCACTCAGCACTCCTCGTTCATACTGCAGTTAATTCCTATATTTACACTTACCCGTTGCCATGACAGCTGGGTAAGCCTTCGTCGAAAGCGACCATTCTGTATTTTGCCTCAGTTTTGCCATGGATCTCTGGAAACCATTGCTTCTGATGATTTATTATGCTCATGTCGTCGTAACGAAACACGTTAAGGGCAGTATTTCCAGCAGTTCGGTAAGTATGTTCATTGTACACTCCGGTACGTTTGACACCTGCTCACTTGCCGTCGTTGTTGTTGTTGTTGCAAAGCAGTCAAGGGAAAATAGGCTGACTTCGTATGGGCTTTTCATGGTTCAGACGTCATAGATATTCGCGGTAATTAAGCTTTATCTATCGCGTGACAGGAATTCTATTTGTTGCCCACTTCTCAACAGAAATTAAAGTTACATATATCAAATTCAAAGTACATGCTCAGAAAGTAAAAATGTCAAATTCCGAGCTGTACAGAAGGCTCGGTTACAAAGTAGTGTTCAACCCCACCCCCCCGCAGAGACATGTAGGCTGTGTTTCGTCACTTTTATTGACAAGTTCATGGTGTAAATAAAGTACTTTGTGAAAGTGAAGCCAAACGTACCAGAAAACTATAAACCCACACACTTATGATTGCCCACCCCTGTATTATTGATCTTGTTGACTTTGTTGGTGTAGTAACAGATATAACATGTGCACATTGGGAATGGCCTTGTTGTCGGCAGGTCGGTGGCAAGTCCGGAGGCCAATAAAGTAAGCTCATTCCCATGTTTGTTAATTACACCATTATGGGGATTACTGAAATGTGTAAACTTACCACTGACTTTTGTTACATTCATCATGCACAGGAGTAGTGCACCCTGCTGTTGATTTAATAGGCTTGTGTAGCCTATCCACACGGGTTATTTGGCTAAATTTAGTTATCTTGTTGATGGCAGATTAAAGAGACACAGTCCTGCATACTTTGACTGACATTTAGTTACAGAATCAGTGTACATATTTTATTCATTTAATTGCCATACGCACAAATACAGAGAGACGCACTGCGCACATGTCTGTTACATACAGCACAAATACAGAGAGACTCATTGCGCACTTGTCCATTACATACAGTTTATACTAAGACAGTCCTCCCGGATAGACTGCATGTAATAAGGTAACTACTTCTAGACTGAAGTGATTGAAGCAAATGACGCAAGTTGGACATTTTAAACAAGATATAAATGATTACTTCAGAAACGCGTTTTGACAAACTGCTTTTGCTACGGTCGTACACAGGTATCTGTGTGTCAGATTGACTCTACGAGATCTGTGTGGTCAAAAGAGTAGGACTTTAGCCCTCTAGGTAGCTTGGTGTAAATGGCGACTAACCTGGAGCAAACACAATAGGTTCAGCTGGCTAAAGATAGAAGTTTGTCGTCGACTGGGCTATGTCTCCCCCACAAGTTCCGTGTGAGTGTTCACCGAGTATTCCAGTTAGCCTATACGGCCGCGGTGGCGATGTTTTGAATTAAATGTTTAACAGATATTTGTATTTATTCATTTGTTTATTTATTTATTGGTGTTTTTACGCCGTGCTCAGTAATATTTCACTTATACGACGGCGGCCAGCATTGCGGTGGGATTGATAAAAGGTTAGTTATTGTGCTGCGCCAGCAAAAAATATTTTCAAGATTATTGTAATTGTGGCATACATTGCCACAGGGACTTTAATTGCATTGTAGCACAAACGGTCCAGCTTTACAGTATTCTAGGGTTCTGCATGTTCTCACAAGAAATGAAATAGTGAGAGAAAATGTATTTGAAAGAACAGTTGAACAGATCGGAAGTTTTGGTAGCTGGTCTATTTTGAATAACTTCAAACAAAAAGCTACGCCATTAATGATGGAAATCGCTCTACGGTGCAAGAAGATCTTTCAGAGGTAGGCCTGCTTTGCGGTGCAAAAAGGTCTTGCTGAGGTAAGCTCACTGTACGGTGCAAAAAGATCTTTCAGAGGTAAGCCTGCATTTGACCACTGTTGAATGAGTATGCTGTAACAGTGCGCGGTGTTGAATTACAGAACTTCACATTCCAAATTTCAGCAGCAAAATGCTAGCTATTACCCATATTAAGATATGAGGCCATTAAAACTACAGTTCATGTAGCGGTTTTTACTTTTACATTTTACTTTACATTTTTTTGTTTTAAAAAATGGACACTCATTAATATCGTTACAATGATGCGGTCATTGCATATTTCATTGCGGTTCATTTGTAACGTGAGGACGGCCCCCACCCCCGCCATATATGCTCCTTACGCTTCTGTTAATATATTCTTTATACATTATTTATATCTGTCAAACGCCAAGATTCACCTGTAGTCGGACATAAACATGTATGTATATACGCGGAGCTTATACCTGTGGCAATGTGTGTTCTAAATAATATACCAGTTTGGCAACTATACAAGTTCTTGTTTGCCAGTTTGTTGTATTCACTGTTTTCCTTAATTCGTATGGGTGTTGTACAAATGACCGAGTGAATTTATATATTTGCATTTTTGGCTTGAAGTGTTATTCAGGGTATATTTTTGTCCTGTAAATCATGAAAATGTCCGAAAAATTTAAATTTTGAATGAATTTGTTTCGAATTGCACGATGTAAATGCAGGTTATGAAGAAGCGTTTATCCTACAGGTATTTTCGTTCGACCTGTCAGATTCGAAGCTGCTACCGAACAAACAGGCAGCCGTCCAAAGCTAAACACTTGGTTTGACGTTGTTCAGTGGAAGCAGGAGAATGTACTAAGGCGCTTGTGGCTCTAGTGCCGACCTGGACAAATGACAATGACTTGTACTGTGTATATAATATATGGTACAAGCAAATGTCCACAGAGCCGTGTAAGCTTGACCCTATAACGCCATTGCCTTGAGGACCAGTGCGGTCATTGCTGATTGAGGAGCTATGTATGAAGTAGACCATGACGTGGATCGATGTAAAGATCATCTGTAGGCTGTCAATACCTGGCATGTTCTGACCCAATAACCAGTCAATATCAACTTAAAGATCCCCACGCCAGACCTGCATGTGTTTAGTAGCCTTCCACGTATGGCTTACATGTTAAAAACATAATAGTTCTCCACACCCAAAGTGCAGCCAAGTGGATTTGTGTGCATATCTCTCCATAGTCGGCCATCACCAAAAGATTGTGTTTTCAAATAATGCTTCAACGAGTGACTTGTACATTGTTTTTCTTTGCCAGGTGGGAAAATATGCAAATGATTGAATATGTTATCTGTTGTTTATTTTGTTTAGGATTGGGAATATATAACCCGGTTTTGTTTCCTATCAAAAGAAGGCGGGTTCAAGTTTTACTTCGAGTATCCAGTAGTAAGTAGAAGTAACTACTTAGTAATATTTGAGTTTACAGTTTGATTTAGTTTAAATGATTACAGATAATCAAATGGTTACAGGTAATCTGTCTTGGCTGTACAGTGTACATGTATATGGATGAATGTGAAGCGCGCAGATATTCATATTGAAGTTAATTGTACAATCATCTATACATGTATACGTGCCATCCTTGTCGGTGTGCTGAAGAATTTGGACAGAATCATTGGTATGTCGATGTATGTGCTATTTATCTCATGCCACCATATCCATGGCCAAAGGTTTAAACTGAAAAAAAAACCCAACAAAACAATAATACTCGAGGAATATATAGGCGAATAGTATTTGTGTGTCCGACAGCAAGGAGAGTGTTTTACAGATCTATACAAATGTAGCAGTGATACGGTAAGCTTGAGTGCGTCATCTTCTCTGATTGTCTGTCTTGCAGGAGTATGGTATTCAGAATATTCTGTTATACTTCGACGAGCCGACACAGTGGCAGGCGGTTTACAAGACAGATACTGTAAGTTTATAGAAGTATCCATCACTGCTTCGCCAGGTACTGTGACTTACTTCAGCTCATTTGGTTATGTGGTTGTTCATTAGATAATGCACTGAGCAAAGACATGCTGTGACTTTACAGTTACTCCCGAGTAAGATTTCTTTTTTCAGTCGTTACTCGTTGTGGGAACACCAAAGGCCGTGACTTATTATGTGTTATTTCATTATTGGCAGAATTGTTTCCAGAAGGAAGCCGTGCTGAGACCGGAGAATAACCAGGTGTTGACCTTGTCACCAGCTTATACCTGGTCCGGCTGTAAGCTCGTCAACTCCTCGGCTACTGGCTGGCAAAACTGGTACCAGTGCGCCGGGGGACGGAAGTTTAAGTCTGCACGAGAAAGATGGTGGTTTTTCGCTGTCAGTCACTGCGGATTCAAGGAGGTTAGGGCTTTGTTGTGAGGCTTCTGAGCAGCACATCATGACCAGTATCGGTACACGTATAGAGTGTCATTATCCTGGGGAACACCAGCTTGTCCGCCATATTGACGCCTTATTAACACATTCTTGTATAGCAGTTACCCTTCAACATAGTTGTCATTATTACTTTCATAATTACCCTCATTTAGGATTTGGCATTTTCATTTATTCAGATTTTATCCGTGCAGCCATTCCTATTTCTATGAAAGCAAGAAAGGTATTGATAACCAGGTTCATCTGACGATTTTACAAGATTTTTCATTATTTTTCTGTTTTGTGGACTTATATTAAACTAAGATTTCTCTTTCTATTTCTATCTGTGGAAAGCTTTCCACATCTAAATTAGTGCCCTGAGTCTGTGACACTTGTCGATGCATGTGCCGTCTTAGACTGTGGCGGACAGTGACCTGTCAGCTGACTTTGTGCTCAGCCAATCATGAGATTGCATCATTCACTGCATAGTACACTCATATCAAAGACCACTCCAGCGAGTTGATGCACGAAGGAAGTTCTTTACTACCATAGCTCAATATTTGTTCAACCATTGACAGATTTGCGATTGCCACCCCACAGTACACAGATTGCTCAATGCATTTCACGATTTGCATAAGAACACTGCCAACAGTGACATCTTTTATCTGCCACCTCCACGATTAACAACTCTGTAATTGTCTGCACTGCGATCTTTATGCACACTAAAGATAAACAGTCATATTTATGTCAGTATAATAATTTTGGCCTTCCTTTGTTGGTTTAATGGCAAGCTATTAGCATTATCTCGTTAGAGAATAATGTCTTCGTACGACAGTGTCAATCTACTTTATCTTGGCTTAGATGTCTGTATTTAAACGTGTCACTAAGGTCACTTGAACATTATGCAGTTCTACGAACTGCTCCATGAGCATGTACCTGATAACTGTGTGTTTGATTTGGCAGGGACTCAGATTAAACTACTCCTTGTGGATGACAAATGGCGATGACTTCCTACATAAGGAGTATTCGGCTGACGAGTTTTGTAAGTTGGCATATCTCTGGCCTCCTACTTATCCGCCTGGAAAGTTTTTCCCCGTTTGTGTCACAGCCAAGTCAAGATTTAATGCGTTATATATGTATATTATAAAATATAATCTTTAATAGAAAACCAGTTATTGTCTGTTGTTATGGTTATATCTGAAAATGCTGCTTTAATGATAGGACATGTTTTAATCCCCTTTCTTCAGATATCTTTCCCAATCACCTCGCCTTCTTTTTGGCATTTGTGGTAATGCTGGGGTTTTCTCTGGCTATTGCAGGTAAGGACACCACTGATGGAAACTCAGTAAATGACATAATGAAGTAATATAATATTGCTTTAATAATGTAAATGCTGACAAAAACAGCCTTGTTCTCTCAGATTTTTCATGTATCCCATGCAGACACTATGTATATGTGAAGTTTAACTCATCGCCGAGCAGCTGGTATTTGACGAATTAGACACTGTGTATATGTGAAGTTTAACTCATCGCCGCGCCTCTGTTATTTGAAGAATTAGACACTGTGTATATGTGAAGTTTAACTCAGCGCCCCGCCTCTGGTATTTGACGAATTAGACACTGTGTATATGTGAAGTTTAACTCATCGCCCCGCCTCTGGTATTTGACGAATTAGACACTGTGTATATGTGAAGTTTAACTCATCGCCGCGCCTCTGGTATTTGAAGAATTAGACACTGTGTATATGTGAAGTTTAACTCATCGCCGCGCCTCTGGTATTTGACGAATTAGACACTGTGTATACATGAAGTTTAACTCATCGTCACGCCTCGTTATTTGACGAATTATGGCGCCTTAGCAGCCAATTTGCATGCACCAACATTTTGTGGACAAGCCAAACCTCTCCGTTTATCTATCTTCAGCTGCTCTGAAGCACAAGCAGATGTTTCACTCTACTTACAAGCTGTATTTGGTGTCGGTCATGGTGAAGACCTTGTCCCTGCTGCTGTTAACCGTGGCCTGGGGGACTTATGGAACAAAGGGTGACCTGGAAACGGACGGGAGGACTATAGGTAAGTCCCGGTGACCTCGTAGCTGTCGACGGCAAGTGAAGTACAGGTGTCTCACTCTATCATGTAGCTAATCTTGTCATATGCAGAACACGGTAGAATCGTACACATAGATACCATCAGAGCAAGCCGAGTTAATCAGCGACAATATTTCAGCGGTTACGTGTGATCATTTGCCAATACTCACACCGTCGTCGAAGCTCTGGTTTTATTCTTTGTGCCTTAAATCTGCTATTATATCCTATAGCACCTACCAGGCAGCAGAATGAATAAAAGCGTCGTGACTGAAACGGCTTCCCAGGCAGCAGCCACAAACATTGAAAACAACAATCATTTAATTGAATCACGTATGCAAACCAATGCGGTCGCTGTGAGTTCAAGTCCAGCTTATGTTGGCTTCCTCTCCGGCCGTACGTGAGAAGTCTCGCAGCAACCTACGGATGGTCGTGGGTTCCCCCCCGGGCTCTGCCCGGTTTCCTCCCACCACAATGCTGGCCGCCGTCGCCTAAATGAAATATTCTTGAGTACGGCATAAAATACCAATCAAATAAATAAATAAATAAACAGAACACCTCATTCTGCTTGGCGTAATTTCTACGATCTGTCTACGACAAAGTTTTCGATAAAAAGTAAAACACAGCAGTAAAGTCATATAATGTATACTGGCTGACGTGCAAACAACAACAACAGCGTAAGTGCATGGTAACCATAGCGATAGCGGACGTGAATGCTTTGCTCGTCAATTTCCTGTAATGAGTTGCTAAAACGTGCACAGTATTTTCCCTACCGGTCAGCTCGATTTTTAACCAACGGTGGTAGTGACTGTAAGCCTGTGGTGTAGAATCATCACCCGAGCAGTGAATTTACCTGTACATACGGCCGGTATACTGCCACTGTGGCGTAAAGCCACGATAAAAACGATTCCCTCAGTTCAGATGAAAGAAATACAAAGCCCTGATATGACTCGTATACTTTTCGAGTAATGTCAGTTGGAACCCCATGTAGATCCTGCATTTAACTGTAAGCAATGTTCGTTTTCTGTATAGTCCTATGGGCTCTACTTTGGCTTTTGGGGGAACAGGCTAAAGTTTATTATATTATTTTGCCACTTTAATTTATAAGTTGATTAAATTTCAGTTCTCTGCGATTTGTATGGCCTGATACTGGTGTCATTAACTCAGTTTCACGTCTTAATACTATATAGTTTTTGCACTGCATGTGGTTATCTGTCCTATGACACAAGGTGCTGTAGAACGCTGCAGATAAGGATTAGCAATCAATACAACAAGCTGACTATCGGAGATGTTCTCATTGCCGTTTTCTCTCCATTTAACGGTCGCCTGTTTGGAGCCGCCAGTGAGGTGATGTTCCTACTGTTGGTTGTACTTCTGGGGAAAGGTTACACCATCACGGTCGGTCGTCTGTCCCCAGCCAGCGCCGTCAAACTCACCATCTTCATGACTGTCTACGTCGTTACCAGTGCCATTCTGCTCTCCTGGGTAAGCTGCACGCGCGTTTTTCAGAAAGGACCCTAGGTGTGTACACGTAATCATGAGTACGTCAGTATAGAGACGTCTGTCACTGCGTTATATATCAGTTCGTGTTTATACTCATGCACGCTAGTCTAACTGTTCACAGCAGCGATATTGCTCAAAATAGACAACGCTGTACAGAGGAATTGTGGGAAATAATTTTTAACTTGATGCGACTGTTATGATAATATGTTGTGAATATTATCGTTAAAGTCACGTTAATGTTGTGGGTAGATGCTGACCCAGTGGCTGGATAACTTGTATCACAGGAGATTTTAGCTAGGTGAGGTAGATGGCTATTCCAGCCCAGATAGCTCATGGATAATGATACGCAAGCATGAAACACAGATTTTATTTGCTACATGCACAACAAGGATTTTTATTAAAATGAGCCCGTCGTCTATGTTGGGATGTCTTTCTCATATGAGATATAAACTAGTCGTGCCATAGTCCATTGAATCAAAACCGCGGTGATGTGAATGTTTTCAGGAATTTGACCCTGGCCTTGTGTTGTACATCTACGAGAGTCCCGCCGGCTACGGCCTGGTCGCTTTACGCTTCATTGGCTGGCTGTGGTTCTGCTACTCTGTCTTCTTCACTCTCAAAAATTACCCAGAGAAAAGGCTGTTCTATTACCCCTTTGTCATCTTTTACAGTCTATGGTAAGTATGGAGCCGTTATTTCAGGCTGTAGACGAATTGTAAGGTTCAGCTTTCCAGAGCTGTGTCTGAGTACCAACATCTGATGACCATCATGAAAATGAAATACAGTAAAACTTCACAACACTTACACCTCTAAAAACCGACATATTGTCAATACTGATCATCCCACTTGACTAAAAATCCATGTTACCGACTATTGTCTATTGTGAAAACCGACCCTGATTTCCAATCCTCAATAGATTTAGCGCATGTTAATCCACCTTGTGAAATCCGACACAGCAAGCTGCTGGCGGACATCCTCCAACCCCTGCATCACCACTAGGGGAAGGAGAGATCAGAGAAGGGAGATAATCCTTTTAGTTATCAGCTTCTCTAATTAATGAAGAAATTCTCGTAAACTTGATCTTGATCGGCACACTTCTCTCGGTGTTTAGCATTAGCTGAGAAGATATTATGTCAGTCAAGATATCAAATAATGCAGTATTGTCGCTCTCTGTCACTTTGTTTCCATATTTTGTTGAATCAAACTGCTAGTGTAAGAGACGTTGTATGGAAATGTCTGACTGATAATGTTCAACTCATTCAGTCTTACTAGACTTGTCCCGAAACCGGCACGGAACTTTTCAAAACAAGTTCAGTGCTGGACGAACTGCGGGCAGAGATGTCTCTACGACGGAAGCAGTTTTACCTTAACGAGTATGCAACAAATTCCCCGGATGATAAACAACGTTTCAGGAATGCCTTTATATGTGCATAAATGTATTAGCGCTGCTACATGTATTCTCGCCGGATTTTTTTCTGTTTTAAGTCCACTGCATATTTAAAGAGAGAAAATTTGAGACAAACACTACCTAATTATTAGTAAGATCTGTACAACCTGCAGGCAACGGCGAAGTGACTGTTGTTGCTGTTACACATATACCCTCCATAAACCGACAACTTGTAAAAGCCGACATTTTCTCGCGGTACCGGACATGGTAGGTTTACACAAGTTTTACTGTATTATACAGTTTAAATAAAACAGCTAAATATAAATGGATTTCTTATGGGAAGGCTCTATTTATTTTCGATTCAGTCGATTTCAGGAAAACACAGTGAATCTGCAGTTGTGCGTGTACGGTTAGGGGTTTGTTAACTTTAATCAAACTCATTTTATTTTATTGCTAATGATATGGCTTTCCTTTTGGCTTCAACCCGATGTTGTAGTTGTTGGTTGTAGGTTTCTGGCCGGTCCAATAGTTATCCTTGTCTCTATGCACGCTATTGCATTGTGGATCCGGGAGAAGACGGTGGTAGCTGTAGAGAATTTGGTGGCCTTCGCCGGATACTTGTTTTTCCTGGTAAGCTCATCGTGTAACTCTGTACAAGATGACACTTTGTCTGTAGGGTTACTGTCAAGTACTTGACTACGATTGATGGAGACGCGTAAAACTACTTTACTTTGCCCCCTGTCCTTTCAGGTGAAAGGTGAAGGGTGAAGGGTGAATAGAAGGAATAACACTTGTTGGTGGTTCTGTTAACAGGTTCTAACCAGACCTCAAGCTGCTAACAAGAATTTCCCCTACCATGTGAAGACCACCCAGGTAAGCGGGCTAACGTCCAGTAGGCTGAGGTAACAGTGATTACAAAATTGTTGACGCGTTTCACTTCTGCATATATATATATACGTAGCACAGATTCTAGTGCTGAAACCAAGCCATATAAGAGTCGGGCACTAAATTTGTAGAAATATCCAGAAAGTGACATACTTAATAAGGAAAGCACGGTTATGTAAAAACTCCACTATATAAATGACATCCACCAATCTGACGAGTATGAAGTCTCCTCCGTGCTTAGACCAAGCCATATAAGAGTCGGGGACTAAATTTGTAGAAATATCCAGAAAGTGACATACTTAATAAGGAAAGCACGGTTATGTAAAAACTCCATTATGTAAATGACATCCACCAATCTGACGAGTATGAAGTCTCCTCCGTGCTTAGACCAAGCCATATAAGAGTCGGGCACTAAATTTGTAGAAATATCCAGAAAGTGACATACTTAATAAGGAAAGCACGGTTATGTAAAATCTCCATTATGTAAATGACATCCACCAATCTGACGAGTATGAAGTCTCCTCCGTGCTTAGACCAAGCCATATAAGAGTCGGGGACTAAATTTGTAGAAATATCCAGAAAGTGACATACTTAATAAGGAAAGCACGGTTATGTAAAAACTCCACTATGTAAATGACATCCACCAATCTGACGAGTATGAAGTCTCCTCCGTGCTTAGACCAAGCCATATAAGAGTCGGGCACTAAATTTGTAGAAATATCCAGAAAGTGACATACTTAATAAGGAAATCACGGTTATGTAAAAACTCCATTATGTAAATGACATCCACCAATCTGACGAGTATGAAGTCTCCTCCGTGCTTAGACCAAGCCATATAAGAGTCGGGCACTAAATTTGTAGAAATATCCAGAAAGTGACATACTTAATAAGGAAAGCACGGTTATGTAAAAACTCCATTATGTAAATGACATCCACCAATCTGACGAGTATGAAGTTAAGATTAATTATAGATTTATCTTCTGTGAAAACCGCTCACCACCTTCTCTTTATATATTCACCATATGGATACGTATAGTTGTACATTTAATACACATATGTCGATATGGTACGTTGGTAGTTTGACCATTAAGAGTTACAGTAGTGGGAAGTCCAACCTTTCCAAGTTACTTTTGTAATTTGACCGTTAAGAGTTACAAAAGTGGGAAGTCCAATCTTCCCATGTTACGTTTGGAACGTATAGGGCCTACAGAGGGCATTGCATAGTTCACTGGATAGATTGTTTTGCTTTACAGTGAGAAGATTGAAGAACATTAATAGCAAATTAAGGAATTTGTCAATTAAATGAACTATTTGCGCTGCAAAAAAACTTAAGGAATCCTCGAAGCAAGATGTCTTTATCACAATTTACGTGGGTCCATTCAAATAAAGACATCTTCAGAGAAGCAGTGAATTGGTTTGTAATATGCTAAATGGTGTGTTTATAGATCGGAGCCATGCCCACAGAAGACACAGCCTTCTCGCCTGTATCACGACCTCTGTCACGACCGAAAAGTGGACAGCGGACAAGCACCGGCCTAACCCCACGACCCATCACTGCGGGAGGGATGACAGAGTTATCTACCTTTGTATATGATCGCTCCACGGACCACAACGTTCGAGGACCGGACTTCTCTAGCCTTTTCACCGTGTCTAGCCTGAAAGACAAACAGCCAGAAAATCTCGGCACCACAGGCAACTCTGAAGTTCTCACTAACGTAAGATCTGGTCTAGATGAAATGTTGAACGAATAGACGGAGTCTGAAGTCACAATAGTTAAACTCTTCACTAGGTTGTGTACCGTAAGGGTTTAAAATTAAGAAAATATTTATGTGACATCAGAGTGTATAAATGTGTACCATCGTAGTTTATAAAGATATAGCATCATTGTTTATAAAGATATACCATCCTCGTTCATAAAGATATACCATCGTAGTTAAAACACCTATACCATCCTAGAAGCATACAGATACATGTAAATGCGGTGGGAACCCTGGAGAGAATGTGTTAGATAGGGCATGGTACTGGCCATCGTACATGCAGTGTCTTCGGAAACACATCTGTGATATACAAATCCTCAGGAAGCCTACGTTTATTATCCTCACAGTCGGAATATATCGCCCAAAATGCCTGTGCTTAAGCCCTTGTTCACACGATGCGCTTTGTTGTAGTGACTTGCAGAATTTAACTGAATTGTACTATTTTGAAAGTTTGCATACAAGTAATGAACGGCTGAACACAATATTTGTTTGCCCACAGCTTCCCCCTCGACGCCTACCACCTCTGGAAACCCCTCCTAGGGCTCCCCAGGTCGTCAACGTCAAGGCCCCACCCAGCTACGACAGTCTCTTCCGGGCCACATGAGCATGAGCACAACACCGGCCACTTTTCAACAGTCGTGATCGGAAGTTTAACGTCTTTTGTCAAAACCATGTCACTGTTCTGAAGTTATTCATTATTTGTCTGTATAAGTATGATTCACGAAAGCTTTGGTACTGATTGTTTTTAACTTGAATTGCTCATCTGCTGAATTGGTGAATGTGACACAATGTGAACAGTACTTGTGACAGTCTACTTTAACGTGTCTTTTATTTTGCTTTTTATTTTTGTCTTGATCTGTGGAATATCACTATGGAAGAACGGCACAAGTCCATAGATGCATTAATAGCTTTATGCTTGCTAATAAAAAGTTGAGTGGAATAGGTGAAAATGACACCGTTTTCAAAAAATGATGTTTGATTTATAAAAGTCTTCATGTCGTCATAGTTACATTTTACCTGCTTTTCTTAATAACAGAGCCTTATTACTTAACAGGCGGTGATGTTTGATTTACATTTGCAGACGTGACAGATCACAGTTATTATATGTATTATTATGGTGCTGTCTCATCTACATTGTTATATATACATAACCCATGCAGGTACATCGTCTCCGTGAAAAAAACCTCTTGTATTGTTGACAAGTTTATATAAACCCCTATACAATTCGCAGTTAAGATCGAGGATATTGCTCATTCAAGATTAAATACCTGAATTATTGTTCGAGTGAGGGGTGGAAATGGTTGTATTGACGCCGAAAAAAATATTTAGTGTGTTCAGCCTTCAATGTGCACTATTGTATGTGTTATTTATGTTTTGACAATATGTTGATTTTGTTTATTTGAACAATTTAAGCAATGTTTTCTTTATTATTTACATATAGATGAAATTTCAGGATTTCCTTCACTGATGGAAGTGTTATTTCAAATGTAAATGTCACCTTTGTTATTACATTTTGATATTTCACACCCAAACATCGAAAAAAGGAACAGTTTGTTTCAGTGTGAGCTCAGCGGGATGATGTATGTAACCGACCACATTATATGATGACCTGTTCTCGTCGTGTATAGGGTCTGTACATAGTGCTTGGCAGCATACACGCTGTGTGGTGTGTACCCTGCGTGATGGTTTGCATCGTGCATGACAGCATACACGTCGTGTGGTGTGTACCCTGCGTGATGGTTTGCATCGTGCATGACAGCTTACACGCTGTGTGGTGTGTACCCTGCGTGATGGTTTGCATCGTGCATGACAGCATACACGCTGTGTGGTGTGTACCCTGCGTGATGGTTTGCATCGTGCATGACAGCATACACGCTGTGTGGTGTGTACCCTGCGTGATGGTTTGCATCGTGCATGACAGCATACACGCTGTGTGGTGTGTACCCTGCGTGATGGTTTGCATCGTGCATGACAGCATACACGCTGTGTGGTGTGTACCCTGCGTGATGCTATATATGATGCGTGATACACTTTATAAGACGACATACCTATATCGTGTGGATATACTGGATGTATGATTATGGCTTAACGCCATTTCGGCAGTATAGTAGCCACATCCGTGGAGAGAGATGTACCTTATGCTATCCACAGTGCATGATAATAAGATGCGTATGCTATGTTATGTATGCTTGTTTTACGCCATTAATAGCGCACAACAACATAAGCACCATGTGATGTATACTGTATGTGATTTTGTACACATTCAAGGTAATATTTTTAAAAACTACGATAATGTACCATTTATATGAAAAATAGTTATAATTATGAATGGGCCTCATTTTAGGAAATCTCCACTTGAATGCCTTCAGTGACAAGGCGGGATATTGCCTTTAATCTATTTACAGAATCTGATGTCATTTTCGAAGACAAATCCGTCCAAGGTTGTTAAATGTATTTAGCCTGTGATCCATACTGCTGTGGCTTTTGGACATGTCTCTTGACAACAAAGAGTAGTTATGTTATTAAGCCATGATAGAAATTATTACGTAACCAAAGGATTTCTGTATTTGGTTCGAATCTATATCCTGTATTTGGTTTGAATCTATATCCTGTATTTGGTTTGAATCTATATTTTACATATTCATATTTGTTAGATTAATCAGTATTATTATTATAATTATCAGAATTATTGTTCAAGGTTGTTGTGTTTTTACTGGAATAAATGAAAATAATACCATGTTTTTGTGTCTTTTGTTAAAGATGAGTATATGTGTATTTATCAGAGAAGTGCCACTTGCTCAAACTTTTGTTCTGTCTAGAAAACTCAACTCTATGATACATGTTGCTCCTTCACCAATTAAAAGGCAGTTTTTGACAGGGTAGAATTTTTTTTCAAAGGATAAACTTTTTCCAGTGACATAGTTTTGCAATGGCCGGGTTTTCGAAGCGTATGGTTTTCCAATCGCTGGGTTTTTCCAATTGCAGGGTTTTCTAAGGGCATGGCTTTCCAAGGGCATGATTTTCAAATGGCATTGTTTTCCAATGGCATGGTTTTCCAATGGCAAGGTTTTCCAAGGTCAGGGTTTTCCAGTGGTAGGGTTTTTGCAAGGGCAAGGTTTTCCAGTGGCATGGTTTCTCAATCATTGCGTGTCTTGGTGGCTTTTATTTCATAAAAGCCACAGAACACCTACATGTATCTATTTTCTGTAAGAGATCCATTAGCTAGACGAAGATTTACACAGCAAGCGTTTTCTCTGTGGGTGTTGTGGTGGATACATTTTGGCAAAAAATGAAGTGAACACCCGACGAACGATCTGTCTTATCATTGCCATGGTTCACGACAGTCACATGTGTTTTGTTACACGAATGTTTGGCAATCTATCTTATCATTACCATGGTTCACGACAGTCACATGTGTTTTGTTACACGAATGTTTGGCAATCTATCTTATCATTACCATGGTTCACGACAGTCACGTGTTTTGTTACACGAATGTTTGGCAATCTGTCTTATCATTACCATGGTTCACGACAGTCAGGTGTGTTTTGTTACACGAATGTTTGGCGATCTGTCTTATCATTACCATGGTTCACGACAGTCACATATGTTTTGTTACACGGATGTTTGGCAATCTGTCTTACCATTACCATGGTTCACGACAGTCACATGTGTTTTGTTACACGAATGTTTGGCAATCTGTCTTATCATTACCATGGTTCACGACAGTCACATATGTTTTGTTGCACGAATGTTTGGCGATCTGACTTATCATTGCTATGGTTCACGACAGTCACGTGTTTTGTTACACGAATGTTTGGCAATCTGTCTTATCATTACCATGGTTCACGACAGTCACACGTGTGTTTCGTGACATTGTTTTATGACACTAATGATGAGTGATCTAACTTATTGTTGACATTTAGAAAAATCATACCATTTTCAAAACAGAGCTGGTAATGTAATTCTTCGGGCACCGTGTGATAGTTCCAGTTTTCTAGTTTTTAATGAATTGAAATGGCGTATTTGAACAGAAAACTTTTATTTTCATTCTGCAAATTTAATATTTAAATGTATGAATAATTTTACCCCTAACTACCTGTCACATAATTGTGTAGCCCTAACTACCTGTCGCAAAATTGTGTTATCCTAACTACCTGTCACAGAATTGTGTTAGCCCTAGCTACATGTCACAGAATTGTGTTAGCCCTAGCTACATGTCACAGAATTGTGTTAGCCATAACTATGTTACAGAAATGTGTTAGCCCTAACTAGCTGTCAGAGAATTGTCTTAACCCTAACTACCTGTCACATAATTGTGTAACCCTAACTACCTGTCGCAAAATTGTGTTAGCCCTAGCTACATGTCACAGAATTGTGTTAGCCATAACTATGTTACAGAATTGTCTTAGCCCTAACTAGCTGTCACAGAAATGTGTTAGCCCTGACTACTTGTCACAGAATTGTGTTAGCCCTAGCTACATGTCACAGAATTGTGTTAGCCATAACTATGTTACAGAATTGTCTTAGCCCTAACTAGCTGTCACAGAATTGTCTTAACCCTAACTACCTGTCGCAGAATTGTCTTAGCCCTAACTACCTGTCACAGAATTGTGTTAGCCCTAGCTACATGTCACAGAATTGTGTTAGCCCTAAGTACCCGTCACAGAATTATAATACTGACGTTAATGGGGTAATTATACACCTAACAATTTGTCATAGATTTCTATTAGACCTAACTACATGTCACAGAATTGTGTTAGCCCTAACAACATGTCACAGAATTGTGTTAGCCCTGACTGGCTGTCACAGAATTCTGTTAGCCCTAACTACCTGTGACAGATTTGTGTTAGCCCTAACTACCTGTGACAGATTTGTGTTAGCCCTAACTACCTGTGACAGAAATGTGTTAGCCCTAACTACCTGTCACAGAAATGTGTTAGCCCTAACTACCTGTCACAGAATTGTGTTAGCCCTGACTGGCTGTCACAGAATTCTGTTAGCCCTAACTACCTGTCACAGAACTGTAATACTGATATTAATGTGTATAATTTTACCCCTAGCTACCTGTCGCAGAAATGTGTTAGCCCTAACTACCTGTCGCAGAAATGTGTTAGCCCTAACTACCTGTTGCAGAAATGTGTTAGCCCTAACTACCTGTCGCAGAAATGTGTTAGCCCTAACTACCTGTCGCAGAAATGTGTTAGCCCTAACTACCTGTCGCAGAAATGTGTTAGCCCTAACTACCTGTCGCAGAAATGTGTTAGCCCTAACTACCTGTCGCAGAAATGTGTTACCCCTAGCTACCTGTCGCAGAAATGTGTTACCCCTAGCTACCTGTCGCAGAAATGTGTTAGCCCTAACTACCTGTCGCAGAAATGTGTTAGCCCTAACTACCTGTCGCAGAAATGTGTTAGACATAACTACATGTGACAGATTTGTGTTAGCCCTAACTACCTGCCCTATAATTTTACCCCTAACTACCTGTCACGGATATGTGTTAGCCCTTAGTACCTGTCAGAGAATTGTAATACTGACGTTAATGGGTATAATTTCACCCCTAGCTACCTGTCAGAGAATTGTAATACTGACGTTAATGGGTATAATTTCACCCCTAGCTACCTGTCAGAGAATTGTAATACTGACGTTAATGGGTATAATTTCACCCCTAGCTACCTGTCAGAGAATTGTAATACTGACGTTAATGGGTATAATTTCACCCCTAGCTACCTGTCAGAGAATTGTAATACTGACGTTAATGGGTATAATTTCACCCCTAGCTACCTGTCAGAGAATTGTAATACTGACGTTAATGGGTATAATTTCACCCCTAGCTACCTGTCACAGAATTGTAATACTGACGTTAATGGGTATAATTTCACCCCTAGCTACCTGTCAGAGAATTGTAATACTGACGTTAATGGGTATAATTTCACCCCTAGCTACCTGTCACAGAATTGTAATACTGATAGTAATATGTATAATAAGACCACAGCTGACAGAAAGCTTTTAAATGTTCCATAAGTCGTTTTGAAAGCTGGTCAACGATCGTTTTATTTAGAGGAACGACCTATGTCTTAATTTAAGAAATTTATCCACTTTGAATATTTTTAGAAAACATTATTCGTAGAAAACGATGTCAATATTTTTTATTTATGTATTCCCTATTGCCTGTTGAATTTTTTGTCAATTTCTATGAATATATTTATTACACACATAGTTCTTCATTGATATACTCGTCATGGTGCAATGGTTAAAAGCCTTATATTGACCAGGAGAGATTATTGTAAATATCGATAAATGTATAGCCGCCAGAGCCTCTTTGGAAATCATTTCTGTACTGCAAGAGTTACCCCGGTTAAATAAAAGTACTAAGTCTTTGACTTGACTTTGACGACAGTCAGGTGTGTTTTGCGACACGAGTGTTTTGTGTTATGACTTATCACTATCATCTCCCGCCGTACGTGGGAACGACTGCAGCCGCCTGCGGATGGTCGTGGGTTTCCCCCTAGCTGTGCCCGGTTTCCACCCACCATAATACTGGTCGCTGTCATGTAAGTGAAATATTCTTGAGTACGGCGTAAAACACCAATCAAATAAATAAACAAATAAATATCACTAAGATAGTTCACAACAGTCAGGTATGTTTTGTGACTCGAATATTTGGTGATCAGACAAATGAATAACTTGGTAAACTACAGATAAATGTGTTTTGTTTTAGATATAGATTATCTGTAATTACACGAACTGTTTTCTGACCTGGAGGACTAGACCATTCATCGCTGTGATATGCTTGTGACAATATCTCTTCCTTTTAGCCCAGTCGTGGTAAGGCTGTCTAATCCCATGTCAGGCCGAGCTGGCATGAGTAAGGCATGTCATGCTGACCCGTGAGGCGGCAGTGCACACCCCAAAATAAGCCGATCCTATCTGATCTTTCCGTATCAGTCAGATTTAAGCGGGCCTTCAGTTTTGGACAGGTCGAATTTCCACGAAACACACATCAGTACATTTATGGCAGAGACTGTAGTATATATAGAAGCCATTTTGACAGATTTCTGCGGAAATTTGTCTTTCTAGATACAAAATGCCATCATCATCATCACCATTGTCATCACGATTTTCATTTCAAAGAGAACATGAGTGAAATGTGGCTGCAGATGATGATGTAATCTTCTATATTGTCTAAGTCACTATTCAAAACATTAAAACTTACTATTAAAAATTTTTAGCTGACAGCATTCTAGCTGACCGACACAAATATTACAACAAAAAGAACAGAACATAGTTTCTTTCCAGTGACAATTACAAACAATTAATTGGTCAGGAACCGGAAAATTTTGGCCATTAGAGACCACTCGAGGTGGCAAAGATGTAATGGTATCATCTTGGAGGCCTATTATCCAGCCTTTCATTTTGTCATGGAGACAAACTGTAAATAGTAGCTGTATTTATTGAAGTCACCGTATGTATTGAAAAACATGTTAAAAATCATGATGAAGCATGTTATGATGACTTACATCATGGCCATAATCTAGATGAATTCGGCAATTAACAGGTCAGCTAAAAACAAGAAATCCTGTTGTCCAGACAAGCTGTATAAAACTGTGAAGAGCGTATTTACAGAGAGTTTTCAGTGCTGTACTTGGACCTGGACACTTCTCCACTTAACTGTTTGAAGGGAAAACATTGACACTGTATAAAATCAGGAGTAAAGTATGGAATATCACATGTTTCAGTCACTAAAATATTAGGGTAAAACATGGAATATCACATTTTCCATGCTCCAGTCCGTAAAATCAAGGGTAAAACATGGAAATCACATTTTCCATGCTGCAGTCCGTAAAATCAAGGGTAAAATATTAAAACACAGCTATAAGAATACACTCACTGGACAGGTGTTGATAAAGGGGGTTGTTTATCTTTTTTCTATTCTTTTTGGTTATTTTTTGTTTGCCTTATAGCCCTGAGATAGGGGATTTTATGTTAAAAGCCATATGTCTCTACTTCTTTCTATGTAGACAATATTATAATATTGTCATAAACTGCAAATGTGCTTCACAACGATTAGAATAGTCTACAGTATATATTACAACCACAGAAGCTTTGCAGGCGCGGGGGGGGGGGGGACTGGGGCGTAATGCAGGGGTTTAAAGTACATATTACAAAGGCTGGAGCTTTTTGGGTAATGCAGGTGTTTTAAAAAGGTGTCAGATTAGCGCACAATGTTATATTTTACACTGACAATGGCATAATGAATTTTGTGAGTCTTCATTTTTGCTTAGAAATACATTTCATTTTGAGAATCTGTTATCCGTCATCGTTTCGATAAAACAGGGTCACTAGTATTGAATTTATAGTCTTCATATTTTCTACAAAGGACGCAATTAATTTTATATAACCCTTGACAAACGTTTTTATTTCATTCAGGAAACTTACACATTTTCAGTCTATATAGAACACCTAAATTAAAATATTTGTGATCCTACTTTACTTGATTTAATAAGCATAATATTTTACACGTGTGCTGTTATTTGTATATAAATATATATGATTTATTTAATGTTTGGGTATACTGTCCAATTTACACACTTTATAAACTATATCGTCTTTTAATGTTGGAGTATACTGTCAAATTTACACACTATATACCCTATATCGTCTGTTTATGTTGGGTTGAACTGCTAAATCTACACACTACATACCCTATATCGTCTGATAATGTTGGAGTATTCTGCCAAATCTACACACTATATTCCCTATATCGTCTGATAATATTGGGTTGAACTGCCAAATCTATACACTATATACCCTGTATCGTCTGTTAATGTTGGGTTAAACTGCCAAATCTACACACTATATACCCTATATCATCTGATAATGTTGGGTTGAACTGCCAAATCTACACACTATATACCCTATATCGTCTATTAATGTTGGATTGAACTGCCAAATCTACACACTATATACCCTATATCGTCTGTTAATGTTGGGTTGAACTGCCAAATCTACACACTATATACCCTATACCGTTTGTTTATGTTGGGTTGAACTGCCAAATCTACACACTATATACCCTATATCATCTGATAATGTTGGGCTGAACTGCCAAATCTACACACTATATACCCTATATCGTCTGTTAATGTTGGGTTGAACTGCCAAATCTACACACTATATACCCTATATCGTCTGTGAATGTTGGGTTGAACTGCCAAATCTACACACTATATTCCCTATATCGTCTGTTAATGTTGGGTTGAACTGCTAAATCTACACACTATATACCCTATATTGTCTGTTAATGTTGGGTTGAACCGCCAAATCTACACACTAAATATACCCTATATCGTCTGTTAATGTTGGGTTAAACTGCCAAATCTACACATTACATACCCTATATCGTCTGATAATGTTGGAGTATTCTGCCAAATCTACACACTATATACCCTAAATCGTCTGTTAATGTTGGGTTGAACTGCCAAATCTACACACTATATACCCTATATCGTCTGATAATGTTGGGTTGAACCGCCAAATCTACACACTAAATATACCCTATATCGTCTGTTAATGTTGGGTTGAACTGCCAAATCTGCACACTATATACCCTATATCGTCTGTTAATGTTGGGTTGAACTGCCAAATCTGCACACTATATACCCTATATCGTCTGATAATGTTGGGTTGAACTGCCAAATCTACACACTATATACCCTATATCGTCTGTTAATGTTGGGTTAAACTGCCAAATCTACACACTATATACCCTATATCGTCTGATAATGTTGGAGTATTCTGCCAAATCTACACACTATATACCCTATATCGTCTGTTAATGTTGGGTTGAACTGCCAAATCTACACACTATATGCCCTATATCGTCTGATAATGTTGGGTTGAACCGCCAAATCTACACACTAAATATACCCAATACCGTCTGTTTATGTTGGGTTGAACTGCCAAATCTATACACTATATACCCTATATCGTCTGATAATGTTGGGTTGAACTGCCAAATCTACACACTATATACCCTATATCATCTGATAATGTTGGGTTGAACTGCCAAATCTACACACTATATACCCTATATCATCTGATAATGTTGGGTTGAACTGCCAAATCTACACACTATATACCCTATATCATCTGATAATGTTGGGTTGAACTGCCAAATCTACACACTATATACCCTATATCGTCTGTGAATGTTGGGTTGAACTGCCAAATCTACACACTATATACCCTATATCGTCTGTTTATGTTGGGTTGAACTGCCAAATCTATACACTATATTCCCTATATCGTTTGTTAATGTTGGGTTGAACTGCCAAATCTACACACTAAATATACCCTATACCGTCTGTTTATGTTGGGTTGAACTGCCAAATCTACACACTATATACCCTATATCGTCTGTTAATGTTGGGTTAAACTGCCAAATCTACACACTATATACCCTATATCGTCTGATAATGTTGGAGTATTCTGCCAAATCTACACACTATATTCCCTATATTGTGTGTTAATGTTGGGTTGAGCTGCCAAATATACACACTTTATACCCTATATCGTCTGTGAATGTTGGGGTATACTGCCAAATATACACACCATATACACTATACCGTTTGTGGCTGCCAGTACATCTATTTCTTTCCTTTCTTGTGTATAAAAGTGTTCTGCACTCATTACAGCTATTGTTTCCTGAGTACACGTACATCTGATTTATCTGATCTGATTGATTTAGCTTTCCTATATTGACAGATTTTTGTACGGTATACATTGCTTATAGTGTATATTAGTACAGCTCCTTTGCACGGACAGAGGGATAAATATACGGTGCACAAAATTACAGCTGTTTTACAGAGGGAAAAACATACCGTGCAGGAAAATTACAGCTGTTTTACACTAACAAAGGGATAAATATACGTTGCAGAAAATTACAGCTGTTTTACACTAACAGAGGGATAAATATGCGGTGCAGAAAATTACAGCTGTTTTACACTGACAGAGGGATAAATATACTGTGCAGAACATTCCACCTGTTTTACACTGACAGTGGGGAAAATATGCGGTGCCGAAAATTACAGCTGTTTTACATGGACAGTGGGAAAAATATGCCGTGCAGAAAATTACAGCTGTTTTACATGGACAGTGGGATAAATATACTGTGCAGAACATTCCACCTGTTTTACACTGACAGTGGGGAAAATATGCGGTGCCGAAAATTACAGCTGTTTTACATGGACAGTGGGAAAAATATGCCGTGCAGAAAATTACAGCTGTTTTACATGGACAGTGGGATAAATATACTGTGCAGAACATTCCACCTGTTTTACACTGACAGTGGGAAAAATATGCGGTGCAGAAAATTTCAGCTCTTTTACGCGGACAGAGGGAAAAATATGCGGTGCAGAAAATTACAGCTGTTTTACACGGACAGTGGGATAAATATACTGTGCAGAACATTCCACCTGTTTTACACTGACAGTGGGAAAAATATGCGGTCCCGCAAATTACAGCTGTTTTACACGGACAGTGGGATAAATATACTGTGCAGAACATTCCACCTGTTTTACACTGACAGTGGGAAAAATATGCGGTGCCGAAAATTACAGCTGTTTTACGCGGACAGAGGGAAAAATATGCCGTGCAGAAAATTACAGCTGTTTTACACAGACAGTTGGATAAATATACGGTGCGGAAAATTCCGGCTGTTTTCCACGGACAGGAAGATAAAAATGTCGTGCAGAAAATTAAAGGTATTTTACATTGACAGTGGGGAAAATATACTGTGCAGGAAAATTACAGCTGTTTTACACTGACAGAGGGGTAAATATACCTGGCAGAAAAATACAGCTGTTTTACACGGACAGTGGGATAAATATACGGTGCAGAAAATTCCACCTGTTTTACACGGACAGTGTGATAAAAATGCTTTGCAGAAAATTCCAGCTGTTTTACACTGACAGTGTGATAAAAATGCTTTGCAGAAAATTACAGATGTTTTACACTGACAGTGGGAAAAATATACTGTGCAGAAAATTACAGCTGTTTTACACGGACACAGGGACAAATATGCCGTGCAGAAAATTACAGCTGTTTTACGCGGACAGCGGGATAAATATGCCGTGCAGAAAATTACAGATGTTTTACACGGACACAGGGACAAATATGCCGTGCAGAAAATTACAGCTTGCAGAAAATTCCAGCTGTTTTACACTGACAGATTGATAAATATACGGTGCAGAAAATTACAGCTGTTTTACGCTGACAGAGGGATAAATATGCCGTGCAGAAAATTACAGCTGTTTTACACGGACAGAGGGATAAATATACCGTGCAGAAAATTACAGCTGTTTTACAGTGACAGTGAGAAAGACATACCGTTCAGAAAATTTCAACTGTTTTACAGTGACAGTCAGAAAGACATACCGTTCAGAAAATTACAGCTGTTGTACACGGGCAAAGGGATAAATATACCGTGCAGACAATTCCAGCTGATTTACACTGACAAAGGGATACTTATGCTTTGCAGAAAATGACAGCTGTTTTACGCTGACAGTGGGAGAAGTATACGGTGCAGAAAATTCCAGTTGTTTTACGCGGACAGGGGGATAAATATACCGTGCAGAAAATTCCAGCTGTTTTACACGGACAGTGGGATAAATATGCCGTGCAGAAAATTACAGCGGTTTTATTTGCCTAATACTGACTGCACTTTATACTGACGGTGTAACTTTTAGTACATCTGTTTTACTTAATTTTTAGTAAATTTAAATATTTTGAACACTGGACAGACTGTCATTTTTACCTGTGAATACATCTGTTTCATTTATTTTTTCGTAGTGTACAAATTTTCTACCCGGTACACTCTCCATTTTACTTATTTATTTTATTGCTGTTTAACGCCATACTAAGGGACTTCCCCTAAACGATGGCGGTCTTTTTTACAAGTTGAGGAAACCAGAGATCATGGTAAACCTTTGGCATTAAGATACTGGTCAATTTTCTCACACCTGAAGCAGGCCTACAGATATCCTCTCTATATTACGTTAGACCGCGTGAACAGCAAACGAGCAATACCCACCCGTTATCGTCACCAAGGCCCAACCGACTGTGAGAGCAAGGCAATCTCTTGTTCAAACTCGGCTTCTCCGATTTTTAAATTTTTACCTTCTAGTTAATGTGTTTTATTTAACGTTTGGTAGATATAAAAAAGTTCTTCCGGTTACACCCTCATTGATATACATGTGTTTTATTTAATATTTTATAGTATATCAATCAATTTTTATATAGTGTGTAAACGTTCTACCTCTGTTTTAATTAATGATTTGATATACCGTAAATTTTCTAACTCGTACACTCTTATTTATAAATATTAGTACCTCTGTGATATTTAATGTTTGGTAAACTATCATTTATAAATATTAGTACCTTTGGGATATATAATACTATCAGTTTTATCTGTTAACAAATCTGTTTGATTTTATATTTGGAATATTGACAAATTTGCTACACCGAGTTTTTATTAGTACATTTGTTTTTTTTATAATGTTTCATACATTATCAAAATTTCTACATGTACACCATCATTTAAATGTGTTAGTACAAATATTTTATATAATGTTTGGTACATTATCACATTTTATATATATGGTATATTAACACCTTATGTTAGTATGGCTATCTTATTTACTTTTCGGCACAATAACAATTTTTTTAACAACACGCTACACTATCATTTGTAGCTCTTAGTACACCACTTTTAATTAATTTTTAGAATGTTAAAAATTGTCTATACTGTAAAATTTCATTTGTAACTCCTAGTAAATCTGTTTTAATTATATAAATATAATTTGATTTTTTTACGCTGTATACTATCTCTTTTTCACTATATTTATTAGTGTATCTGTTTTATTAACTTCGGGTATACTGAAAAATTGTACACCCCGCGGTTCATTTTCACTTGTAAGTATTTTACAATTGTATTTGATAAATATTAGTAACTCAGTGGTATTTCATGTTTGGTACACTCTTATTTATAAATATTGTTACGTCTATGGTTTGGTACTCTGTTATTTATAATTATTGTTACGTCTATGGTTTGGTACACTGTTATTTATAAATAATGTTACGTCTTTGGTTTTGTACTCTGTTATTTATAAATATTGTTACGTCTGTGGTTTGGTACACTATCATTTATAAATATTTTACGTCTGTCATGTGTATTTGTTAGCACATTTGTTTTATATAATGTTTGGTATATTATCACATTTTCTACACGCACGCTACCATATACATGTAATATAATGTTTGGTACATTATCACATTTTCTACACGTACACTACCATATAATATAATGTTTGGTACATTATCACATTTTCTACACGTACACTACCATATAATATAATGTTTGGTACATTATCACATTTTCTATACATGGTATATTATCACATTTTCTACACGTACACTACTGTTTGAATATGTTAGTACGGCTGTCTTATTTACTTTTCGGCACATTGACAATTTTTTACACACTGTCACTATCACACTATCATTTGTAGCTCTTAGTACATCGCGTTTAATTAATTTTTAGAATGTTAAAAATTGTCCATGCTGTAAAATTTCATTTGTAACTCATAGTAAATCTGTTTTAATTATATAAATATAATTTGAGTTTTTACGCTGTATACCATCTCATTTGTCACTAAATTTATTAGTTTATCTGTTTTATTAACTTCGGGTATACTGAAAAATTGTACACCCCGCGGTTCATTTTCACTTGTAAGTATTTTAGCAATTGTATTTGATTTTGTCCAAACTGTCCACATATTTCCTCGCCATTTTGAAGCATCGTATAGAAAATCGATTGCGGGCATGTCATGCCCAACCTATATACCATTGGTAAAAGGGCGATTATCTGGCAGCGCACTATGGTTGTGCAGAACTGTACCACTGCTAAACACTCAGGGTAAAATGTACGCCTTCACCAGTTCAAATAAACATCATCATCCCTTAAACGATCATAGTTGGCTACATGTGAGTTCACGTGAACACCAATTATGGTGACCAAAACAGAATTTTACTCCATACAAATAATACCAGTATACCAATTTTCTGCCTGAAATGATTCAAACGTACGTCTGTAGTTTTGTTTACATATGTACTGTAACGATAATTTCTGATAACATAGCGACGACTCATATGTTTAATGTTTTTTTTTTTATGTGGATGCTACTATCCTGTTCAAAACAACCAGTTAGTCAGACTTGGTGGTTTGTGTTGATTGTTGTTTTAAAAAATGATCTTAGGAATATTGACCTGCATGTTGATTCATGGTCGGTGGATGTTCACGAACGACCTCTAGATTTTCTTGTGGGGGTTGGGGTTAGGTGTACAGGGCAAAGAATATTCCAAGAACAATTAGACTGAAATTGTAAAACTGAAGTCAAAGAGGTTCCCATTCATTTCACAGGTCAAGAGCTATTCATGATTTAATTTTTTTACAAAAATGTAGGTGGAAATTATATTAAAAAATATGTACACAATGTATTCCTCCATCAAGTTGGATTTGAGCTTTTTGGGTTTTGGGACTGTGAGGAAGTCAGGGTCTGTTGCATTGAGCAAAGGTTGGGACACACGAGTATGAACCTTAAGCCACAGGTGAGGTAGATTCAAGTTTCTATCAGTACCATACTAAGGTGAGGTGAAATGTGTTGTTGAATGAAGGTGTATATATTATAATAGGTTCAGATAATGTGTGACACCAAAACCAGTCCGATACATAAGCATAAGCCAGATGAGAGTCCTATACTAATGTGTACAACTCTGGCACTAACGACAAATAAAGCCAAATCTCAAATTTTTAACACCTCGTAGAAAATTAATAACGACACAGATAATATACATGCCGTGGGAAATATTAGTTCTAAGGTCAAACCCAAAAAGAACTAGGTATATAAAATAAATTCGGACGGAATCGTATAGATAAAAAAAGCAGTTGAGGCATGCAGAGTTTTCAGTAGTGCCTGGAAAAACTCAATAAATATTCAAGGCCCGTTTAATTTATAATTAGAATCCAAATTGTGTGCCATGAATGCTAGATTATAAGTTTTCCTCATTCAGAAATCAGCTTTGATATCAGCTAATCTAACGTCCTGATTTTCTCCATCAATCAGTATCTGAGCTCTGATACCAGCTGATCTAACGTCCTGATTTTCTCCACCAATCAGTATCTGAGCTTGATATCAGCTGATCTAACGTCCTGATTTTCTCCATCAATCAGTATCTGAGCTTTGATATCAGCTAATCTAACGTCCTGATTTTCTCCATCAATCAGTATCTGAGCTCTGATACCAGCTGATCTAACGTCCTGATTTTCTCCACCAATCAGTATCTGAGCTTGATATCAGCTGATCTAACGTCCTGATTTTCTCCATCAATCAGTATCTGAGCTTTGATACCAGCTGATCTAACGTCCTGATTTTCTCCACCAATCAGTATCTGAGCTTTGATATCAGCTGATCTAACGTCCTGATTTTCTCCACCAATCAGTATCTGAGCTTTGATATCAGCTGATCTAACGTCCTGATTTTCTCCATCAATCAGTATCTGAGCTTTGATATCAGCTGATCTAACGTCCTGATTTTCTCCACCAATCAGTATCTGAGCTTTGATATCAGCTGATCTAACGTCCTGATTTTCTCCATCAATCAGTATCTGAGCTTTGATACCAGCTGATCTAACGTCCTGATTTTCTCCACCAATCAGTATCTGAGCTTTGATATCAGCTGATCTAACGTCCTGATTTTCTCCACCAATCAGTATCTGAGCTTTGATATCAGCTGATCTAACGTCCTGATTTTCTCCATCAATCAGTATCTGAGCTCTGATACCAGCTGATCTAACGTCCTGATTTTCTCCACCAATCAGTATCTGAGCTTTGATACCAGTTGATCTGACGTCCTGATTTTCTTCACCAATCAATATCTGAGCTTTGATATCAGCTGATCTAACGTTCTGATTTTCTCCATCAATCAATATCTGAGCTTTGATACCAGTTGATTTAACGCCCTGATTTTCTCCACCAATCAGTATCTGAGCTTTGATACTAGCTAATCTAACGTCCTGATTTTCTCCATCAATCAGTATCTGAGCTTTGATATCAGCTGATCTGACGTTCTGATTTTCTCCATCAATCAGTATCTGAGCTTTGATACCAGTTGATCTAACGTTCTGATTTTCTCCACCAATCAGTATCTGACATTTGATACTAGCTGATCTAAAGTCCTGATTTTCTCCACCAATCAGTATCTGAGCTTTGATACCAGCTAATCTAACGTCCTGATTTTCTCCATCAGTCAGTATCTGAGCTTGATATCAGCTGATCTAACGTCCTGATTTTCTCCATCAGTCAGTATCTGAGCTTTGATATCAGCTGATCTGACGTCCTGATTTTCTCCACCAATCAGTATCTGAGCTTTGATACCACCTGATCTAACGTCCTGATTTTGTCCATCAATCAGTATTTGAACTTTGATACTAGCTGATCTAAGGTCCTGATTTTCTCCAGAAATCAATATCTGAGCTTTGATATCAGCTGATCTAACGTCCTGATTTTCTCCACCAATCAGTATCTGAGCTTTGATATCAGCTGATCTGACGTTCTGATTTTCTCCACCAATCAGTATCTGAGCTTTGATACTAGCTGATCTGACGTTCTGATTTTCTCCACCAATCAGTATTTAAGCTTTGATATCAGCTGATCTAACGTCCTGATTTTCTCCATCAATCAGTATCTGAGCTTTGATATCAGCTGATCTAACGTCCTGATTTTCTCCATCAATCAGTATCTGAGCTCTGATACCAGCTGATCTAACGTCCTGATTTTCTCCACCAATCAGTATCTGAGCTTGATATCAGCTGATCTAACGTCCTGATTTTCTCCATCAATCAGTATCTGAGCTTTGATATCAGCTAATCTAACGTCCTGATTTTCTCCATCAATCAGTATCTGAGCTCTGATACCAGCTGATCTAACGTCCTGATTTTCTCCACCAATCAGTATCTGAGCTTGATATCAGCTGATCTAACGTCCTGATTTTCTCCATCAATCAGTATCTGAGCTTTGATACCAGCTGATCTAACGTCCTGATTTTCTCCACCAATCAGTATCTGAGCTTTGATATCAGCTGATCTAACGTCCTGATTTTCTCCACCAATCAGTATCTGAGCTTTGATATCAGCTGATCTAACGTCCTGATTTTCTCCATCAATCAGTATCTGAGCTTTGATATCAGCTGATCTAACGTCCTGATTTTCTCCACCAATCAGTATCTGAGCTTTGATATCAGCTGATCTAACGTCCTGATTTTCTCCATCAATCAGTATCTGAGCTTTGATACCAGCTGATCTAACGTCCTGATTTTCTCCACCAATCAGTATCTGAGCTTTGATATCAGCTGATCTAACGTCCTGATTTTCTCCACCAATCAGTATCTGAGCTTTGATATCAGCTGATCTAACGTCCTGATTTTCTCCATCAATCAGTATCTGAGCTCTGATACCAGCTGATCTAACGTCCTGATTTTCTCCACCAATCAGTATCTGAGCTTTGATACCAGTTGATCTGACGTCCTGATTTTCTTCACCAATCAATATCTGAGCTTTGATATCAGCTGATCTAACGTCCTGATTTTCTCCACCAATCAGTATCTGAGCTTTGATATCAGCTGATCTGACGTTCTGATTTTCTCCACCAATCAGTATCTGAGCTTTGATACTAGCTAATCTAACGTCCTGATTTTCTCCATCAATCAGTATCTGAGCTTTGATATCAGCTGATCTGACGTTCTGATTTTCTCCATCAATCAGTATCTGAGCTTTGATACCAGTTGATCTAACGTTCTGATTTTCTCCACCAATCAGTATCTGACATTTGATACTAGCTGATCTAAAGTCCTGATTTTCTCCACCAATCAGTATCTGAGCTTTGATACCAGCTAATCTAACGTCCTGATTTTCTCCATCAGTCAGTATCTGAGCTTGATATCAGCTGATCTAACGTCCTGATTTTCTCCATCAGTCAGTATCTGAGCTTTGATATCAGCTGATCTGACGTCCTGATTTTCTCCACCAATCAGTATCTGAGCTTTGATACCACCTGATCTAACGTCCTGATTTTGTCCATCAATCAGTATTTGAACTTTGATACTAGCTGATCTAAGGTCCTGATTTTCTCCAGAAATCAATATCTGAGCTTTGATATCAGCTGATCTAACGTCCTGATTTTCTCCACCAATCAGTATCTGAGCTTTGATATCAGCTGATCTGACGTTCTGATTTTCTCCACCAATCAGTATCTGAGCTTTGATACTAGCTGATCTGACGTTCTGATTTTCTCCACCAATCAGTATTTAAGCTTTGATATCAGCTGATCTAACGTCCTGATTTTCTCCATCAATCAGTATCTGAGCTTTGATATCAGCTGATCTAACGTCCTGATTTTCTCCATCAATCAGTATCTGAGCTTTGATACCAGCTGATCTAACGTCCTGATTTTCTCCATCAATCAGTATTTAAGCTTTGATATCAGCTGATCTAACGTCCTGATTTTCTCCATCAGTCAGTATCTGAGCTTTGATATCAGCTGATCTAACGTCCTGATTTTCTCCATCAATCAGTATTTAAGCTTTGATATCAGCTAATCTAACGTCCTGATTTTCTCCATCAGTCAGTATCTGAGCTTTGATATCAGCTGATCTGACGTTCTGATTTTCTCCACCAATCAGTATCTGAGCTTTGATATCAGCTGATCTGACGTCATGATTTTCTCCACCAATCAGTATCTGAGCTTTGATACCAGCTGATCTGACGTCATGATTTTCTCCACCAATCAGTATCTGAGCTTTGATATCAGCTGATCTAACGTCCTGATTTTCTCCACCAATCAGTATCTGAGCTTTGATACTAGCTGATCTAACGTCCTGATTTTCTCCACCAATCAGTATCTGAGCTTTGATATCAGCTGATCTAACGTCCTGATTTTCTCCACCAATCAGTATCTGAGCTTTGATACTAGCTGATCTGACGTTCTGATTTTCTCCACCAATCAGTATTTAAGCTTTGATACTAGCTGATCTAACGTCCTGATTTTCTCCAGAAATCAATATCTGAGCTTTGATACCAGTTGATCTGACGTCCTGATTTTCTTCACCAATCAGTATCTGAGCTTTGATATCAGCTGATCTGACGTCCTGATTTCCTCCAGAAATCAATATCTGAGCTTTGATATCAGTTGATCTAACGTCCTGATTTTCTCCAGCACCATGGATATCTGGCCCATGGACTTAAATTACACAATTTGATGTTATCTGTCAACGACCAAATCAACCTATGATGTGCTCTGTTAAATCAGTGCTTGTCACCACTTACATATATCTTCTAAAATATGTTTAAAATATTTTCTTAATGTAACAAAACAATTAAAGACTTGCATTCAGTTTTATATTTGCTGTTTAAATATCTTTGATATTGCATCCTTAATGTTACATCTCAGTGGAAACTATAAATATATTCAAAACATCTTACATACATACATACTGTTAATTTCTCGTTGTGGTCACATATTTTTGTTATATCTTTATTGCCACTCATAATTCACAACTCGTCATGCAGATGGCCATTGAGAACACTACAGGAAATCGTTTTCTCACAGGTTTCCGCGACGTTTGTGTGGCCTAAGTTCAAATTCCACACTATATAAG
The DNA here is from genome assembly GCF_032854445.1 of Liolophura sinensis. Taxonomy (NCBI): domain Eukaryota; kingdom Metazoa; phylum Mollusca; class Polyplacophora; order Chitonida; family Chitonidae; genus Liolophura; species Liolophura sinensis. The sequence goes on along the minus strand of NC_088295.1, from coordinate 95,004,722 downwards.
TTTACTACATATGTAAAACTAATAACTTACAAAATTTACAGTATTAATCTTATTATAATATTCTATGTAAGGATATGATACATACATACATAAATTTATTTGAATGTAAATTTGTTGTATATATACAAAAATATGCATGTAAACAAAGTTATGATAATATTTATGAATGCGTTAAAACCATAAATATGATTAAAATTCGGGTTGAACACATTTGTCACGGGAAAAAACCAAACTTATTAAAAAAAACATTTTTTTATTATAAAAACATTATTATACAAAGACAAAGGTATACGAAAAGATTGTACCAAATATCCATCATACAAAAAATAATTTGAAATTTTTCCTTTAAAAAAAATGTGTAAAAATGTTGAATATCCTACTCCCAAAATTGATCCCACTCACACTCTCTAAACTTTACACAATGTTGGTGTTTTCTCCACCCTCAAGAGCAAGTCTACATCTAAGTGCAGTTGTTAAAGGAAACATGAAGAGGTACTATAAAATAAAGAGTATAGTATTAAGGAACATACAGTAGGATATGCAAAAAAAATGAGAAAAACAACTGGTGTTTTTGAGTCAAACTTAATATTTCTTAATAAACCCAATATTTTCCGTCAGTGATCGGGAATATTCGGAAATGAAATCATATGTGAACGCCCCCAATTCAGACCCCCCCCCCCCCCATCCTTGATCAGAGCAATTTGTTAAGTGCAAGTCTACATGTCAGTGTAATTGTTAAGGGCATGTCTACAATCCAGTGTAAATGTTAAGGGCAAGTCTAATTACCAGTGTAATTTTTAAGGACAAGTCTACATTCAATATAATCGTTAAGGGCAAATTTACAAGTCAGTCTGATTGTTAAGGACAAGTCTTCATTTCAGTATAGCTGTTAAGGGCAAATTTACAAGTCGGTGTAATTGTTAAGGGCAAGTCTAGATTCCAATGTAAATATTAAGGGCAAGTCTAATTGGCAGTGTAATTTTTAAGGACAAGTCTACATTCAGTGTAATTGTTAAGGGCAAATTTACAAGTCGGCGTAATTGTTAAGGGCAAGTCTTCATTTCAGTATAGCTGTTAAGGGCTAATCTACATGTTAGTGTAATTGTTAAGGGCAAGTCTACATTCCAATGTAAATATTAAGGGCAAGTCTAACTGGCAGTGTAATTTTTAAGGACAAGTCTACATTCAGTGTAATTGTTAAGGGCAAATTTACAAGTCGGTCTAATTGTTAAGGGCAAGTCTACATTTCAGTATAGCTGTTAAGGGCTAATCTACATGTTAGTGTAACAGTTAAGGGCAATTCTACGTGTCAGTGTAAGTGCTAAGGGCAAGTCTACGTGTCAGTTTTATTGCCGACGGCCGTGAGCATGATATAATATATGCATGTCTGCTGATTGACAGTTAACATTGTACGACATTCCACACATTTTGGAAAATGTGCCCATTAGTCAGCATTAACTATTACAGTTCGTTGTGATCTCGACAATAGGATCATCTTTATTTATAATTTGTTTCTAAAAGTAACAGAAATTTATTTCTTTATGTGTTTGTTCATTTATTTAATACCCTCTTGGGAAAGTGTAAAATATACCCTCCATTGACCATGACAGTACGTACGTGTGGTCAAGGTTCGAACCCTAACCCTAGACCAACCACGTGGCGTCAACACAACAAACAGCTTCCGTGGCCTCAAATATACAACGCTCGTCTTCCTGTCGTATATTCGCGGTGTTAGCAGCATCACAGTGAAAGCTGCCAACAGAGATAGGATCCCCATTTATTCTTCAGCACAATAGTATAAGATTCTTATTAATTTGGTATTTTCTTGTATAACCATACAGTAAATCCAATTCATCGCCATCTATTTGGTATTTTCTTGTATAACCATACAGTAAATCCAATTCATCGCCATCTATTTGGTATTTTCTTGTATAACCATACAGTAAATCCAATTCATCGCCATCTATTTGGTATTTTCTTGTATAACCATACAGTAAATCCAATTCATCGCCATCTATTTGGTATTTTCTTGTATAACCATAAACTAAATTCAGTTCATCGCGATCCTTGTTTCAGATCAAACTGTCGGACAAGTTTGCAATCTGTACAGAATTTAAGCTAAAATAACAAGATGGGATGTGCATTTATGTAGATATTGGTACTATACAAAATGCTTTTCATGTGATCCTTTTTTTGTTTTGTTTTCTTGTCATATGGAACCTATGGTAAACATTTTAGTATTACATCTACACGTATTAACATAGTATTTTTTTTTACATGTTTCATGGTGTAGATAATCCGATATTTATTTGTCTTTTGAATTATTTGTGAGAGATACATGCACTTTGGTGGTGAGAAGGGTGCAAATTGTGAAGAGGGTTCAAAACCGTCATGCACTTTGGTGGTGGGAGGGGAGTAAATTGTGAAGAGGGTTTAAAACCGTCATGCACTTTGGTGGTGGGAGGGGAGTAAATTGTGAAGAGGGTTTAAAACCGTCATGCACTTTGGTGGTGGAAGGGGAGTAAATTATGAAGAGGGTTTAAAACGGTCAGTTCGTTTGAATTCGTTATCCTAAATGGCTTGATATGTTTAATATCATTTGTTAATACATAATATGTTTTGACTGCAGAAAACAGTTTGGATATGGAGAAGTGGTAGAATTTGTGCAAGGCTTGGTACTGACATAGTATGAAGACATCAATGGTTAATGGAGAACGTGTCTACCATGGATGAGTGTAAAAGTGTTCAAACAAGGGACAGTGTCCAATAGCGTCCAATAGTGTCCAACAGACGCAAACTATCTGCATTCGGAATAAATGGACGCAGAAAATCAAGAAAAACTTACGGTTATTTTTTATGTATTGTTGTTTTAATATTTTATGTATTTGACTCAACAATTTAGGACAGATGCATGAGCCGTCTGCACGCACAAACCCCATCGCTACCATGTACAGAAACATTCTCAAGGCCTTAAACATAGACCAAATATAATGTAAGAAGTCTCTGAAATATCGCACGGAAATCGCTTGCACATAAATAGTTTTTATAAACAGTGAAGAAGGTGATGTACATGGATACGTTTAGAATGTTTACATCTCCCATCACTATATTTCATCGATACCTTTGCCTTGATAGATTTCATAATTATAAAATTACACGTATATTATTGCAAAAGTAGAATGAACCAGACGGCAAATTACAGTGATATATTTAAGAAACATGCCCACGTTAGGTTCGCTTGTGGTATTGTGTATATATTTGCTTGCAGAAGGAATCTACTTTTGGCACAGTTTATTGTCATCCGACTTCTCTTCAAGCATATCTGCTTTATTATGACTTCTCTATGTGTTACAAGAGCGATTTTTCTCGAACTATTGACTTATAAACTGCTAGGCAAATAGTCCCCACGTGAAGTTCTCATTTGAACTACGTAATAAATGTAGATAACTCTGCGTGGAAATGTTGGCTGTGTGGGATGTCTAACTAGGGCAGCTCAGTCGTTGTCCTGATGATGGATTCGTCTGCTTTTGTGAGCCGCTCCCGCACACGGCCTAAGCCTGCTTGTTTGTCAAGACTGAGTGCCTCTCTGCAAACCAGACAGAACTTACAAGCCCCGCCCCCTAGCTCACGAAGGCGCTGTTAGGTGACCCGGGGCTGCGCTCTGGTCCCGCCCCTCGTACGGTGATTCACTCAGCGCGTTCGCCCGGCAGAGGCTGGTCTTTGCCCGCAGCTGGCAGCCGTCATCGGCGCCGTGTCAAGCTGCTCTGCCTGGTCAACCTGTTCCCAGACACCCCCTGCAGAGATAATAGATCCAACACAAACAACTCTTAACTGGGAAATGGAGGTCATAATCGTCACCAATAACTGGCGTAAATAAGTCGCAGTCATCAGTTTTCTTTTCTGATTGATGAGGGAAGAGCATGTGCTTCGTGTTACAATGCGGCGGTAGTTTTCAGCTCCCGCTCAACAAACCGCGTCGCGGAAGGCTTCAGTCTGATCGGGGCGGTAAACAGGTCCTCTTGTTCTCCTGTCAAAATATGGTAAGGCCTGCTCCTCCGTGGCACACTTAAGTGACTATTTGCTGGGTATGCAGTCTTTCCCCGATATAATTTTGAAAACTACGAATAGAAGTTGTTAACTATGAACTGTGTACAGTTTTTGAGGGACTTCCGTGGCTGTGAAGAATTTGGCTGCGTGGCAGTGTAGGGGAGATGTCTTGCCACAAACGGTAAGTCTGTTGTCATTATCAGTGTCTATATAAGAGAGTTAACGTGGATAACTGCCTAAACAATGGATGAACCAATCACATTGTCACCTACAAACAGGCAATGCCTTATAAGGAAGCAAGAAATTAGCATAATTTACTAAAGACTATGCAGTCTGTGCTTACAATCATAGAACTACCCACGTGTGAGTTTTCACAGGGCTGAAGAGCATAGACTGGTGTAAGTTTAATATTTGTAGTTGTGAGAAAATATCGAACAGTCAAAACGTTTTTACCATTTCATGAAATTCAAGACAACATGTGATTTCGTCCCAGTAAACGGTTTGCTACATTTGACATGGGGATGTACTAACACATAAGAGTAAAATGCCGCTCTATGGAGTTCTCTGTTGTGACTTTTTATCTCGAAAAAATTACGATAGTACACACATTTTCCAGACTAACAAAACAGTGGTTGAATTAAAGCATCGAAATATCGTAAAATACAAACATATTATACAGAATTATTGGTATCAGTAAGTAAAAGAATCTCGACTCGGACTTAGGATGTGGGTGGATATGTTGCTAGTTTGCACAGTGTTTTGTCTAACATGCTGAGCGTCATGTATGATATCATGGGTGTCCTGTGTGTTATCTTGGGTGTTCTGTATAACAAGATGTATGTATGTAAGTATGTATGTAAGTATGTATGTAAGTATGTATGTATGTATGTATGTATGTATGTATGTATGTATGTATGTATGTATGCTTGAGGTTTAACGTCGCACTGAACAACTGTTCAGTCATATTACGTCGAGGAGTTATTGGGTGTTACATACGCTGTGTCTTCTTGTGGCAGTATAACAATATGGGAATCATGTATGATATGACGCTAGTTCTGTATGACACCATGCGAGTTTTGTGTGGCACCATGCGAGTTTTGTGTGGCACCATGCGAGTTCTGTGTGGCACCATGCGAGTTCTGTGTTACACCATTCGAGTTCTGTATGACACCATGCGAGTTTTGTGTGGCACCATGCGAGTTCTGTGTTACACCATTCGAGTTCTGCGTGACACCATGCGGGTTCTGTGTGACACCATGCGAGTTCTGTGTGACACCATGCGAGTTCTGTGTGACACCATGCGAGTTTTGTATGACAGCATGCGAGTTCTGTGTGACAGCATTCAAGTTCTGTGTACGAATGTTTGCCACAAAATCATGGAGAGGCCTTCTCTTACAGTATTTAAGGTGTTTTTGAAAGATTGACTTTTAAGAACAACATCATCCAAAGTTGTTCTCAATGCATGTACGTCGATGTATTCTTACATGTGTAACTGACAAACATTCTGAAAGGTGAGCACTGCATTGCCCTTCTCGGCTCCCAAGGTTTCACGGGACATTATCAGAGTTTTTATGTGCAATATAATGGTAAAGATGTACACCAGTTTTCAGTGAAAATTCAGAAAAAAATTAAGGATGTGTCATTTTTGAAAAATGTGTTCTGTACTGTGTTAAATGACAAAAGTCTAGAAAATGGAAAAAATATTTAAAAAATCGAAAATCAAAACTAAGAAAATAGCATAAGTTAGCATAAGACAATACATTGATAAATCGTCGCCAAGCCTTCCCTGCAGCATATTATTCAGTACATATGTACCACGTAACAGTTAAAATCTTAAAAGGCGTGGAAACAAAGTGTGGAACTGATAAACTTTCTGTGAAATTGAAGAAAAACGAAATAAAAAGCTGAACTAAATAATAATAAAATATTCATAAATGATCATGCACCAAACTTGAACTTGTCACGTGCTGCTTCATAATAAAGACTTACACCAACGGTGAAACAATTTGTATGAAAACTGTGAAATATAATAAGTAACATTGACCAAGTGAAAACAAAAGTGTGAAAAGGAGCAAAATTAAACATTCGTAACTATTATTCCCAAACTCTGTCCTGTGTCACAGTACACTGAATTTTACGTTAAATACATTTGTAAAATTTCAGTAAAAAATCTTAACTAAACAAGTGCACAAAACCTGAGGTATGGGGGATGGCAGAAACTGACGGGCGAGATGAAGACGTTTGAGTCTTGGCCATTAGCTGGTAACTAAACAGATTCTGAGGCTCTCTGGAAAAAGGAAAATGAGGCGAAATCAGAATAGAAGTCCAAATGGTACTTACATTTACTCGTTGATGTATCCTAAACTATAAAAAACAATCTAATAAATATTTGTTCTGAAAACTAATGCTTAAAACAAAGTCATAACAATTTAAACTAAATACACACGTGTCCTTAGGTTAAACTAAATGCACACGTGTCCTTTGATTAAAGTAAATGCACACATGTCCTTAGGTTAAACTAAATACACACGTGTCCTTAGGTTAAACTAAATCCACACGTGTCCTTAGGTTAAACTAAATACACACTTGTCATTAGGTTTATCCTGAAAATCAAGTGTAAAAGTTTCAAAATAACACAAAAATGTTCTTCATTCCCATTGAAAGCCATCTACACAATTATGCTTTTTTAGTTGTGAGATCAAATGAACTGTGATAATTCGCTAGAAAAGTTCATTTGGGGAAAAAAATGATAAAAACGCGGTAAACGTGCATGTTCCGTGTATTCTGTTACGGCGTATTTGTCTCATCAGAATGCAACAGGCTGACATATGTCCCTTCACAACCCGAAATAAAGCATGAGGAAGCGCAGTTTGCAAATCTGTGAAAGATAGATACCGAGCCCTGAAGGGAAACCAAAGCTTTGTCAACATGTCTGTCACAGTTTTGTTTATCTTCACGAACAGCTTGGTCAGATAGATACCCAGTTGTAAAGGGAAACCAAAGCTTTGTCAACAAGTCTGTCACAGTTTTGTTTGTCTTCACGAACAACTTGGTCAGATAGATACCCAGTTGTAAAGGGAAACCAAAGCTTTGTCAACAAGTCTGTAACATTTTTGTTTGTCTTCACGAACACCTTGGTCAGATAGATCCTCAGTCATAAAGGGAAACCAAAGCTTTGTCAATAGGTCTGTAACATTTTTGTTTATCTTCACGAACACCTTGCTCAGATAGATACCGATCCCTAAAGGGAAACCAAACTTTTGTCAACAAGCCTGTATCAGTTTTGTTTGTCTTCACGAACACCTTGGTCAGATAGATACCCAATCCTGAAGGGAAACCAATGCTTTGTCAAAAGGCCTGTAAGACTTTTGTTTTTCACAAACACCTTGGTCAGATAGATACCAAGTCGCCAGTAACAGTTGTGTAACAGCCTTTATCAGAAAACCCACAGCTTCATCTGTATCACATCGACAGGTGTGTTCGTGTCAGGAATACCTTGACCAGGTAGATGACCAGAGAGTCGGTTAGAAAGATAAAACCTTTAGCTTTATTACCACCTACCGAGAATAACGGGCTGTATGAGGAAACACACAGTTTCATATGTATCAGGTGGGTTTGTGTCAAAAATACCTTGACCAGGCAGATGACCAGAGAGTGGGTCAGACAGATGAAACCTCCAGCTTTATTTCCGTACACCAGAACACGATGAATTAAGGATCCTTAAGTTTAGAGGAATTGGACACACCTTTGAAACGGAGTGTACAGGAGAACTTTACTCATTGAAACATTTAAGAAATTTAGAGTGAAGGCGTTTGATGGAATATCCATGTCATAATAGTTTTGGAACAATAACTTGTAACGAGTCGCCACACAGCGCACAGAAATTTCCTACTAATATACTAAACCAATGGCTTCCAAGATATTTAATTACGCGAAAGCAGTTTGATTATACTCTTGATGGATACGACTGTGACTGAATCGTCAGACTTTGCTTACGATATACATCATGATGATCTGCAAAGCCTGCTATAGAGAACCGAGAAAGCTAATCAGAAAATTGTCCTTTCGGCGGTTAAAAACTTTGCAAAAAGATGGTCTGAATGGGAGAAGGTGTAACTTTCAGTCCTTGACACTTGGCTTAAGCTAGCAAGCAAAAAGGTCGTGTACGCAATTCATCATACTAATACTACCGCTCATTTAACTGCCAGACACGTTCTACCGTGCGAAACGTATTTGATGACCTTCAAAGAAAATATGCTATTGTTCGTGTGGACAAAACTTCTAATTCTACAAGAATTAGTACAGTCAGGCCTTTGTAGAGGAGGTTAAGATCTCTACACCAACTGCAGCAACACTAACGTTTCTAAAACGTCTATACTCTGTAGGAACAATTTGAAAACGTCAGTCCCGTATCAAACAGAGGAGTATATTCGTGTCTTCCCGTCACATCGATACACCACGATTTTACCGGATTCCAAAAAAAGCATAAATCCCCATATATAGTTCTCTTCATTACGGGGTCAAGAAGCTGCAGGTGTAGGTAAGATGTACAAATACAAGTCCAGGTAAGATGTACAGATACAAGTCCAAATAAGATGCACAAATACAAGTCCAGGTAAGATATACAAATACAAGACCAGGTAAGATGTACAGATACAAGTCCAGGTACGAGGTATAAATAAAAGTCCAGGTATGATGTACAAATACAAGTCCAGGTAAGATATACAAATACAAATCCAGGTACGATGTACAAATAAAAGTCCAGGCAAGATGTACAAATACAAACCCAGGTAAGGTGTATAAATACAATTTCAGATACGAGGTATAAATATACAAATACAAATCCAGGTAAGATGTACAAATACAAGTCCAGGTAAGATGTACAAATACAAGTTCAGATACGAGGTATAAATATAGGTCCAGATAAGATGTATAAATACAAGTCCAGGTAAGATGTACAAATACAAATCCAGATACGATGTACAAATACAAGTCCAGGTAAGATATACCATGTGGAGAGTTTATTGTTTACTTTAAATCCATTGAGATTGTATACATATCTTTCGCAGCCTTTGTATACAGGCTGTTTAAAGCTGACATATCATCACTATACCGTCTACAGAATAAGCCAGATCGAGTTTGATAAAAATAAAGCAAAAATTTGCATTACTTTGAGAACAGGTAACCATCTACCAATACGCAGGCGCGGTTTGTATCCATTGCAGTGCCTGTATAGTGTTCAGAAATGGTTTCCCCAAATTTCACAAAAATGCTACTAATGGAAAATTCAAAGAATTTGTCGACGTTAATGTGGCGATTAATGGTGAAACTTAATCATTTAGATTTCTGTGAGGAATAGTAGTGTGGAAAGTTCAGAAGTCTCAGGTGGGGATATCCTGACGTGGTATGTGTATTTGAGCGTCCAGTTTTGAGTTGTTTTGAATCCACATATAGTTGACGCCTGAATTTGTTTTGGTTTTGCAAGTACACAAGAGTAATTTTTAATGGTGCATTAAATTTTTGTTATTTGAGGATTTATGCATTTTGGAATCCATCAAAGTTGTGGTATATCGGTATGACAGAAAGGTACAGATCCATCAAAGTTGTGGTATATCGGTATGACAGAAAGGTACAGATCCATCAAAGTTGTGGTATATCGGTATGACAGAAAGGTACAGATCCATCAAAGTTGTGGTATATCGGTATGACAGAAAGATACAGATCCATCAAAGTTGTGGTATATCGGTATGACAGAAAGATACAGATCCATCAAAGTTGTGGTATATCGGTATGACAGAAAGGTACAGATCCATCAAAGTTGTGGTATATCGGTATGACAGAAAGGTACAGATCCATCAAAGTTGTGGTATATCGGTATGACAGAAAGGTACAGATCCATCAAAGTTGTGGTATATCGGTATGACAGAAAGGTACAGATCCATCAAAGTTGTGGTATATCGGTATGACAGAAAGGTACAGACAAACTACTTTCTTCACGAAAAATCTGATGTTTGTAAATAGTTCCCTCAGTGTGTACGTCGCAACACCTTGGTTAGCCTTGGTGAGAACTCTCAAACGAAGATACAAACATTTACAAACTTCAAAATTGTTTATGTTTCAGTTGATGGTATTTATGATTTTTTGCGATTTTTTGATTTGCAAATGATGTCACACTACACCGCGAGATGAAGTGGATGTATTCCTGGTCGACGGCTATGTCACTGGCCTCCTCTACATTGGCAGTAACTACTGTATCATTCCCCATGGCGTGTTCCTACATGGTCTTATCGTCGCTAGCTACAGTACTGTTTAGATGGCGTTTTGCTGGTGGAAGACTATGGCGCTCGTCTCTTCCATATTGACGGTAACTACTGTATCGTTGCACGAACGTTCCCCTTTTGATGAATGTTTGAACATTCGAAGTTCATCACCAATATGACTAAAATGTGCTCTCTTTTTGGGTGCAAAATCATTTTGTATAGAACTGGATACACGAATCCCCATTGACGGGTTAAACAAGTATCTTCTGCATTCACGTTTATGTAACATTAACTAAGTAGACTGTGTTTTGCGTAACATCAGCCTTATTTAGTGTTAACCCAGCACACTGTGATTTACGCGATGTTAACCAAGTACAGTATGGCTTATTCACCTTTGACGATTTCAGTGTGTTCTTATGTAATAGTAACACAGGAAATTGTGTTTTGTGTAACATCAGCCTAATTTAGTATTAACCCAGCACACTGTGATTTACGCGATAGTAACCAAGTACAGTATGGCTTATTCACCATTGACGATTTCAGTGTGTTCTTATGTTTCAGTAACACAGGAAATTGTGTTTTGTGTAAAATTATCTAACCCTTTGAATATAACATAAAGCATATATTATTAATCAAGTAGTGTTGCCCACATTCAGCATATGCAATTTGTTGTGGTGCGTTGCGATTTCAATCAACCTCACAAGTTCTCATTACAAAAATTACTGTGTCATGAATATTTCAGTGAATACTGTTCTATTGTAAGTAGATATGGACGGAGAGTCCAGAATCTGTTCATAATTGCGTCTAATTCCGCTTAACCCGGGACTATTAGCCCTATATTCATGGCATTGAATTATATATATATATATATATATATATATATATATATATATATATATATATATATATATATATGTTTTGTTTTCATTGCTACTGTTTATGTATCTGATACCTCATATAATTCAATGCCATGAATATAGGGCTAATAGTCATATATATATATATATATATATATATATATATATATATATATATATATATATATATATTTCTAAACTACAACTGATGTGAAGTAGCAGGGAGCTTGATCCAAATACGGATTTATACGCCTCTAACATTTCTCGCATCTTTAAGGCATCATTGCAGTGTTACTGCTTCCCCGTCCTAATTTCTTGTTCTATATGTACAAACTTCCTTCTTTACTTTGCTGTGCGTCTTTAATTATATTTGATGGTTTGTGATAAACATTGTTTTTGAAATTTATCGTGTAATTATTGACCTGGCATGTGTATAATAACGACTGTTATTCCAATGTCTTTTTTCTCTCCAGGATTGCTTACAAATCATTCTTCGTGTTCATTTTACCTTAAAATAATATCATAACTTTTGTCTTGTGTATTCCCACAACGTTGATACTTAGCTAATGCAGGCTAACGTATCACAACAGCCAGGTCATTTAGCTCGTTACCGGTCGAATCTGGTGGTCAGCGTGTGAGGGCTAGCTTTGGATAACAGATATACACAGGATCTCTTACGGTAATAAACAACTAGGGGTAAAGATTTCCACGATCTGAACATAAACGTCACTTATAATAACCAGAAGTACCAACATGCTTTGGAGAAGAAATACGCCAGACAAACTTGGATCTCAGAGGGTCGGAAATGTGGTATTTCGAGTATTCTTCCATTAAGCAGTGGTCTTAACACTGATCTAGTGTGGAATTGATTTGGGTGAGGGCGGGGATAAGGTTGGCGTCTTGCCAGGACCTTCTACATTCCTCACTTCTCTCTTGGCCCGAATATAGCTTGTACTGTCCCTGTACAAGAAAACTTCTGTACAAGTACAGCTAGTCATCTTCAGTCATATACCGCCATCTACTTTCCATCGGATGCATCAGGTCATCTATAGGCCTGTGTGTTCCTCACACACACACGGTTTTTAACATATCGCCAATAACATACCATCTAACCATACACCACCAAAGGTCGCCAACCACATACCATCAGAAACTGCCAACCGCATATCATCACAGACCACCAACAACATGCCATTAGAAAACTTCAACCGCATGTCAGATACCGCCAACCACGCACCATCAGAAACCACCAACCTACACCATCAGAGAGCGTCAACCACATACCATCAGAAACCGCCAACATCATACCAAGTATCAGATACTGCTAACCACATATCATCAGAAAACCACACTTCATCAGATACTGCTAAACATACTTATCAGATACACCTAACCACATACCATCAAATACTGCTAACCACACTTTATCAGATACTGCTAACCACATACCATCAAATATTGCTAACCACACTTCAGATTCTGCTAACCACACTTCATCAGATGCTGCTAACCACATACCATCAGATACTGCTAACCACATACCTTCAGAAAACCACACTTCATCAGATACTGCTATTCACATACCATCAGGAAACCCCACACGATTACATACAGGTCATCTGCCGTCAAATACCCAAACAATGTACTGTCAGAAACCTCAAACCATATACAATAAAAGACCGCCAACCACATACTATTAGAAAGCGTTAACCGTATACCACCAGAGACCAGAGAACCACATACCGTCAAAAACAGAGAACCACATACCATCAGAAACAGTGAACCACATACCATCAGAAACAGTGAACCACATACCATCAGAAAACAACATCACATCAGATACACTCAGTCACCTGCCGTCAGAAACTTTCAACCATATACCATAAGTCACACACCATAAGAAACCACCAACCACATGCCTTCAACCACGTACCATCAGAAACCACCAACCACATACCTTCAACCATATACCATCAGAAACCACCAACCACATACCTTCAACCATATACCATCAGAAACCACCAACCACATACCATCAGATACACAAAGTCATCTGCCGTCAGAAACTGCCAACGACACACCCAAGTCATACGCCGTCACAAAAACCAGAGGTAACATCAAAGGTTGTTGCAGTGGATTACGAGATGTTGCAGTGGATTACGGATACTACACTGGGTATCGAGATGATTACAATGTATTACGGGAGGATACTGTTGATAACGAAATGTTACAGTGGATACGAGATGTTACAGTGGATTACGGGATGTTGTTTTCCAGGCATCAAGACATAGTTTTACTTTCTCTAAGTAACAAAATAAGTCTCCAAACTTACCCGAAATCTAGCGTAATGTTTATTAAAGATACCAGGCTCGAAAAAGAATGTGACATGCAGTCGCAAGACAACATTGTGTACTAAAGTTTGTTGATATCTCACGAATAACGTTAATAATCCAAATTTATTCGTATCCAGTGCTGGTAAGAGGAAGAGCCTGACTAAACGCTCAATCAAAACCAAAGACAAAAGATCGTTTAAACGAAAGCATTTCCCCACAATCCAGCTGCAGACCCTTCAGCGTCTGAAGACTGCGTCGTGACATTTTGCGCATGCGTCATTCACACTCCTACCTGTGTGAGAATTCGACGTAGAATACTTGGCGTGAATGGAGGATTTGGTAGTATAAATGTATACTGGGGTATCAGTGGGCAAACTAACCCAGGGACACTTCAGCACGGCAGCGTGAACGGCACTAGATACATTTCCAGTGAAAGGACGCTGGCAAGGCGGGAGTGGATATCGGCAAACTGATTTTGTTTTGCTGTTAGGTTATGACTTCCAATCAGCAAAATTTGGAATAAAACTATTTAAACACTGTTTGATTAGTTTGGCATGATGTCTACTGTTGTGAAACGAATGACAGCAAGGCTTGACCCAGGAACAAATGCGACACGGGCACACGGGCGCACGGGCGCATGGGGAGTATATCCAGGTTAGCTGGCCAAATGGCCAGATGCTGTCTGCTCTCAAATATACCGATAAAGACATACACGCCAAAACTGGAATTTGCTAGACGTCTTAGCACATGCTTCTACCTTATCTGTAAGACGTTTTGATTAAAACAGTCTGTCTGTCTTTTTTTTCTTTCAAGCAGGTTTGACACATTGCTGTACAATGTGGAAAATGCTTCTAACTCGGAGGAAGCCGCCATGAAGGTAGGTATTCTCTAGATGCTTAATTTATCATCTGTTATGTTTGGTGAGGAATATGAGCTGTCATGTTTTATAGGATGACATTAAGCTGTGAGGTAGCATTCAGGACACAAACCACTCTGGTGAGCATTGTAGATGTCTGTTGCCACAAATAGTCCGCAGTTTGTACCTCACTTTACAAACATGTAGATAAGCGGAGAACATGCCTATGAGAGAACAGTTATCCCGCCATTTAACAGGAAACGTCTTAATGTAGTATTTGGGAGTAGATAGACAATAGCTATTTGTAGTGTTTGGGGGTAAACAGACAACGTCTCTCTGTAGTGTTTGGGGGTGAACAGACAACGTCTCTCGGACAACTGGAGACGAGGAAAGTCCTGTTGATAACAAGTGTTTGTCTCTGATAACGAAGTGTGATAACGAACACATGTACTGAGATCCTGTGTCAGTCATTTTCAGCCGAGATATTGTTAGCAAGTCTTCACAATTTGCTAACAGATAAAAGAACTTACAAATTGGGTATGTAAGACAACTGATTCTTTGGTGAACACTAAATGTTTTCTTTGGAGCCACGAGGACCCAGAAACACCAACAAATTTGAAAACATACATTTAATAATTTAATGTCTCGAATGGCTCAGCGGTGTAGACTACAACATTTTATTGTAGAACTGTCAAACTTTCTTTAAAAATTCAAATTTCAAATTTCATATTATTTTTAACAAGTTTTACAGTTTCCAAGGTCCTTTCACATTTAAACAATGTCCAACGAGAAGCCAATAATCTTCCTGATGAACAAGCAGGACCTGACCTGGAATAACTACTGTGGCTTACAACGTGACTAACGCAACTCTAACTAGTTGACCAAGTATTATCGTAATCGTTGATTTTATGGTTTGCCAAATGTCACCGATAAAAGTTACAGCTGGGTTACAAAAATTTGAACAAAGAGGAACTAAAGAATACGAAGACCTTGACTGGCTGTTGGTCGTGGTAACAGACGCATTTCCTTTATGCAGACTGACACAGAACTGAGCCGTGATGACGAACCATGCGTACCTCAGATATTCCAATGCACACTCACCATTGCCTAAATGAAAACCTAAGTGACTCTCACTTTCACGAGAGCTGCTTTTCTCATTGTTACTGTTTCTTCCCAATAGCTAAGAAGAGCTACTAGTTACAATGAGTGAGTGAGTGCTTAGGGTTAACGTCGTACTTAACAATTTTTCAGTCATATGACGACGAAGGTTGCAAGACGGCTTTCCACCGGATTTATCTTGTGCTGCTTCAATGAGACTGAGGTTTTGACACCGAAGGCATGTAAGCCGCCTCACCCGAGGCATTATACTGATACTGTATGGACACCTTCCTTAACGATAAACTAACAGAGGTTCTCGTTGGAATGTTCAAGAGCTCTTCAGCTGATGATTGTAGTAGAACCCTTTACTTTTCACAAGCTTCAAACAAGAGTTTCCGAAACAGACACATTCCAAAACATCCGCAGTCAAATATTCCAGGTAAACCGTGAGATGTCTCTGTGGCAAAAATGACAATGTGTCCGATGTGTTGTGGAAAACAGTCCAAGGTGCCGACGTTGCCTGGAACCAAAACATTTGTCACTAACTGTTCAATAGATCCAGGGTCATGCCAAGTGAGAGACTGTATGTTACCAGTTACATCAGCGTTAGTCCGCTGTAACCTGTCCCACATGATTTACACACGACGGCGACAAGTGGAAATAATTGTTATGAGGGGCGATGTCGGAGTATTATGTCAGTAGTACCGTGCAGACAAAGGGGGCAGTAGTACGGAGAGTTATATGTATGGTGAAGTTTTCTCGTCGCACTTAACACTTTTTCAGGTCCTATGGCGACGAGGAGTTATTAGGTGTGGGTAGTTAATACATGTATACTGTGTTGTTTTGTGGCAGGGCGAGTCCAAGCTGTCAAACTACTGACGCCACTGAAATATCACATGGAAGACACCAGACATGACCCCCGCCCAGTCACATTGTGCTGACACCGGGCCAACTAGTCTTCTTTCCTTGTTCTAACCTCTGAGAGCTGAGCATCAATCGAGGCGGCAATAAGTACTATTTTAAAGTCTTTGGTAGGAGTCGACCTGGATTTCCTCCCGTGTCTCCCGAGGTCAAGGCGGACGTTCTAACCTTTAAACCACCAAGCGCTACGTTTGTGAGGGTACAAAACTTCTACGGCACGTCACCGACGCCGTCATCTAAACGTCATCTCAGGCAATACATGAGGTTCTGTTTTCACTGTTTAAGAGTGGCAACCTTGTCACACAATAGATATATAAAATAAAGTCTAAGGTTTATAACCAGTGAACAAAATGGAGACCAACGAAAATAATGCTATCTAAAATTGGAAATCCTGTCTGGTCGACTGTGTTACCAGACCTATACTTTGGCTGTTAATGACGTGGCGGGTTCTCGTATAATGGTGTGAGACTGCGAGACTTGTCGTGGACTATAATACCTGCTTGATCTCATACAAAATACTGTTCTCATCTGCTCTTTCTGTGTAATCTCCCGGCGCGTATTTTGACTTCCCTTAATTGGAATATCTTCTGGAAGATAAACCATGGTACAGCTTTCATGATGATTTTGTGTTTGTCAGCACCCACAGTGTAGTGTCATTGGCGGACCTCGTCAACAGATGCCTCTCATAGCTGATCCCAAACATTGTTGTTCAGGAGTGGACAGAATTGAGGGTGGAGGATGGTGGGTGGAGGGTGGAGGGTGGAGGAGGGATTCTTATCTGCTGTGTGGCAGAATTTGGCTCCGTTCTTCCTCTACTATGTAGGGAATCTGTTAGAAAAGTATCTTATACTCAACATTTTGTCACCAGCCTTTTAAAAAGCGTAACTCCTTACGTTTGTGATGTTACACTACAGAGCTTAAAGCAGATCAAAGTAAGAAAAATTGCGACAATCGAAAGCGACACGTTGTCACTTTTAATTAATCAGGCGTGAAATTAATTCTATACTCCGAGGACGCATGTGTTTCCGCTTCTGTCAGCCGAACCTGTTTTGTCTTTTAGCGATATGTATGTGGGATACCAGCGACATCGTGTTTCCGGTACCTCTTGTATGACGCATCCTATGGCCTTGGAAACAACCCTAATTAAAAGTGATTTAAAAAGTTACCAAACACGCCATGAACAAATGTTTGTGGCCATTTCGGTCTGTTTCCACCTCGGTCTGTTTCCACCTCGGTTTGTTCCCACTTCGGTCTGTTTCCACCTCGGACTGTTTCCACTTCGGTCTGTTTCACTTGTCGCCATCACACCCTACCTTCAGCCAATCCGTTAGGTGTGTACTTCAGCAGCAGCAATTATATTAAGGTTACATTATAATGATAGCATTAGACCATCGTGCATTTAATTTTACAAAGGAAATGTCAACAAATAATGCTGATAGAGTAATGTCTTGAACACCATTGCCATGTACAATTACAGACCATGCAGTCTTGTAGTCACATTCTTCATGTTTTAGCACATGCGCACTTCCGTCGCATGTCGCACAGTATAGGTCTTTTACACAATTTGCTGTGATGCTACCATGTGCACTCGGTGTGGATACTATCCTCAGTGTACAGCTACGTGAATCCAGCCAGAATGGCGTGAACTAGTTCTACCAGGAAGTGTCTCCGCCTTCACACAAGATGTCTCTTCTCAAAGTTCACAACCACTAAGCAGTCCTGATCGCTGAGAAATGAGTAGCTGAGCCCAGTTTAAGTTTTAGATCATATTATAATGGATACATGTTTGTTTTGTTTCTGACGTTTTCTGTCTCGGCGGAAAAAACGTGCTCAGAACAGAAAACGACAAGAACATCACAATGTTGCAAATGATGGCGATCGTGTTTATTACCGCAGGTCTAAGGAGGCAAATTTCTTTAGAAATACATCAGAGTTATGTCGTTGTCTCTACCACAGCCTTATAAATTAAGCTAACCTGTTGTTAATACACGACCTGAAATACATCCTCAATATACCAGCTCTTACACACCATTAAACTTACATATATCTGCACCAATTCTCTGATGTTTTCTTATCATCCTGTCCTAGGGAATTGAAAGAGCTACGTGTGGAAATTGGAATACCTGAATGACCATCACTGTTCTCAGAAAAATTAAATCTGTACATGACATTTTTAGTGTGAAGCGGGGTCTGCACATGACATTTTCTCTCTTATAAAGCCATGCTCAGTGTGAAGTGGGGTCCGTACATTACATCTTCTCTCCTATAAAGTCATGCTCAGTGTGAAGTGGGGTCAGCACGTAACATCTTCTCGCCTATAAAGCCATACTCAGTGTGAAGTGGGGTCCGTACATTACATTTTCTCTCCGATAAAGCCATAATCTGTGTGAAGTGGGGTCCGCACATAACATTTTCTCTCCTATAAAGCTATTCTCAGTGTGAAGTGGGGTTTTGCACATAACATCTTCTCTCCTATAAAGCCATGCTCAGTGTGAAGTGGGGTCCGCACATTACATCTTCTCTCCTATAAAGCCATGCTTAGTGTGAAGTGGGGTCCGCGCATTACATCTTCTCTCCGATAAAGCCATGCTCAGTGTGAAGTGAGGTCCGTACATTATATCTTCTCTCCGATAAAGCCATGCTCAGTGTGAAGTGGGCGTCAGTGTATTCCATGGCACCTCTTCCTTGTGCATAACATCACAAATCTATATAGCACAGTCCGTACTGCCGTTAACAACTCCGACTCTGTTAGAGGAATTCATTCCAGGACAAATCAGACTGTTTGGAGCTTTTTTCCTGTGACCATTCATCATATCTTACGGCGAATTTTTCTTGTATTGACAAAGTTAAGAAATCAACATTAATATTAAAATTAAGCCAGTAATAAATATCGTCGGCTTATCGTCATATATGTCGACGTCATTTCTTCTGTCACGAAACAAAGATTCTTCTTGATGAGAAATTCGTAAAATTAGGTCTAGAGATTTTCGGTCAAAAGTATTCATCTACTGGATTAAGTACACGTCGTAGAAGAAAGGATGGACCGTATCAGACAGTATATCTGGCAACCGTGACAGGTTTTTATCATCCGCGTTAGTGTGTCAGTCTCTGCGTTAGTGTGCCCTCATCCGCGTTAGTGTGTCAATCTCTGCGTTGGTGTGCCATCATCCGCGTTAGTGTACCAACCTCTATGTCAAACGAACATGATATATATGCCTGTGAATTTGAGGACGTTACAGTTGACGGTATTTTAATACCCAGTGCAGATCCTAAGATAACACCGTTATTGTCTTTAAGCTTCATTCAAAATCTTACATCAAACTGGGTTTAAACCACAGTGTAGATTGTGAGCTCTTTATAATGAGACATTCTTTTACTCACAAACCTCTACTTCATGTCGAGTTGTATTGTTATCAGTTTTATTGCATTTCACTGTTTCGTGTTGACTCTATTGAACGTATTGAACTATTTGCTTGTGTAATGCTTTCATTTTTCCTTCCAGTATTTTTTTTACCAAAAGCTATATTTGAATAAATATTTAATACGTGGATTTCATTTCGCTGAATAAATGTTCTGACGTATGAAATTATGAAAAATCTTTTCTTTCTGTATTAAAAACACTTTTGAGTTATTTCGTAAGAGTCACGGTTATATGTTATCATTAGACTATTTACTTAAGCTTACGAAATTTTTTGAGGACTTTTTAATTTTTTTTTATCAGAGAGCAGGAATTGCACTCGGTATGGTAGAAATACGTGCGCTAAAAAAGCCAATCAGTTAAATGTAACATAAAGCCTGTTGTCTGAGTGATTCTATGATGTCTGAGTGATTCTATGATGTCTGAGTGATTCTATGATATCTCAGTGATGCTATGTTGTCTGAGTGATGCTATGTTATCTAAGTGATTCTATGTTGTCTGAGTGATGCTATGTTATCTGAGTGATGCTATGATGTCTGAGTGATTCTATGATGTCTGAGGGATTCTATGATGTCTGAGGGATGCTATGATGTCTGAGTGATACTATGTTGTCTGAACGATTCTATGTTGTCTGAGTGATTCTATGATGTCTGAGTGATGTTATGATATCTGAGTGATTCTATGATGTCTGAGTGATGCTATGATGTCTCAGTGATGCTATGTTATCTGAGTGATGCTATGTTGTCTGAGTAACTCTATGTTGTCTGAGTGATTCTATGTTGTCTGAGTGATTCTATGATGTCTGAGGGATTCTATGATGTCTGAGTGATTCTATGATGTCTGAGTGATACTATGTTGTCTGAGTGATTCTATGATGTCTGAGTGATTCTATGTTGTCTGAGTGATTCTATGATGTCTGAGTAATGTTATGATATCTGAGTGATTCTATGATGTCTGAGTGATTCTATGATATCTCAGTGATGCTATGATATCTCAGTGATTCTATGATGTCTGAGTGATTCTATGATATCTCAGTGATGCCATGTTATCTGAGTGATGCTATGATGTCTGAGTCATGCTATGATGTCTGAGTGATGATATGATGTCTGGATGATGCTATGATGTCTGAGTGATTCTATGTTGTCTGAATGATGCTATGGTGTCTGAGTGATTCTATGATGTCTGAGTGATCCTATGATGTCTGAGTGATGCTGTGATGTCTGAGTGATGCTATGTTGCCTGAGTGATGCTATGATGTCTGAGTGATGCTATGTTATCTGAGTGATGCTATGATGTCTGAGTGATGCTATGATGTCTAAGTGATGATATGATGTCTGAGTGATGATATGATGTCTGAGTGATGATATGATGTCTGAGGGATTCTATGTTGTCAGAGTGATAATATGATGTCTGAGTGATTCTATGATGTCTGAGTGATGCTATGATGTCTGAGTGATTCTATGATGTCTGAGTGATGATATGATGTCTGAGTGATGCTATGTTATCTGAGTGATGATATGATGTCTGAGTGATGCTATGATATCTGAGGGATTCTATGATGTCTGAGTGATGCTATGATGTCTGAGTGATAGTATGTTGTCTGAATGATGCTATGTTGTCTGAATGATGCTATGTTGTCTGAGTGATGCTATGTTGTCTGAGTGACGTTATGTTGTCTGAATGATGATATGATGTCTGTGTGATTCTATGATGTCTGAGTGACTCTATGATGTCTGAGTGATGCTATGATGTCTGAGTGATGCTATGTTGTCTGAGTGATGCTATGTTTTCTGAGTGATTCTATGTTTTCTGAGTGATTCTATGATGTCTGAATGATGCTATGATATCTGAGTGATTCTATGATGTCTGAGTGATGCTATGTTATCTGAGGGATGCTATGATGTCTGAGTGATGTTATGTTGTCTGAGTGATTATATGATGTCTGAATGATGGTATGATGTCTGAGTTATTCTATGATGTCTGAGTGATTCTATGATGTCTGAGTGATGCTATGTTATCTGAGTGATACTATGTTGTCTGAGTGATGCTATGTTGTTTGAGTGATGCTATGTTATCTGAGTGATGCTATGTTATCTATGTTAAAATTGACAGATTATTTTTTTAGTATATATGTATATCTGTTTTCTAATAATTTCAGTTTGCGATGATGTGAACATATCACATCAAGAAACAAAACTATGAAGATAAGGTTTATATAATATGTAGATAGGGAATTTCTTTTAATATGTAGAAGTGAAAAAGTTTCATATTAAATAAAATGCGGGAATCATAAAGTCAAGAGATGAGAGACAGGTGCTTTACTGAGAATGGTTGATTTTTCATTAAACACCTTGGTATGTGGGGTAAGATCTGGTCATATAGTGTGACCATATTAGGGATGCCTTTTTTTGCTGCAGTTAGTGTTTTGAACACGATGTTGCAGGGGCATAACTTGATGAAAAAATACAAGAGAAATACTTCACATTTGACTTTCTGATAGTTTACGGGTTATAATTCTGTCTAGCTCTTTGAGTGCTCTTTTACCTGGAATGAATATTAATGAGGAAATAATCAGATCTTTATGGTAAAATACCTGTGACCGTTATTCTTTTTCACATGCATCATTTCCATATGAAT
This sequence comes from Liolophura sinensis, assembly GCF_032854445.1. Lineage (NCBI taxonomy): Eukaryota > Metazoa > Mollusca > Polyplacophora > Chitonida > Chitonidae > Liolophura > Liolophura sinensis. The sequence goes on along the minus strand of NC_088295.1, from coordinate 94,982,295 downwards.
AATGATCATATCAAACAGTCAAAACACGCAAAAATGAATTAAGAACCACGATTTTGATAAGTCATCTTTTAGTTCCGTTAAGAAGTTGGTAGTATGACAGAAAACCAATTTATTGATACAGATGTTGTTTTCCATAAACTGATCGTGGGTGATTTACAAGAAGAAAACGTCAGACTCCAAAGATTTTGATGAATATATCGGTATATATCCAGGGTGAATCTATCGATATGTACCCTGGATGAATCTATCGGTGTATATTCTGGGTGAATCTATGGGTGTATATCCTGGGTGAATATATCGCTATATATCCTGGGTGAATCTATGGGTGTATACCCTGGGTGAATATATCGGTATATATCCTGGGTGAATCTATGGGTGTATATCATAGGTGAATATATCGGTATATATTCTGGGTGAATCTATCGGTGTATATCCTGGGTGAATATATCGGTGTATATCCTGGGTGAATCTATCGAAATATATCCTGGGTGAATTTATGGGTGTATATCACGGGTGAATATATTGGTATGCATCTTGGATGAATATATCGGTATATATTCTGGGTGAATATATCGGTGTATATCCTGGGTGAATATATCGGTGTATATCCTGGGTGAATATATCGGTGTATATTCTGGGTGAATCTATCGGTATATATCCTGGGTGAATCTATTGGTGTATATCTTGGGTGAATATATCGGTATATATTCTGGGTGAATATATCGGTATGCATCTTGGGTGAATATATCAGTATATATCCTGGGTGAATATATCGGTGTATACCCTGGGTGAATATATCGGTGTATATCCTGGGTGAATATATCAGTGTATATCCTGGGTAAATATATCGGTGTATATCCTGGGTGAATATATCGGTATATATCCTGGGTGAATATATCGGTATATACCCTGGGTGAATCTATCGGTATATATGCTGGGTGAATATATCGGTGTACATCCTGGGTGAATCTATCGAACTATATACCTGGGTGAATCTATGGGTGTATATCATGGGTGAATATATTTGTATGCATCTTGGGTGAATATATCGGTATATATCCTGGGTGAATCTATTGGTGTATATCCTGGATGAATATATTGGTATATATTCTGGGTGAATCTATCGGTATATATCCTGGGTGAATATATCGGTGTATATCCTGGGTGAATATATCGGTGTATATCCTGGGTAAATATATCGGTGTATATCCTGGGTGAATATATCGGTATATACCCTGGGTGAATCTATCGGTATATATCCTGGGTGAATATATCGGTGTTTATTGTGGGTGAATCTATCGGTGTATATTCTGGGTGAATATATCGGTTTATACCCTGGGTGAATATAACGGTATATATCTTGGGTGAATATATCGGTGTATATTCTGGGTGAATCTATTGGTGTATATTCTGGGTGAATATGTCAGTGTATATTCTGGGTGAATATACGTGACTTGTACTGATTCTACAATGTGCCATTCATGACAACAAATACTGTCACTTAGCGCTGACTTGTACTGATACTACAATCTGCCAGTCATGACAACAAATAGTGTCACTTAGCGCTGATTTGTGCTGATACTACAATGTGCCATTCATGAGAACAAATAGTGTCACTTAGCGCTGACTTGCACTGATACTACAATGTGCCAGTCATGACAACAAATAGTGTCACTTAGCGCTGACTTGTACTGATACTACAATGTGTCAGTCTTGACAACAAATAGTGTCACTTAGCGCTGACTTGTGCTGATACTACAATGTGCCAGTCATGACAACAAATAGTGTCACTTAGCGCTGAGTTGTACTGATACTACAATGTGCCATTCATGACAACAAATAGTGTCACTTAGCGCTGACTTGTGCTGATACTACAATGTGCCATTCATGACAACAAATAGTGTCACTTAGCTCGTGACCTTGAACTGATACTACAATGCGCCAGTCAGGACAACAAATGGTGTCACTTAGCGTGTGACCTTGCACTGATACTACAATGTGCCATTCATGACAACAAATGGTGTCACTTAGCGCGTGACCTTGTACTGATTCTACAATCTGTTATTCATGACGTCAAATAGTGTCACTTAGCGCTGACTTGTATTGATACTACAATGTGTCAGTCATGACAACAAATAGTGTCACTTAGCACGTGACTTGTACTGATACTACAATGTGCCCGTCATGACAACAAATAGTGTCACTTAGCACGTGACTTGTACTGATACTACAATGTGCCAGTCATGACAACAAATAGTGTCACTTAGCACGTGACTTGTACTGATACTACAATGTGCCAGTCATGACAAGAAATAGTGTCACTTAGCACGTGACTTGTACTGATACTACAATGTGTCAGTCATGACAACAAATAGTGTCACTTAGCGCTGACTTGTACTGATACTACAATGTGCCAGTCATGACAACAAATAGTGTCACTTAGCACGTGACTTGTACTGATACTACAATGTGTCAGTCATGACAACAAATAGTGTCACTTAGCGCTGACTTGTACTGATACTACAATGTGCCAGTCATGACAACAAATAGTGTCACTTAGCACGTGACTTGTACTGATACTACAATGTGCCAGTCATGACAACAAATAGTGTCACTTAGCACGTGACTTGTACTGATACTACAATGTGTCAGTCATGACAACAAATAGTGTCACCTAGTGCTGACTTGTACTGATACTACAATGTGCCAGTCATGACAACAAATAGTGTCACTTAGCACGTGACTTGTACTGATACTACAATGTGTCAGTCATGACAACAAATAGTGTCACCTAGCGCTGACTTGTACTGATACTACAATGTGCCATTCATGACAACAAATAGTGTCACTTAGCACGTGACTTGTACTGATACTACAATGTGTCAGTCATGACAACAAATAGTGTCACTTAGCGCTGACTTGTACTGATACTACAATGTGCCAGTCATGACAACAAATAGTGTCACTTAGCACGTGACTTGTACTGATACTACAATGTGTCAGTCATGACAACAAACAGTGTCACCTAGCGCTGACTTGTACTGATACTACAATGTGCCATTCATGACAACAAATAGTGTCACTTAGCACGTGACTTGTACTGATACTACAATGTGTCAATCATGACAACAAATAGTGTCACCTAGCGCTGACTTGTACTGATACTACAATGTGCCAGTCATGACAACAAATAGTGTCACTTAGCACGTGACTTGTACTGATACTACAATGTGCCAGTCATGACAACAAATAGTGTCACTTAGCACGTGACTTGTACTGATACTACAATGTGCCATTCATGACAACAAATAGTGTCACCTAGCGCGTGACCTTGTACTGATTCTACAATCTGTTATTCATGACGTCAAATAGTGTCACTTAGCACGTGACTTGTACTGATACTACAATGTGTCAGTCATGACAACAAATAGTGTCACTTAGCACGTGACTTGTACTGATACTACAATGTGCCCGTCATGACAACAAATAGTGTCACTTAGCACGTGACTTGTACTGATACTACAATGTGCCAGTCATGACAACAAATAGTGTCACTTAGCACGTGACTTGTACTGATACTACAATGTGCCAGTCATGACAAGAAATAGTGTCACTTAGCACGTGACTTGTACTGATACTACAATGTGTCAGTCATGACAACAAATAGTGTCACTTAGCGCTGACTTGTACTGATACTACAATGTGCCAGTCATGACAAGAAATAGTGTCACCTAGTGCTGACTTGTACTGATACTACAATGTGCCAGTCATGACAACAAATAGTGTCACTTAGCACGTGACTTGTACTGATACTACAATGTGTCAGTCATGACAACAAATAGTGTCACCTAGCGCTGACTTGTACTGATACTACAATGTGCCATTCATGACAACAAATAGTGTCACTTAGCACGTGACTTGTACTGATACTACAATGTGTCAGTCATGACAACAAATAGTGTCACTTAGCGCTGACTTGTACTGATACTACAATGTGCCAGTCATGACAACAAATAGTGTCACTTAGCACGTGACTTGTACTGATACTACAATGTGTCAGTCATGACAACAAATAGTGTCACCTAGCGCTGACTTGTACTGATACTACAATGTGCCATTCATGACAACAAATAGTGTCACTTAGCACGTGACTTGTACTGATACTACAATGTGTCAGTCATGACAACAAATAGTGTCACCTAGCGCTGACTTGTACTGATACTACAATGTGCCAGTCATGACAACAAATAGTGTCACTTAGCACGTGACTTGTACTGATACTACAATGTGCCAGTCATGACAACAAATAGTGTCACTTAGCACGTGACTTGTACTGATACTACAATGTGCCATTCATGACAACAAATAGTGTCACCTAGCGCGTGACCTTGTACTGATTCTACAATCTGTTATTCATGACGTCAAATAGTGTCACTTAGCACGTGACTTGTACTGATACTACAATGTGTCAGTCATGACAACAAATAGTGTCACTTAGCAAGTGACTTGTACTGATACTACAATCTGCTCGTCATGACAACAAATAGTGTCACTTAGCACGTGACTTGTACTGAGCATATAAAGTACTTTTATTGTTTGGGATAATACATAATAATCTTGAAAATCGTCTAAAGTATGTTTTCAAATTGCATCTAAATTATACTTTAGGTAGAATATGTTGAGGAGTTAGAGTCAAATGTTGAAGCCTCGTGGCAATGCTAGGTGTTTTATATCCAAAGATGGCATTTCACAGATTTGTGTTAAGGTAACATTTATGGTAGGACGAAAATTTCAATTTCAAGGTGCAAAAGGTCTTAAAATTGTATTTCAGAATTTAAATCAGACACAGCTTTGTTAGCTCTGTTCAACATGGCTCTGTTGTCCATCTACAGACGTATAGGCTGCATCTATACATGTGCTCCTGGCCAGTCATCTATGTCGTCCATCTAGAGTTATGGAGGCTTTTCGAGGCATTTGTCAGCAGTTCTTGCTAATGGAAGGTAGGAATTGGTGAAAACTGTTGAGGTCAGGATTGATGTTTGACATAATGCCATCTCCCTCCTGACGTTTTTCATCTCTACTACAGCCACGTAGGCTTTAACCTTACGTGTCAAGGATTGATGGCTAATTGTCACGTGATATTAGAACATTTAGGCCTGGTAGCATGTGTCAGTCTCTTGACCTGGCTCCACGTGGCATGATTGTCACAGTGACAGTGTTATAGTGACCAGGCTTCACCGGAATGGAGAAAAAGTGCAGCTTGGACAAAATTTGTTTTCGTATATTCACCTCCTTGATAGAAATATCAAATCGTTTGTATTCATAGTAGGCACATGGAGCAGTACTTTTTCCATGTCACATAATAATACTGCCCCCAAGAGAGGCATCAGAAGTTGGCCAGCCCATGCACAAATTGTATTGAGCTCTCAGTTACCAAGTCTGACATATTTACAAAATGTAAACGTTTTTGGACATTGAAATAGTCAAAGTTTTGGCGTAGTTTCTCAGTTATATAACTTGGCTTTATTTCAAATTTACATTCTACAATGTAATGGCCTACTTTGTTTATTTATGTTTAGCCCATGATTTAAGACGGAGAAATATGGACCATTTTTATATTGACTATCATACTTTATGTCATGTGACGAGGTTTTGAAAATATTCGAGACTGAAATAAACTGGATTACAAACATAGGAAATAAAATTCACGTATTATCAAAATTTTAACCAATATCAAGATGTCTTCGGTCGATATATGTTACAACCCTCTTTCATTTTTTAAAATCATGTACCTTTTTACTTTTAAATGAAACATATAAACATGACAGAAATCTATACCCTTAGAAATGGTATATAAATTTAATGACGTTAAATGCAACATTTTGGCTGTGATGACGGAGTGAAGGCATCCTACAACATTTCGGCTGGGGTGACGGAGCGAAGGCATCCTACAACATTTTGGCTGTGGTGACGGAGCGAAGGCATCATACAACATTTTGGCAGTGGTGACGGAGCGGAGGCGCCCATAATGTTAGAATAACACTTTTTAATATTAGAAATTTAACACTTTACGAAATGATTATTTCGGATTAGCACGTTTTGGTATTGTGTTAAAACCATCTAATCTAACATTATGTTACGGACTGAAAATATCAGTTATCCTACATATAGCATTTTGTATCGTTTAAATACTTGTATCATCTCAAAAGTTGAATTTTCAGAGGACATGAATATATTTCTGGTGACATACATGTACATATCGTAGTCATTGTAGGCCTTCATTATGGTTGTCTGATTGCCTTCAATGTTATTCGTAGGCCTACACGTTTTTCATATAATGTCATACACTATGTAATGACATATTTCCGATATAATGTGTACTCGTAGATTTCACGGATTCATCTTGTATTGTTGAAACTTGCCGGGTGAGATCTATTTGGATTTAAAATCTGACATCAAAAGAACAACATTTAATAAATACTTTGAAATTATTGAAATTAACATTTGTAGTTTTAATCTCATGATACTGTATATTAAATGACAAAATGAATGCTTACATTTCAGTTTAAGAAATAACAGTGATAAATGTAGCACATTCTGAATTTATTAAAACATACATAAAGCTGATGCCATCAAACCATGTAATGTATTCGGATTGATTAACCGAATATGCTATGTCGTATTCGGATTGATATAAACCGAATATGCCATGTCGTATTCGAATTGATATAACTTAATATGCCATGTCGTGTCCGTTTTGTTACGTATACAATCAGCTGCTAAATTGCCTGTACAGTTCACTGAAATTTTGATTCCGATTGGAATAATTATGGAGGAGAATAGAAACGGATTTTTGCGAAATCTTAAAAATTTTGCGAAAGTTTAATATAAGTATGAACGGCTATTACATTTTATACAAACGGGATAGACATGCCAATGACCGGATAGACATGCCAGTGATCATTGTTTTTTTTTTCAATCTACATTGGACAGCTAATCTTTTAAACAACCACCAATTGGGGGGAATAACCAGCACATGACATTTACGTCAGTGATCAGGCTTACGTGTGACCGCAGGCCTAGATATATATACACATATACGCATATAAATATACACCTTGAACTATCAATCATTTTATTTTGAAAATATTTGGAAACAAATTAAATTTAAAAATAAAGTAACCATCAGCTGAGTGAGTATAAGGAAATATTTTTATTCCTTTTAGTTTCTTTATTTGCATACGAAGCAGGGTCGCATATTTTGATTGTAATGTAAGCTTTGTGGAACATATGAACAGTGTTAGGTCGCGAGAATGTTACCTGTTTTCCTGCCATTAACCGTGTGATTTATATGGAGACAGGTTTTATTTTTGAAAACATATATATGAGACAAACAAAAATGCTAAATTTTCTCTTCATAAACTAAACAAAATTCCGTGTTAAGTCCTCAATTAATATGGTTCAAAAAATGCACTTTACAAAGGAAATACTGACTTTTTATTACGCATAAGGACTGCTCTAGAAGAAGACATTTGCGATTTTAGTCGTTTTCTGGTACATGGTTTTGATGTGAAACTTGTGACCCCAGGATAGCCAGGGTGACAGACGGCGAGTGATGCTAGCCTGTATGATTTGCTGTACGCCAAAACGTACTCTTGTAACGTGTCAGCGAGACCGGATGAGGGCTAAAGACCGACATGACCTCGTCCAAGCAGCCACAACTAAATGATCTGATAGTTGGATAAAAATCCGCCATGACTTGGTGCCGTAAATAATGTCGTGAGGCTGTACAGCATTTGCAAACTGGATAGGTCCACATACATTGTAAGTAGAACTACAATTTATAATTTAAGGAACAAAAAATTTAAATTGTATATTTAATAACAAGCATAAATTTGATTAAAGTGTCACTGTAGCTCCAAGATTTGACTAAAGTGTGTCATTATAGCTCCAAGCATTGATTAAAGTGTGTCATTATAGCTCCAAGCATTGAATAAAGTGTGTCATTATAGGTCCAAGATTTGACTTAAGTGTGTCATTATAGCTTCAAGATTTGATTAAAGTGTGTCATTATAGCTCCAACCTATATTGAAAATTTCGTTTCTGCCCTATACCATATGTATAAATAGGTATCCCATGTTGAGTCTACAATTCTGTACGTGTGTGTGTGCAGACGTCATTTGTAATATACGTGTATGTGTGTGTAGACATCATTTGCAATATACGTGTATGTGTGTATGTGTGTAGACATCATTTGTAATATACGTGTATGTGTGTGTGTGTGTAGACATCATTTGTAATATACGTGTGTGTGTTGAGGTCAGTATTTGTAATATACGTGTATGTGTATGTAGACATCATTTGTAATATACGTGTATATGTGTAGACATCATTTATAATATACGTGTATGTATGTTGAGGTCAGTATTTGTAATATACGTGTATGTGTGTGTAGACATCATTTGTAATATACGTGTATGTGTATGTAGACATCATTTGTAATATAAGTGTGTGTGTGTGTGTAGACATCATGTGTAATATACGTGTATATGTGTGTTGAGGTCAGTATTTATAATATACGTGTATGTGTGTGTAGACATCATTTGTAATATAAGTGTATATGTGTGTAGACATCATTTGTAATATACGTGTATGTGTATGTAGACATCATTTGTAATATACGTGTGTGTGTGTGTAGACGTAGACATAATTTGTAATATACGTGTGTGTGTCTGTTGAGGTCAGTATTTGTAATACACGTGTAGGTGTGTGTAGATATGAGTATTTGCACTATACGTGTATGTATTTCCAGGCCTCAGTATTTGTACTGTACGTGTACATGTATGTGTGTGTAGACATCAGTATTTGTACTATACGTGTGTGTGTGTGTGTCTTTGTGTAGACATCAGCATTTGTGCTATACGTGTAGGTGTGTGTAGATATGAGTATTTGCACTGTACCTGTATGTGTTTGCAGGCCTCAGTATGTTCTCCTGACTCACTACAAATGCTGTGGACTGTACCTCCCGACTCACAACAAACGTTGAGGACTGTACCTTCTGACTTACCACAAACGCTGTGGACTGTCGTCCTAACTTACCACAAACGCTGTGGACTGCCCTCCTGACACACCACAAACGCTGTGGACTGTCCTTCTGACTCACCACAAACGTTGTGGACTGTCCTCCTGACTCACCACAAACGTTGTGGAATGTGCGTCCTGCCTCAAAACAAATGTTATATGTGGCATGTATGTTCTGTGAACTCTAGGTCCTGACTCACTGGATGTACGTCCTTTGGAATGTATGTCCTGACTCACTGGATGTACGTCCTGTGGAATGTATGTCCTGACTCACTGGATGTACGTCCTGTGGAATGTACGTATTGACTCACTGGATATTCTGTAGAATGTCTGGACAAACTTGTACTAGCTTTTCTATCATTTTGCAGGATACCATTCGAAACAACAAAAACAAAAGCTCAGGTTAGTTCTATACAAGAAACAGTAAATGGAATGTGCCGACCACACGTGAGTTCCGTTATTTTGTTAGATACATTAAGTGCAATGTATGAAGTCTATATGTTTGCTGACCAGTACTCAAGTATATTGACTGACAGGTTTATCCACAGTTTAAACAGATAGGCTATATGTTCATAACAGAAAAGTGGATAATGACGGGATTAAAGTCATTCAGACTAATTCAGCCCAAAATATAGATACATGGAATATTTCATCTAAATAATCAAGGTGGTACATTACAAGGTATTGCTTTTCTATTTTTTATTATATATATATGTGCAACATCGATAGATTTTAATCTTGACATCGCATCAGACACTCATCTTGACATCGTTTGAAACCACCTCAGAAAATCCTCTTGACACCGCCTCAGAAATTCATCTTGACACCTTCTGAGAAGTTCAGTTTGACACCATGACAGAAGAAATGAAACTTTTCAGTGTGCTTAAACTTTAGTGTTTTAGAATTCTGTTGCAGAGGTGCAAGTAGTTTTCACGCAACGACAGGTCTGAGGAACTTAAAAGGTTTAGACAGATGTCGGCCTATCAAAGTCTTTGTGCGCGCATTATTTACAAACTGAAATAATGCAAACAATTGAGTTAAGATAAATTAAGTATCAGGAAACACTGGTGAAAACTGCTTATTCCCAGTTAGATCAAGAGGAAACACTGGTGAAAATATGCTAATTGCCAGTCAGATCAAAAGAAAACACTGGTGAAAACATGCTTATTGCCAGTCAGGTTAAGATGAAACACTGGTGAAAATGTACTTATTGCCAGTCAGATCAAGACTCTCGAAGCCAAACATCGACAAAAATGGTCATATTTTCTCTGTTGGCATGCACCATTTTCAACGTCTTCTGTCCCTCGGCCGCTAAAACTCTGCACTGTGCTAACTGCGTTTGTGAACATATTTATCTGGCGGAAGCGAAAAACTGTTAAACACAACAGCACAACACCTCCCCTATATCACAAAGAATAATATGTAATCTACTAAAATTTATTTCATACAATGATTTGGTGACAAATAGAAATGGCATTAAAACTTAATTGCAAATATAAGATTACAAATTATTTTAGCAGTTTAATGTCTCGAAAAACCTTATTTATTAATCGTTACTTTGATACCCAATAATATCAGCTATATAACTTACGAATTTAATTTCACGTCAAGCAAACAGTTCACGAGCCAAAGCGGAATAACCTTAACTTAACAGCAAAATTGTCTGACTAGGGCCATATTGGTGAATCCAAGCAATAGCCCACAGACTACAGATACTACAGATATAGATTAAAGCTTCTTACCACGAACATTCTGACCACATTGTAACTAACACTAACTAGACGATTGTTTTTTTCTTAAAATTTGTCTGAAATTTTAATACAGCTTAATGAATACGCCACCTTTTCCTATCGTGTTCAACATACCTTTGTTTTGAAAAATAATCAGGAAATTAGTAACTAAAGACGCGACAAACTTAATTACAAAACTAATCTTTTTAATCAGTGTTTAAATAATTGCACATTATCAGTTACTGTATTTCAATTTTTAAAATATATCTAGTTATTGTATGTAAATCCAATCTTGTGGAATTATGTGAACCCCTGTCCACTGACATCTGTGACCTGACAAAAAGATACTGAGCTGTTATATTACATGTTCAGTTATTTCTTAAGTTCCAGCCGGATGTAGCTAGATGTATAAACATATTGTCGATACACTCAGTTAGTGAGTTAATGAGTGAGTGAGGGAGTGAGTGAGGAGTGGAGTGAGGGAGTGAGTGAGGGAGTGAGTGAGTGAGTGCGTGCTTAGGGTTTAACGTTTAACTTTGCTAAATACTTAACAATTTTTCAGTCGTATAACGACGAAGGAGTCCCTAGAGTGCATATCCTTGTTGCAGGACGGATTTCCACAGCTCTTTTTTCTACTGGAGAGTTACCATAATATTAATATGGCATGTATTAAGAACGACAATGGTCTAAGTTACACAGGTACTGACACTGCATTCATGTATGTATCCGTATATGACTGTTTTGATGGAACTGATTGCTTACGCCGTTCCCGAGAACCTTTTACAATAAACATTATGATTATATGCAGAATCATAGCAAGGTTGAGTAGGTGCCGGGTCGCTGAGTGATGTATATCGTATATCATAGTACTATATAGACGATGGTCTGAGGTGCCGGGTCGCTGAGTGATGTATATCATATATCATAGCAGGACTATATAGATGATGGTCTGAGGTGCCGGGTCGCTGTGATGTATATCGTATATCATAGCAGGACTATATAGACGATGGTCTGAGGTGCCGGGTCGCTGAGTGATGTATATCGTATATCATAGCAGGACTATATAGACGATGGTCTGAGGTGCCGGGTCGCTGAGTGATGTATATCGTATATCATAGCAGGACTATATAGACGATGGTCTGAGGTGCCGGGTCGCTGAGTGATGTATATCATATATCATAGCAGTACTATATAGATGATGGTCTTAAGTGCCGGGTCGCTGAGTGATGTATATCGTATATCATAGCAGGACTATATAGACGATGGTCTGAGGTGCCGGGTCGCTGAGTGATGTATATCGTATATCATAGCAGGACTATATAGACGATGGTCTGAGGTGCCGGGTCGCTGAGTGATGTATATCGTATATCACAGGAGGACTATACAGACGATGATCTGAGGTGAGGGTATCGTCAAGGTTAAACCAGATCATAGCAGTACAATACAGACGACGGTCTGAGGTGCCGGGTCGCTTAATGATGTATATCATATATCATAGCAGTACTATATAGATGATGGTCTGAGGTGCCGGGTCGCTGAGTGATGTATATCATATATCATAGCAGTACTATATAGATGATGGTCTTAAGTGCCGGGTCGCTGAGTGATGTATATCGTTTATCATAACAGGACTATACAGACGATGGTCTGAGGTGCCGGGTCGCTGAGTGATGTATATCATATATCATAGCAGGACTATACAGACGATGGTTTGAGGTGAAGGTATCGTCCAGATTAAACCAGATTATAGCAGGACTATACAGACGATGGTCTGAGGTGCCGAGTCGCTTAATGATGTATATCATATATCATAGCAGGACTATACAGACGAGTGTTTGAGGTGAAGGTATCGTCCAGATTAAACCAGATTATAGCAGTGCTATACAGACGATGGTCTGAGGTGCCGGGTCGCTTAATGATGTATATCATATATCATAACGGGACTATACAGACGATGATCTGAGGCGAAGGTATCGTCAAGGTTAAACCAGATTATACAGAAACTGGAAAAGCCTGATGAACTGATGACGGACACATGATATATACCATTTCCTTCTGAACTTATCATGCACATCATTTACATCTGACAGTCTCATCATATAATATTAATTACACCGAAAAACACCATATACGTATATTAAACCCATCATATACACTATTTACACCTGACAAAACCTTCGTATATACCATTTACACTTTAAAAACGCACCATATATACACCTGACAACTTAGAAACCTGTATGTGAAAATCATAAACGAGTTATACTTGTATGAGAAAACGCATCAGACACGATTTATACCGTTATGCGAAACGCATTCGATACGATTTATACCTGTATGAAAAACACATCAGATACAATTTATACCTGTGAGATACACCGATATGCAATCAATAAGTTTGTCAAAAATGACCTGTACAGTTAAACGCGTATAGGACGTTTAGCGGTAATGGTTTACTGTGAAACTAAATGAACATTGAACATTGAACAAACCTTCTGTGCTCAAGTTAATGATATATTGAAGCAATTGCTACGAGAAATCTAGCTAATGTATAAATGGTTTACAGTAAACAAAAAGAAAACCAATGAAAAGGTGATGCGAACTTTAGATGAAAATGCGCGAAAAGTTTTTTTTGTAAATAAGGACATTTTTCCTTTAAAGAAAAGAGGATAGAGAGAGTAATTTTGTATTGTGGGTATTTGAAACCACCCATTGTGTGTGTATATATATATATATATATATATATATATATATATATATATATATATATATATATATATATATATATATATATATATATAATATAATATGCTTTATATAATAAAACAATAAAACGCCTTCTCGACTTTTTACACTCTGTTATATTCCAAGTATATATGTATATATATATTTATTAAATATAAATTATATATATATATATAAATTAGAAAATGATTTGAATGTATATTTGTTGTTCATACCCGTTAAATCTGAAATTATGATAGTATTTCGGAATATACTAAAATATAAATGTGATGAAAAGCCTGGCCTATCGCATTTACTTGGAGAAAAGACTAAATGCGACCACCGATATAGTTACTAAACATGCGTAACACGCTCATTTAAAACTCTTCTTGGGTGTGGCGTGAAAGACCTATCAAATAAATATACAAAGGAATAAATTATCATTTACGACACAAACAATATATACCAAGAATTGACCATAAATACCCACCATATAAAATTGTTTTCAAATGTCATATTCTCCTTAAAAATAATCGAAATAAAATTTTTTGAAGACTATATTTACAAATAGCTTTTACACTCTTTCATCTGCAGTTAACATCAGTTTTAACAGTTTGTCCTACCCCACCATAAGGTCTAAGCCTCAACAGTATAAAAATGGAGCAGCCTAGAGTTAGCTTATTACCATTGATGTAACCCGCGTGAATGGAAAAGTACTGTACTAAATTCGTGATTGAAATCAGAAATTTAGAAAATAGGGATCATTGACATATAAACTCATAAAAGACATTTTTCATAAAGTAACTGAGTACTTTAAGCGGGATCAATAAAAATGACCTTACTGTTGAAAAAAATAAATAAATGTTTGACTATTCTTCCATTGGCGAGATGACAAAACCTAACAAACTAGTTTCTCCAACACCTCAGACACGGCCTATGCGTGTAGGCATTTTGTCTGATCCAAAGAAAACCGGCGGCTTCAGCTGGATTATAGCTATTGATTCTAGTCTGTCATTTACACATTCTCAAATGTTAGGTACAGTATATAGGCCTACATGTACACGGCGTATGTATATGTACATGACTGATCTAATATAAGCAACGATATACATCCATGACAAAGCTGGTGTTCTTATTTTTGACAAGGTATATATGGACTACCGGCATATATACGGCTTTATCCCATTGACTGATTTGACTGATGCTTGTATTAAATGACCACAAAATGAAGGATTAAATGTACATTTTCAGAAGATGACGTCTTGTGGTACGAACTGACATGCCAATCACTTAAAACTGGTTCATGGAAATCAGAAATAGCTGGCACAACTGTAGCCTCCCCTCTCCCCCCCGCCTTTCAGGTACTCATCCCTGTCAACATTGTTACATATAGACGTTTATTAGACATATATTAGACATACAGTTTGTAATATCACTCATAATATGACGGGTCTCCTCCGGGCACTCTAGTTTCCTTGGGGCACAAACCTGGCCGCTGTCACAAAACGTGACATTTCCTGAGATCGGCGTTAAACACAAATGAAATAAAATAAATATAATGTCACGTGAACAATAGTTAGAGACAGAACATAGAATTTTATTAAAATTTAAAATTAATTTGAATATATGTGAAATGTATTTAATGTTTCTGGGTCCACTTTGACATCCTGCAGCGTGCTATCAAACTAAACCATCCCAAACTCTATATTTAGAAATTTCACATTACTGACAACATGATAATTTAGTCTATTACATTTAAAATGTGTAAAAACTATGACTTTGCTCCTTTAATTTTATAACAATAAAGAAAGATAGTTTTACATTTTGCATTTGGAAGAAAGTCCTCGCACAGCAATACCGTCAAACAAACAACAGCAGAATTTAGAAGTATCTAATTTCGATCGGATCATTTTTAAAGTTGTCAATTGTCAGTTGTGCCTGGTATGAACACTTCTCCAAACTACATATATATATATATATATATATATATATATATATATATATATATATATATATATATATATATATATATATATATATATATATATATATATATATATATATATATATATATATATATATATATATATATATATATATATATATATATATATATATATATATATAGGCTTTTCTTGGAAATTATAATTATTTATGAAAGCAGACATTTGGTAATATTCCGTTACTACTTAGTACACTAGTATA
This sequence comes from Liolophura sinensis, assembly GCF_032854445.1. NCBI lineage: Eukaryota > Metazoa > Mollusca > Polyplacophora > Chitonida > Chitonidae > Liolophura > Liolophura sinensis. The sequence continues at coordinate 94,966,555 of NC_088295.1, read as the reverse complement.
GTAACAATGTAGATTACGTGGCGACGTTAACCAAATAGGGTCATGTCGATGTTTGGTGAGTGTATCGTACATGTGTGGTAACCCCTAGATTACTGATAGTGCATGTGTGGTAACACCGAGATTACTGATCGTACATGTGTGGTAACACTGATGTTACTGATCGTACATGTGTGATAACCCCGAGGTAACTGATCGTACATGTGTGGTAACACCGACATTACTAATCCTACATGGGTGGTAACCCCGAGGTTGCTGATCGTATATGGGTGGTAACCTCGAGGTTACTGATCGTACGTGGGTGGTAACACCGAGGTTACTGATCGTACATGTGGGATAACCCCGAGATTACTGATCGCACATGGGTGGTAACCCCGAGGTTACTGATCGTACATGGTTGGTAACCCCGAGGTTACTGATCGTACATGTGTGGTAACCCCGAGGTAACTGATCGTACATGTGTGGTAACCCCGACATTACTAATCGTACATGAGTGGTAACCCCGAGGTTACTGATCGTACATGTGTGGTAACCCCGAGGTTACTTATCGTACATGGGTGGTAACCCCGAGGTTACTGATCGCACATGGGTGATAACCCCGAGATTACTGACCGTGCATGTGTGATAACCCCGAGTTTACTGATTGGTGGTAACGCCGACATTACTAATCGTACATGTGTGGTAACCCCGAGATTACTAATCGTACATGTGTGGTAACACCGAGGTTAATGATCGAACATGGTTGGTAACCCCGAGATTACTGATCGTACATGTGTGGTAACACCGAGGTTACTGATCGTACATGTGTGGTAACCCCGAGATTACTGATCGTACATGTGTGGTAACCCCGAGATTACTGATGGGTGGTAACGCCGACATTACTAATCGTACATGGGTGGTAATCCCGAGGTTACTGATCGTATATGTGTGATAACCCCGAGTTTACTGATCGCACATGGGTGGTAACCCCGAGGTTACTGATCGTACATGGGTGGTAACCCCGAGATTACTGATGGGTGGTAACGCCGACATTACTAATCGTACATGGGTGGTAACACCGAGGTTACTGATCGTACATGTGTGATAACCCCGAGTTTACTGATCGCACATGGGTGGTAACCCCGAGATTACTGTTACTTAATACCACGTGAATTCTTCAGAACTTTAAAACAGCGATATGCATACACTTTAATATGTGACGGTTGAAACACAGACCACTGTAACATGCTAAATGTGTTTAGCTGAAATAACTCTCTATAGACGTGTAATGTGTATACTGATGACCAGATTCTTCTGTCTTATTTGGTCGTGTTTTACCTGTTGTCATTAGGAATACACCGATGACAAGACTCTCCTATCTTATTTGACAGTGTTTTTTGAAAGTTGTCATAAGGTGTATAGTGTTGACCACACTCTCCTGTCGCATTTGGCCATGTTTTACCTGGTGTCATAAGGTGTACACTGATGACCATATTCTTCTGTCGTATTTGGTCGTGTTTTACCTGTCGTCATAAGGTGTATCGTGATGATCAGACTCTCCTGTCTTATTTGACAGTGTTTTATCTGTTGTCATAAGGTGTATAGTGATGACCAGACTCTCCTGTCGCATTTGGCCATGTTTTACTTGGTGTCATAAGGTGTACACTAATGACCATATTCTTCTGTCGTATTTGGTCGTGTTTTACCTGTTATCATAAGATGTATAGTGATGACCAGACTCTCCTGTCTTATTTGACAGTGTTTTACCTGTTGTCATAAGGTGTATAGTAGTGGCCAGACTCTCCTGTCGTATTTGGTCATGTTTTACCTGTCATCATAAGGTGTATAGTGATGACAAGACTCTCGTGTCTTATTTGACAGTGTTTTACCTGTTGTCATAGGGTGTATAGTGTTGACCAGACTCTCCTGTCGCATTTGGCCAAGTTTTACCTGGTGTCATAAGGTGTACACTAATGACCATATTCTTCTGTCGTATTTGGTCGTGTTTTACCTGTCGTCATAAGGTGTAGGCCTATAGTGATGACCAGACTCTCCTGTCTTGTTTGACAGTGTTTTACCTGGTGTCATAAGGTGTATAGTGATGACCAGACTCTCCTGTCTTATTTGACAGTGTTTTATCTGTTGTCATAAGATGTATAGTGATGACCAGACTCTCCTGTCGTATTTGGTCGTGTTTTACCTGTGGTCATAAGGTGTATAGTGATGATCAGACTCTCCTGTCTTATTTGACAGTGTTTTATCTGTTGCCATAAGGTGTATAGTGATGACCAGACTCTCCTGTCGTATTTGGTCGTGTTTCACCTGTCGTCATAAGGTGTATAGTGATGACAAGACTCTCCTGTCTTATTTGACAGTGTTTTATCTGTTGTCATAAGGTGTATAGTGATGACCAGACTCTCCTGTCGTATTTGGTCGTGTTTTACCTGTCGTCATAAGGTGTATAGTGATGACCAGACTCTCCTGTCACACTGGTATGGTTTATTCTATATGCCGAACTCATATTGTATTCCTGCATAAACCGGGATTCTGCTAGTACAGGTACATGTAGACAAGCATTCTCTAGGCCTGGTACCTTTGCTGTTTATTAAATACCTTTGTTTGTTTACTAAATGTGACAACCGGTTATGTTTGCCATTTGCCAACTGTGTGACATTTGCCAAGAGTGTGACACTTGCCAACTGTCAGGCTGGTGCGCTCTAGTACTCTGTATTTTGTTGCCTGATTTCTGTCACCTCTAACAAACCGTGGAACGCTAGCCTGATTGTGGTCACCTCATAAGATGGTGTGGATCACCTTTAACCAACCGTAGAGCACTGCAGCCTGCTTTTTGTCACATTCGCAAAGCTGTTGGGTTGTAAAGTGACTGTTGTCACCTCTAGCAAACTGTATAACGTAGTGTGATTTTTGTCACTTCGAATAAACTGTGAAACACTAGTGTGATTTTTGTCAACTCTAACAAACTGTGGAACGCTAGTTTGATTTTTGTCACTTCTAACAAACTGTGGAACACTAGTGTGACTTTTGTCACTTGTAACAAATTGTGAAACACTAGCGTGATCTTTGTCACTTCTAACAAACTGTGGAACGCTAGTGTGATTTTTGTCACTTCTAAAAAACTGGAACACTAGTGTGACTTTTGTCACTTGTAACAAACTGTGAAACACTAGCGTGATCCTTGTCACTTCTAGCAAACTGTGGAACACTAGTGTGATTTTTGTCACTCTCTGACAAACTGTCGAACGTTAGCATAATTTCTGCCACCTCTAACAACTTGAAGTTACCTACAGCAAGCCCAGGGGTAGTATGGCAGCTATAGAAATGAATTATTGAAAGAGTTATAAATGGGTTGTGTACCATTTTACTTTGTAATTCACTGTCAGAAATTTTGTCCTTAACAAGATTTTCCGAACTGAAACAGAAATAATTTGAAAGCAATACTGACGCACATTACAAAAAGCGTAGTTTCAGTGAAAGGGAACTACAAGTGGAGTAGAAAAAGATGACAGCAGAGATGTGACGATCTAGTTTTGACACACAATGGGCATGCATACGCCCAATGTAGCCAACTCGCAGATGTAGTTTGAAATCGATTGGATTTGGCTGTTCTGGACGTGGATGACCTTTGTCTAATGGTGTATGCACATATATCCTGTGACACATCACCATGGACATCATACCTCAATAAAATACATCTACATTTAGAACAGTTTAATTATTTATTTATTTGATTAGTGTTTTACACCGTACTCAATAATATTTCACTTATACGACGGCACCCAGCATTATGGTGGGTGGAAACCGGGCACAGCCCGGGGGAAACCCACGACCATCCGCCGGTTGCTGACGGACCTACCCACTTACGAACAGTTTAATTAAAATAACAGTTTACTTAAAATGTGTAACTTACATTAAATCACTTCTGAACTATTTCAGCAATGTATTTATGTATTTACTCGATTGGTGTTTTACGCCGTACTCAAGAATATTTTACTTATACGACGGCGGCCAGCATTATAGTGGGAGAAAACCGGACAGAGCTCCGGGGAAACCAACGACCATTCGCAAGTTGCTGCAAACCTCCCCGTGTACGGCCAGAAAGAAGCCAGCATGAGCTGGGCTTGATCTCACAGGGACCGCATTAGTGAGAGGCTCCTGGGTCATTGGGCCGCGCTGGCATGCGAACCACCTCGGCCATGGAGGGCCCTATTTCATCATTTAAACGTCCTGTTGTACGAACAGTGCTGCAGAAGAGCGATATGACGTGAAGCTATATGTGAATATGACGTGAAGTTATGTGTGGATATAACGTGGTTATATGTCGTTTACTGTTAACTGGTTTACTGGTAGTCACATAAATATTCATATGATTTGTTTACCATCTTACTTGCCCCAAGGTTATTTATTTGGTCTTCCCCTTATTACAAAGTACCAGGCTTTTACACAGGCCAATAAAGCTACCCTCAACGTACCAGCACCAGCACCCTGATATACCTCGGATTACCTTGTCAGGACTAGCACTTGTAAACTTGGCTTCACCCCACACCTGACTCTACAGTCTTCACGCCGCCCTTCACAGTAATCACCGTAGGGACAGAAGGGCTAGATAGCATCACCTTCCTGCCTTCCTTCCATTTCGCTGGCTTTGGTTTCAATCCAAATGTATATTGCATTAATGTCGTAAATATCAGTACAGTGTCCATGTTGACGTAAAGGTATTATCGGTCTGGTGCAGGTTAGAGTAGACTGGCTGGCTTACGGCATGGAGAACAGACAGTCTGGTGCAGGTTAGAGTAAAGTCGCTAGCTTACGGCATTGGGAACAGATAGTCTGGTGCAGGTTAGGGTAGAGTGGCTGGCTTACGGCATGGAGAACAGACAGTCTGGTGCAGATTAGGTTAGGGTAGGGTGGCTAGCGTGAGGCATAGAGAACCGATAGTCATGCTGGCTTCTAGAGTGGCTGCCTTACCTCATGGAGAAGAGACAGTCTGGTGCAGGTTAGGGTAGAGTGGCTGGCTTACGGCATGGAGAACAGACAGTCTGGTGCAGGTCAGGGTAGAGTGGCTGGCTTACGGCATAGAGAACAGACAGTCTGATGTAGGTTAGTGTAGAACTGCTGGCTTACGGCATGGAGAACAGACAGTCTGGTGCAGGTCAGGGTAGAGTGGGTGGCCTACGGCATGGAGAACAGACAGTCTGGTGCAGGTCAGGGTAGAGTGGCTGGCTTACGGCATGGAGAACAGACAGTCTGGTGAAGGTTAGGGTAGAGTGGCTGGCTTACGGCATGGAGAACAGACAGTCTGATGTAAGTTAGTGTAGAACTGCTGGCTTACGGCATGGAGAACAGACAGCCTGATGTAGGTTATTGTAGAACTGCTGGATTACGGCATGGAGAAGAGACAGACTGGTGCAGGTTAGGGTAGAGTGGCTGGCTTACGGCATGGAGAACAGACAGTCTGGTGCAGGTTAGGGTAGAGTGGCTGGCTTACGGCATGGATAACAGACAGTCTGATGCAGGTTAGGGTAGAGTGGCTGACTTACGGCATCGAGAAGAGACAGTCTGGTGCAGGTTAGTGTAGGGTGGCTGGATTACGGCATGGAGAACAGGCAGTCTGGTGTGTGTCAGGGTAGAGTGGGTGGCTTACGGTATGGAGAACAGACAGTCTGGTGCAGGTTAGGGTAGAGTGACTGGCTTGCGGCATGGAGAACAGTCTGGTGCAGGTCAGGGTAGAGTGGCTGGCTTACGGTATGGAGAAGAGACAGTCTGGTGCGGGTTAGGGTAGAGTGACTGGCTTGCGGCATGGAGAACAGTCTAGTGCAGGTTAGGGTAGAGTGACTGGCTTACGGCATGGAGAACAGTCTGATGCGGGTTAGGGCAGAGTGACTGGCTTGCGGCATGGAGAACAGACAGCCTGGTGCAGGTTAGGGTAGAGTGGCTGGCTTGAGGCATGTTGACAGTCTGATGCGGGTTAGGGCAGAGTTGCCACATGTGGTGACTGTGACATAATAGGGGGTGTAACAAAGTTACTGTCTGATGTAGGTTAGGGAAGAGTTGCTGGCTTGAGGTATGGAGAAGAGACAGTCTGGTGCAGGTTAGGGTAGAGTGACTGGCTTGCGGCATGGAGAACAGTCTGGTGTAGGTTAGGGCAGAGTTGCCACATGTGGTGACTGTGACATAATAGGAGGTGTAACAAAGTTACTGTCTGATGTAGGTTAGGGTAGAGTTGCTGGCTTGAGGTATTGGGAAGAGACAGTCTGGTGCAGGTCAGGGTAGAGTGACTGGCTTGAGGTATGGAGAAGAGACAGTCTGGTGCAGGTTAAGGTAGAGTGGCTGGCTTACGGCATGGAGAACAGTCTGGTGTAGGTTAGGGCAGAGTTGCCACATGTGGTGACTGTGACATAATAGGAGGTGTAACAAAGTTACTGTCTGATGTAGGTTAGGGAAGAGTTGCTGGCTTGAGGTATGGAGAAGAGACAGTCTGGTGCAGGTTAGGGTAGAGTGGCTGGCTTACGGCATGGAGAACAGTCTGGTGTAGGTTAGGGCAGAGTTGCCACATGTGGTGACTGTGACATAATAGGAGGTGTAACAAAGTTACTGTCTGATGTAGGTTAGGGTAGAGTTGCTGGCTTGAGGTATGGAGAAGAGACAGTCTGGTGCAGGTTAGGGTAGAGTGGCTGGCTTACGGCATGGAGAACAGACAGTCTGATGGCTTGAGGCATGTTAGCCGTTTGGTGCAGGTTAGGGTAGAGTCGCTGGCTTGAGGCATGTTGACAGTCTGATGCGGGTTAGGGCAGAGTTGCCACATGTGGTGACTGTGACATAATAGGAGGTGTAACAAAGTTACTGTCTGATGTAGGTTAGGGTAGAGTTGCTGGCTTGAGGTATGGAGAAGAGACAGTCTGGTACAGGTTAGGGTAGAGTGGCTGGCTTACGGCATGGAGAACAGACAGTCTGATGGCTTGAGGCATGTTAGCCGTTTGGTGCAGGTTAGGGTAGAGTCGCTGGCTTGAGGCATGTTGACAGTCTGATGCAGGTTAGGGTAGAGTTCATACATGTGGTGACTGTGACACAATGGGAGGTGTGACTGGACATAGCTTGACCAGCCTACAGCCGTGGTCATCTGACCTGATACTGGGTCAAATTGTTAAGCTCCCAGCACACAATCACGTATGTGAATTCAGCTGTCAATGCTTTGATCGTTCAGTACTCAACATTAAAGTAATTTACGCATCCCTGAATAAGAATAAAGCACATGCGCAGGATGAGCGTATGCACTGTGTGCCATGGAATATCGCTAGTGATGACGATATGAGTAGTAACCATAGTACTAATGACCGTCAGAAAGCGATTAAGTCACAGAACAGCAAATAACGTGATACGATAACCTTGGTGCAGATATAGTGTAATAGGTCTACTTAATGGCAATGATGGTTGGCCAGAATAGGGACGGTAGTGTGTAATGCGTCTACTTAATGACAATGATGGTTGTCCAGGATAGGGACGGTATGGTGTAACACGTCTACTTAATGACAGTGATGGTTGGCCAGGATAGGGACGGTATGGTGTAATACGTCTACTTAATGACAATGATAGTTGGCCATGATAGCGACGGTATGGTGTAATACGTCTACCCAAATGACAATGATGGTTGGCCAGGATAGAGACGGTATGGTATGTACGTCTACTTAATGACAATGGTGGTTGGCCAGGATAGGGACGACATGGTGTATACGTCTATTTAATGACAATGATGATTGGCCACTATACTAACCATAAGAATAGGGAAGGCGAAGATGAGGATCAGAATGATAATGACATTACCGCTGGTCTTCACAACCAACAGTGCCATGGAAGAATGAATACTCGCATTTTGAGTTAATTTTACAACATACGCCTGGTCCATCAGAGTGGATACTCGCATATTGAGTTAATTTTACCACATACGCCTGGTCCATCAGAGTGGATACTCACATATTGAGTTAATTTGACCACATACGCCTGGTCCATCAGAGTGGATGTTCGCATATTGTGTTAATTTTACAACATACGCCTTGCCCATCGGAGTGGATGCTCGCATGTAAAGTTAATTTTACAGCATACGCCGGTTCCATCAGAGTGGATGCTCGCATGTAAAGTTAATTTTACAGCATACGCCGGGTCCATCAGAGTGGATGCTCGCATGTAAAGTTAATTTTACAGCACACGCCGGGTCCATCAGAGTGGATGCTCGCATGTAAAGTTAATTTTACAGCATACGCCGGGTCCATCAGAGTGGATGCTCGCATGTAAAGTTAATTTTACAGCATACGCCGGTTCCATCAGAGTGGATGCTCGCATGTAAAGTTAATTTTACAGCATACGCCGGGTCCATCAGAGTGGATGCTCGCATGTAAAGTTAATTTTACAGCATACGCCGGGTCCATCAGAGTGAATGCTCGCATGTAAAGTTAATTTTACAACATACGCCGGGTTCATCAGAGTGGATGCTCGCATGTAAAGTTAATTTTACCACATATGCTTGGTCCATCAGAGTGGATACTCACATGTGAAGTTAATTTTACAACATACGCCTGGTCCATCAGAGTGGATGCTCCCATGTAAAGTTACTTTTACAACATACGCCTGATCCATCAGAGTGGATGCTTGCATGTAAAGTTAATTTTACCACATATGACTTGTCCATCAGAGTGGATGCTCGCATATTGTGTTAATTTACAACATACGCCTGGTTCACCAGGATAGGGACGGTATGGTGTAATACTACTTAATGACAATGATGGTTGGCCAAGATAGGGACGGTATGGTGTAATACTACTTAATGACAATGATGGTTGGTCAAGATAGGGACGGTATGGTGTAATACGTCTACCCTAATGACAATGATGGTTGGCCAAGATAGGGACGGTATGGTGTAATACTACTTAATGACAATGATGGTTGGTCAAGATAGGGACGGTATGGTGTAATACGTCTACCCTAATGACAATGATGGTTGGCCAAGATAGGGACGGTATGGTGTAATACTACTTAATGACAATGATGGTTGGCCAAGATAGGGACGGTATGGTGTAATACGTCTACCCTAATGACAATGATGGTTGGCCAGGATAGAGACGGTATGGTGTATACGTCTATTTAATGACAATGGTGGTTGGCCAGGATAGGGACGGCATGGTGTATACGTCTATTTAATGACAATGATGATTGGCCACTATACTAACCATAAGAATAGGGAAGGCGAAGATGAGGATCTGAATGATAATGACATTACCGCTGGTCTTCACAACCAACAGTGCCATGGAAGAATGAATACTCGCATTTTGAGTTAATTTTACAACATACGCCTGGTCCATCAGAGTGGATACTCGCATATTGAGTTAATTTTACCACATACGCCTGGTCCATCAGAGTGGATACTCACATATTGAGTTAATTTGACCACATACGCCTGGTCCATCAGAGTGGATACTCACATATTGAGTTAATTTTACCACATACGCCTGGTCCATCAGAGTGGATACTCACATATTGAGTTAATTTGACCACATACGCCTGGTCCATCAGAGTGGATACTCACATATTGCATGTAAAGTTAATTTTACAGCATACGCCGGGTCCATCAGAGTGAATGCTCGCATGTAAAGTTAATTTTACAACATACGCCGGGTTCATCAGAGTGGATGCTCGCATGTAAAGTTAATTTTACCACATATGCTTGGTCCATCAGAGTGGATACTCACATGTGAAGTTAATTTTACAACATACGCCTGGTCCATCAGAGTGGATGCTCCCATGTAAAGTTACTTTTACAACATACGCCTGATCCATCAGAGTGGATGCTTGCATGTAAAGTTAATTTTACCACATATGACTTGTCCATCAGAGTGGATGCTCGCATATTGTGTTAATTTACAACATACGCCTGGTTCACCAGGATAGGGACGGTATGGTGTAATACTACTTAATGACAATGATGGTTGGCCAAGATAGGGACGGTATGGTGTAATACTACTTAATGACAATGATGGTTGGTCAAGATAGGGACGGTATGGTGTAATACGTCTACCCTAATGACAATGATGGTTGGCCAAGATAGGGACGGTATGGTGTAATACTACTTAATGACAATGATGGTTGGTCAAGATAGGGACGGTATGGTGTAATACGTCTACCCTAATGACAATGATGGTTGGCCAAGATAGGGACGGTATGGTGTAATACTACTTAATGACAATGATGGTTGGCCAAGATAGGGACGGTATGGTGTAATACGTCTACCCTAATGACAATGATGGTTGGCCAGGATAGAGACGGTATGGTGTATACGTCTATTTAATGACAATGGTGGTTGGCCAGGATAGGGACGGCATGGTGTATACGTCTATTTAATGACAATGATGATTGGCCACTATACTAACCATAAGAATAGGGAAGGCGAAGATGAGGATCTGAATGATAATGACATTACCGCTGGTCTTCACAACCAACAGTGCCATGGAAGAATGAATACTCGCATTTTGAGTTAATTTTACAACATACGCCTGGTCCATCAGAGTGGATACTCGCATATTGAGTTAATTTTACCACATACGCCTGGTCCATCAGAGTGGATACTCACATATTGAGTTAATTTGACCACATACGCCTGGTCCATCAGAGTGGATACTCACATATTGAGTTAATTTTACCACATACGCCTGGTCCATCAGAGTGGATACTCACATATTGAGTTAATTTGACCACATACGCCTGGTCCATCAGAGTGGATACTCACATATTGTGTTAATTTACAACATACGCCTGGTTCACCAGGGTAGGGACGGTATGGTGTAATACTACTTAATGACAATGATGGTTGGCCAAGATAGCGACGGAATGGTGTAATACGTCTACCCTAATGACAATAATGGTTGGCCAGGATAGAGACGGTATGGTATATACGTCTACTTAATGACAATGGTGGTTGGCCAGGATAGGGACGACATGGTGTATACGTCTATTTAATGACAATGATGATTGGCCACTATACTAACCATAAGAATAGGGAAGGCGAAGATGAGGATCTGAATGATAATGACATTACCGCTGGTCTTCACAACCAACAGTGCCATGGAAGAATGAATACTCGCATTTTGAGTTAATTTTACAACATACGCCTGGTCCATCAGAGTGGATACTCGAATTTTGAGTTAATTTTACAACATACGCCTGGTCCATCAGAGTGGATGCTCGCATGTAAAGTTGATTTTACAACATACGCCTGGCCCATCAGAGTGGATACTCGCATGTAAAGTTAATTTTACCACATGCGCCTGGTATATTAGAGTGGATGTTCGCATATTGAGTTAATTTGACCACATTCGCCCGGTCCATCAGAGTGGATACTCGCATATTGAGTTAATTTTACAATATATGCCGGGTCCGTCTGAATGGATACTCGCATTTTGACTAACATGACTTAATCTTTTTATAAGCATCTGGTTTATGAGAATGAATACTCTCATTTTGACTTCATCTGGCTACAAATAGCAGGTATCTTAGCGTGACATTTCCCTGTTTTGTTTTTTTTGCAGCTGTTGAAACTTACGATCCCAAATTTTAACAAAGTATACTTGGGATGAAAGACACTGTTCCGGAAAATCGTAGCTCTACTGAAAAACAGCCTAAATGATTTATTTGATTGGTGTTTTACGCCGCACTCAAGAATATTATACTTATAATACGGCGACGGTCAGCAATATGCTGGAATCAGAACAGGCAGAAATCCACGACCATCCGCAGGCTGCTGGTAGACCTTCCCACGTACGGCCGGAGAGGAAGTCAACATGACCTGGACTTGAATTTAGAGCGACCACTTCTGAGTGAGAGGCTTCTGCCTAATTGCGCCGCGCTTGCGTGCTAAACCCTTGACCACGAATGCCCCAAGTCCAAATGAAATGTCTTTGTTGTTGCCTGAATTACCTGAATTAAACCTAACGTTTTCTGTGGTGCAATCAATTCTTCCCCATTCCGTATCCGACACATTGAAAAGTGAACCATGTATCACATAACAGTCTCAGAGACTGACAAGAAAATAGAAAGTGAAACCTGCAACAAGTTTAGTCATTCTTGCACATCAAACAGAGTGCATGTGAGAATCGTGCAAATCCTGCAGTTTGTTACTGGTAGTTTCCACCACTGCCAGCTAAATACTGCAACTCTTTACGGGAAGTTTCCCACATTGTCTACTGAATCCTGCAACATTTTACGGTACGTTTCCAACACTGTCAGCTAAATCCTGCAACTTTTTACTAGAATTTTCCAAGACTGCCAACTAAATCCTGCAACTTTTTACTGGAAGTTTCCAACACTGTCAGCTAAATCCTGCAACTTTTTACTTGATGTGTCCATCACTGTCAACTAAATCCTGCAGCTTTTTACTGGAAGTTCCCAACACTGTCAGCTAAATCCTGTACCTTTTTGCTTGATGTGTCCATCACTGCCAACTAAATCCTGCAACTTTTTACTGGAAGTTCCCAACACTGTCAGCTAAATCCTGTACCTTTTTGCTTGATGTGTCCATCACTGCCAACTAAATCCTGCAACTTTTTACTGGAAGTTTCAAACACTGTCAGCTAAATCCTGCATCTAGTGACCCGTAGTTTCCAACCTGTCAGCTAAATTCTGAAACTTGTCAAATTTGGCGCGGTAATATACACATCGGACTGGAGATGAAGTGAAAACATACTGTACTTGACACTGGACGGATCAGTGAGGTGTAATATGTGTGATGACGTCTTCATGCCATGCAGTTTGTATGCTATGATAAGAGTTCTTTTGTTTTCATATTGATACTGTAGGGTTACACTGTAACAGCCCAGCCTATTGCTGACAGAGAAGGAGAGCACACTTCCCAAGGAGAGCACCACTTCTCAAGGAGAGCACACTTCTCAAGGAGAATTTTCTGAGCAGCACGTTACCCCCGCCATGTTTAAGACGTACTGGAGATATCCAGGGTAAACTTTATCAAAGGGAATTGTCGTGTTACTGTCTCAACATCGCTTCAATACAATGTATCACCGGGAAAAACAGCCCACCATATAATTGCCATCCCGATTATTTATAGCAAAAACTACAGGTACGTGGTTCTCTGCGAGTTTAAAATACGTTTTCTTACAGTAGACTAATTTCCTACATACAATTATACATTTGGTAAAATTACGTTTTTTTTCAGGATGTTCAAAGCCCATAAGCCATGGTAAGTTACATAAGCCTATTTGTGTACGTGTTCATGCGTATATGTGTTAACCAGCCTCCGCTTATGCCTGCCCCCAGCCTGTATGTAGGCCTCGCTGACACCGCCTCCTCCAGCCCAGACGCTGGAAACCACTCAGCGGGCTGCAGAACCCGCTGCTTCACAACGCTCCACACACACCGAGCCCTGAAGCTCGCACACTGGTCCGTGCTTCATGAATATGCAGCTGCCTGTCACGCCAGCTGTCCAATACTCCGCCCAGAAAGAAGTTCGGTTATTTCTACGCGCCTTGTGAGCCAAACCTCTGCAACACGCTACCCGCCGATGCACAGAGCCGTTATAAGTCTGAACGTTTTGGTAAGTTACTATTCCCATTTTAGCGCGTGATCACACAGTGACGTCACAACTAATCCGTGTTTAGTCTGTGAGGGCACGTGTGGGGTGGTGGCCATTGCATGTCACCGTCTGAGCGTGCAGAACTCTACAACCCTTTGCCCATCCATTCTGCCCTAGTCCGCCATTTGCTTTTTTGGCAAGGAAGACCGGCAAGGTTTGGGTGGTTAGAGCGCATGTACTACCTGTAGTCAGCGCTACCTGCATGACATGTTCACAGTTCCAGGGACGACAGACTAGCAAACGTGGACAGATGGCGCACATTTTCTCCGTGTTTGTCGTCGTGTGAAGGTTTGTATGTTGTGAAAAGTTGGGGTATCTTAGTTATGTACCTCTAAGACAGTGGTGATCTGACGATGCTGCTGTGGATTGTTCTGACTGATGAGGGTTATGTCTGTATGGAGAAGGCGGGGGTATGATTAGGGCAGAATGCCGGCACGGAGGCCATGACTAGCCAGAACCGGCACTGGTAATCAGGCTACTCCAAACTGAGGGACCACCTGTCGTAAGCAGGCCAAGTTTACATCAAACCAAATATGATAGTGATTATATTCTTTAAATATTCCCACGCTGTGTTTTTCATTATGTATTTAATTTTTTCACGCTCTTCACTCACTCGTTGTCCCTAAAGCATGGGAAAGTCTTTGCAACTGTGGCGCGTTGTGTGCGAAACATGAATGGAATGGCTTTAAAGAAAACGTCAAATTTGGCGTCGTTTTGCGTGAAACTTCGTTCCTACCATAGTCCTATCTGCTCCGGGCAAAGATCTCTTTCATTCTTCTTGAAGATGTGATGAACAAAGTTTCAACGTCAAGGATTAAGAACCTAGGTAATGTTTTCTTAATTCACACCAAAACCAGCCTTCACAAAACACTGCCTGTTATGTTAAAGGCGTGTGGACATCTCTGACCTGAAAGGGCTTGACCTTGGAGTCAAGGGAGAACGATACCATTTGTCCGCCCCTGGCTTCCATAATGGCAGCATGATTTAACATAACCGCGACCAACATGGCTAAAGAGTGTGTGCACTTGGTTCCCGTACATATATATATATATATATATATATATATATATATATATATATATATATATATATATATATATATATATATATATATCAAGATGATAATGAAATGCAATGAAGAAGTCGTCTTTGCGTACAACTGCCTTAGAAAGATACACCAAATGATGATAGCCTATATTTACGGGGGGGGGGGGGGGGCGTTCACGGCGTTGTGTTCATCAGCACATTATACATTTTTAGATGTTATTTTGTCATTATGATGCATTTTATTTACAGTAATTCTGATCGATATAATATCTGAAATATCTGTCTACCCTACAGGTATATCATACAGGTATAAGCACCCGAGTCATAATAACATCAGCTTATGGCACATTTATTCATCACGAGATGGCAGCATTCATTTGGACTACTGTGGAAATCACAGAGAAATAATCTACATTGTCTTGAACAACGAATGAATAGTATTTGTGACTCACATGTCTTTAGACATCCCCCATTCGCAATACTCAAAAGTTCGCGCCAAAATACTTCCTAACGTAATAGCGTTCTGGTTTAGTGTTTTATGTGAAAACTGTACGACATCGATAAAGTGACATGAAGCCCATCAGTGGTAGTACACCACAAAGTTAGCAGACAGTTGTCATAGAGACTGTGGTGAAAAGCCACGAGGAGACATAGATGATAGAGATATAAAAGGCATGGGTATATTTCATGAGAATATTTTACGTCATTAGATCACGAAGAAGTAATAAACCATTTTGGTGTGATAATCTTATATTCTGAAAGATAGTTTATCAAGGCGACCTGACCAGTGACCATTTTGAAAAACAAACAAACGAGAATTATATTCTGAACAAATGACCATGCTTTTTGTATCCGGTTTTATCTGACTGTTCAACATCCTCGTGAATGTCACATCAGTGTCTTACGTCATCCTGAAAAGTGGCGTGGATTGACATCATACAATGACGTTGAGACTGGTTACCCGTCAAATCACCATGTTCACGTCATTCTTGAGAGTATTGAATGGGTGGCTTGCTGGAGGCCTATGGAGGCGTTATGTCATAGAATTGCAGACTGATTTACTTAGGTTTAAAGACATTCTAGATTGATTTTTGGTGAAAGTTTAAGGAAGTTCTATCGATAATTTTCTTGTGGTTTAAAGACGTTCTACAGCTAATTTTCTTGGCGTGTAAGGGCGTTCTATTACCGATTTCCTTGGAATTTAAAGATGTTCTATTGCTGATTTTCTTGGAAATTAAGGACGTTCTATTGCCCATTATCTTGGAATTTAAGGACGTTGCTGATTCTCTTAAGGGTTAGGATGTTGCTGATTGAGTTTAAGGAATTTCTTGTCCTGCAGCAAATGCTATACTTCTTTGATAATATCGGTATGTAATAATGTTTTAATCCACGATCTTCTTATCTTCCCGTGGCTTCTTTTCCCGAACAATGGCGCCTCATGTCCGAGCTGGATTGGCCAAAGTTCTCTTGTAATGAATGAGTAGGCCAACATACCTTACTAGTTTGGAGAGAAATGTCATCACAAAAACAGGAATGAACAATAAACTACGTAGTCTTGGCCCGAATTACTCAAGATGCGAAGGGTTACCCACTGAGGATAATAAGAATATATTTGTGCAGAAAATATTTACAAATGGCTCATAAAATACATTCCATTTGTAAAACACACGTATGCCTAACGTGATTCTACTGAATCCGGCGCTCAGGCTCCTCGGAATCGCGGAGAGTGTCTGATATAGGAACGAAAAGGCACTGCATGTGTGTGTGGAAGACACAGATGGTTTGGATAAGAAATGTAGTGATATTTCAGAATTTTCAAAAATAGTGCGTGGGTTTTGAGTATAAAGACAGGGAAATTTTACCTAATGCATACCTATTAAAATTGTATATTTTGAAAATAGCATTTGAAACACAAAGAAAAAATGTTTATGACATAAAGTGTAAGTAAATTAACATGCTTTTCGGTATGAGAATACCTTCCGAAGTTTTCTACGTGATACCCCAAGAAATATTGACGTAAGAATTTTATAATTTACAATTGACTAATTTTATAACGTACTTAACAAGTGGTATGTGGACGAAATGCGGTTAAGTGTGAGAGGTCACATGTAATATATCTGATCAACACGCCAAGCTGATGCGAGCAGTATGGCAGACTGCACACTTTGTATGAACATGGGAATATATCTGTACATGCCGATAGAAGTGTGCAGACATGTGCCAAAGTTATACTAGCATATTGTACTCTTCAGAAATTTGGTAAATACGAGTGAGTGTATTATGAAGACAAGAAGCTCTCAGAGTAACCCGATATGGACACAACACTGTACACATTTTCCAAACACACTTGCCGAAATCCGGAATTTTCACAATTTCAATCAACCTCATTACTACAAAAACTAATGTGTCCTGCATATTCCGTCCAACGAATTCTCTTCAAATATTTCATAGTTTATAATGTAATTCTATCATACCTAAATATTGACCGAGTTTCCAGAATCTTTGTGATCTGCACAATACTTTTGTCTAATTCCGCTTAACCTTGAATAGGGACTGTATATACATCATGTTGGAAAAATGTCTCCACGTTAGATATAAACACAGGTGCAATCGAAATGCAGATGAAATACATTTTTTGATTCACAGCTTATAAACTTGGATACTGATCTACAACCTGAGAACATTTAGTCGTAATTTCTTACTTCATATACTGCCTTAGTTAATAGGTGGTTTGCGCTACTTTAGAAATTGGTATTGAAAGAACGCCCATTATAGTTTAGGCATGCGGACGTCCGCTACGAGGCCTAGATATTTAATATTTTTATACATAAAATAGACCCCTACCTCAGAAAGTCAGATATTTTTATGCATAAAATAGGCCCCTACCTCAGAAAGTCAGATATTTTTATGCATAAAATAGACCCCTACCTCAGAAAGTCAGATATGTCCTTTGTGATTTCCAGTGAGAAAATTCACGAACGCTTAGATCAATAGATTCAAAACATACATTCAGTCTTTAAAAATATAAACAGTATTATAAACATCAGGGTTTTCAGAAAAAAAAAGCTGTACCGAAAATGTGCGAATAACGTATTAAATCTGTATACATATATAGAAGGGAATACATGAAGCTTGTATCGTGACAGATTGTATTGTTACAGCTTGTCTCGCGACAGGTTGTATCGTGACAGCTTTATCGTGACAGCTTTATTGCAACAGCTTGTATCGTGACAGCTTGTATTGTATCGTGACGCTAGTCAGAAATAAGGACCCATTTCTGACGTCTTGTCTCCATATTTTGTATGAGTGGCACAGAGCATTTCTGTCTATAAGCGACAGTAGAACATCGTTCTTTCGTCCTCATCTTGAAAGATGGATATATTTAGGATTGGTAGAATTGAGGAAAAGTGTAATATGCATACGGGGTTGAAATCAATCGGCCTGGGAAAAGGTTGTGAACATCTGCCAACTTTAATTAACCTGTTTTATGTATATTTGGGATACAAATAAAACTGTGTTCGAAGAAAACTGTACTGGTTATTTCCTGAGTATACCTACATGTATACTGATGTGTATTTGCTCTTTACGACCCATTAAACTAGAAATATGTCTGTATGTACCATGTGAGGATAATCAACACAATTTCACCCAATCGCTGACCCCAGACACTTATTATACACCCAATCGCTGACCCCAGACACTAATTATACACTCAATCGCTGACCCCAGACACTGATTATACACTCAATCGCTGACCCCAGACACTGATTATACACCCAATCGCTGACCCCAGACACTGATTATACACTCAATCGCTGACCCCATACACTGATTATACACCCAATCGCTGACCCCAGACACTGATTATTCACCCAATCGCTGACCCAATCGCTGACCCCATACACTGATTACACACCCAATCGCTGACCCCAGACACTGATTATACACCCAATCGCTGACCCCAGACACCGATTATACAACTCGTCTAACACGACATTAAGCTCTCCCTGATACATGCGCTTGCTGATTTCAAACAGTTTGGTGATTATTGTGGGGAGAAAGTCCGCGGATTCTGGGTTTATGTGAACATTTGTTATGCTGAAAATTGACATATTTGTGTAGTATATTAGACTATGATCACTCTATACATAATCTGTAAATATTCAGTGAATTTGTTTACAAAAAAAATGAGATCCCCTTCCAATAATATATTAAAGTTGAGGAAAACAAAATGAATTAAATAAGTTTCATCAGAAATATCATGAAAAATGTTTCTAAACATATGTGTGCTGAGTTTTTATGATTTGTTTTCATGTATAAGCTATACGAATTTAAATGTTTGTACTCGAAGATGGGTTTCATGGGCAGCGTGTATGTAATACAGTGTTTTTTTATTTAAATCATTAAATAATATAATATAGTAATATATGAGATTTGCTGTTTTATAAGTATAGTTGTATATTATAATTCCATGAATAGATTTCAGAAAAAAAATGAGCTTTATGGTGAAAAGTTGCCGTCATATTCCTATGCAAATGTATGTGTATGTAGCCCCAGTCCCTCCTTACAATCCAAACATCTAACTGCCCAAAACTGACATATGTATTCTTATGATCCTTTCAGTGACCTTGAATTTCTTATTTTCAAATCATCCTGCTAAATCTTAATCCCCATACGTTTTGATCATGAAGTCATATGTAACACATGGAAAAAGGCCATACCGTAACCGGGAGGAGAGAACATGGTTGATATCATCCTGCTATCAGCTTAATCCCCATACGTTTTGATCATGAAGTCATATGTAACACATGGAAAAAGGCCATACCGTAACCGGTAGGAGAGAACATGGTTAATATCATCCCACTATCAGCTTAATCCCCATACGTTTTGATCATGAAGTCATATGTAACACATGGAAAAAGGCCATACCGTAACCGGTAGGAGAGAACATGGTTGATACCATACTGCTATCATCTTAATCCCCATACTTTTTGATCATGAAGCCATATGTAACACATGGAAAAAGGCCATACCGTAACCGGTAGGAGGGAACATGGTTGATACATTTTTCTTTTTTCAAAGAGATGTAACAACACCAAAATTCACTTGGTACATTTTGTGATATTGAAAAGTCAAGTAGTCATTGTCCAATCGAATAAATCGGAAAAAAATATACGTACTGACTTTGAATATAATATCTTTCAGTTTTATTCTTCTTCTAGGAAAGAAAACCGGCATTGACAAATGGGTTAGTTTGACAAAAAATGCTAAGTGTCATTATTAGTATTTGCTATCAACTAACATAAAGACTGTGTCTTCAAAGTTGTCGAATTTTTCCTAAAGTTGTCTAACATGCCATTACGATTATTCACCACCTCAAAACGCTTGGTGATCAAAGTCACTCCGTTTTCTGATAACTTCGCTAATCCATCGGTATCAAAACCGGCTTATTTGCGCCTGAATGTACCCAGGGTTCTCGTGCTGAAATTGTCCCTGGGTGAGACGTGATAAGAAGTCAGCCTACACCTAACGGCTCTAGGTCCTACATACGGGCACTTCTGGGTGGCGCCTACAGACTGGTTACTTGGAGCTTTAGGCTGCTCTTGTAGGCGTATCTCAGAAGATTCCCTTCAAAAAGTAATTGTGGTAAACATGTCTGATGGTATTAAAATCAATTTTCAGGAAAGAATTCGGTGCGTGTAAAGATAAAGTTTTATTATTTTTGAATCTGTATAAATATATATACATAGCCTACTTTCACTGTTGACAAATCATATGTTTACGGTTGTGGAATTTTCCTAGTATTATATCGGAAAGCTAGCGTGGACACAGCAAAGGTCATTCTGAGCTGAAAAGCATATATATATGCGAGAGTGTGCTTACCTATCTGTGGTCTGTGAGACTTAAAGAAGTCATGACGAATCCTAGATGTTCACATAACGAATATCCACCAGAAAACAGTATCATTATGCAATATCCACCAGAACACAGTATCATTATGGAATATACACCAGAACACAATATCATTATGGAATATCCAGTAGAACGCTTTATCATTATGGAATATCCCCCAGAACACAGTATCATTATGCAATATCATCCATTACACAGTATCATTATGGAATATCCAGTAGAACTCTTTATCACTATGGAACATTCACCAAAACACCGTATCATTATGCACTATATCCATCAGAACACAGTATCAGTATGGAATATTCGAAAGATCACAGTATTATCATTGAACATCCAGTAGACCACAATATCCCTATTGAATATCCTGCAAAACACAGAACCATTATTGGCTGTAGACGGTATGGGTTTCGCCAGACTGAATGGAATATATGGCCGTTATTTTCACCATGTAGCCTTTCTGCGACAAATTTTGCCAGTGCGTCTTAAAACACTGGTGGAGATCACCAAATGCCATTTTTACAGCCTTATTTCAGATGGAAATGCTCAGGCATTTTGTCTAGCGATCTTTTCCCATTGATATCACACGTCAGAATATGACGTTCTAGAAGACGCGAGTAGGTCAGGTGACATCAGAGACGTACCATACACACGTAAGAATCAATCCATAACGAATAACGTCATGGTCACTTTGACCTCTTGTATGTCCATCCCAGTGGCCGGCCTGATTTGCTGAGCTATGAAAACTTTCATTCGCTCCCAACTGGGGGTCATAGTTGTGTGATTCTAGCCGGAAGGTCTGTGAATATGAAACTCCAAACACTTGAGTATTTTCCCGAATCTCTCCGATCATGTAGGTAAAAATGATTTGTTAAAAGTTTTTTGGATGTACTGCTGTGAATATGAAATTCACCCATACAGTAGATTCTATTCGATTTGGAGTACAGCTTAGCTGTTTTCATCTCGTCTGTGTTGTCTTGAGATTCATCCTGGCTTTTCCTCTGGTGGAAGCAGAATGTTAACCGCTTCTCTCAGGTCATGTTAATCTCATCCCGGGCTCGAACATCCAAATATAGAAGGTCTCTATGCCCTTCAAAGTTCCCAGGCGTGACGTTCTCTGTCACAGATGCTGTGCTTGTTTTCCGTTCTCTGAGAGAACCCTTTGATTATGTAATCGCCATATACATCACTTGAAAGCAGTTTATTACTTGCGGTAAACCACAAAATAGCCTCCATGGCTGAGAGATCTATGCGAAAAACTGCATGTATATCACTTGCGGTTTCCCCATGGCACCAACTTCTGGTAAGCCTTCCTTTGATTCCATAAGACACATGGCTAGACCTCCTTTAATGCAAGCTTCGTGTGACTACATGTTAATTTCAGAGATGCACCACTGTTTTCATACTGTATATCTGTGAAAAAAAGAAATTACCATAGTTAGTTAGTAAAATAGAAATTAATGATTTATAAAGACATCTAAGTGGTTGTAAATGGCTCGTCTAATCAGGAAAATCTCGCTATGATCGGGTCGGAATTTCAGGGGAGGAAACAAATGTGGGTAAGAGAACAGCCGAACGATGACCAAGGTGACGTCAACAAATGTGATGTCATTGATGTCTACAAATCTGACCTCTGTAATGTTGAGAAATCTGACCACAATGATGAGGTCAGATTTGTAGACATGATTCAGGTCTATACTCTGAACTCATGGAGGTCTACAAATCTGACCTCTGTAATGTTGAGAAATCTGACCACAATGATGAGGTCAGATTTGTAGACATCATTCAGGTCTATATTCTGAACTCATGGAGGTCTACAAATCTGACCTCTGTAATGCCAACACATCTGACCTCATTGAGGTCTACAAATCTGACCTCATTGATGTTAAACGTTCACACAACGAACACCAAAGAATTTCCCAGAATTAGCGATATTCAAACACGGTGTACAGAAACACAGCGGTATAGATGATCACGCTGTATTTTGGTCATACCAATGCTCAGTCATGTTAGATTTTCTGCCCACCATTTTCTTCATGGCACAAGAAGTTTAGGTTTCACATAATGGCCTTCCCCTGTACTTAAATAGTCTTTAACTGTTTTCATTTTATGGTAAATTAGAAATTCGTGGACTTCTTTTACCATTACTGCTACTTTACAATATGAATCCCCTTCGCGTACATTACTGTCATACTGTAACCGTAATTGTTCTCAGAGCTACATTACTGTCATGTTGTAACATGACTGCTATGTTGTAACCGTAATTGTTCTCAGAGATACATTACTGTCATGCTGTAACAGTAATTGTTCTCAGACCTACATGACTGCCATGTTGTAACAGTAGTTATCCTCAGAGATACACTACTGTCATGTTGTAACCGTAATTATTCTCCGAGGTACATGACTGCCATGCTGTAACCGTAATTATTCTCAGAGATACGTACATGACTGCCATGTTGTAACCGTAATATTCTTAGACTTACATGACTATCATGTTGTAACCGTAATTATTCTTAGACCTACATGACTGTGGTGTTGTAACCGTAATTATTCTCAGAGGTATATGACTGTCATGCTGTAACAGTTGTTCTCAGTTTCATTGGTACTTGTAAAGTCATGTTGTAACGTGGTATTAATCAGGCGCTCGTACTAAACGCATCAGGTTTGGTTAATGAACGCCCATGTAGTAAACAACATTAACCTCCAGAAAATAAGTAACCGGAGAAGATACACCAACTAAGTACCCAAGAGAAAACGAGCACCATAGATACGCAAAAGAAAATAGGCGACCAAGAGAAAATCAACCACATGAACAAAAGAAAAAACATGAACATAAAAAATATTCAAAATTTAAGCCCAGGAGACAGTACACAAATTTTGTTGAAAATAGTCAATTAATATTTCTAGCTACAATTCAATAATTCATATACATGTAGATAGATAAAATAACATCGTCTATAAAATGAAAAGGGATCAGTTGCACCACAAAAATGAACTATCATCTGTAACCTGGAATAGGAAATGATAACTCTAACCCTTAGAAAGAAGTATCATCTTTAACTTAAACAAACATAATGTATAACTTAGAAAAGGGCTTAGTAACTTTAGCTCAGAAAAAGAACCATTAGGTATAACTTAGAAAAGGGCTTAGTAATTTTAGCTCAGAAAAAGAGCCATTATGTATAACTTGGAAAAGGGCTTAGTAATTTTAGCTCAGAAAAAGAACCATTATGTATAACTTAGAAAAGGACTTAGTAATTTTAGCTCAGAAAAAGAACCATTATGTATAACTTAGAAAAGGGCTTAGTAATTTTAGCTCAGAAAAAGAACCATTGTGTATAACTTTGAAAAGGGCTTAGTAATTTTAGCTCAGAAAAAGAACCATTATGTATAACTTAGAAAAGGACTTAGTAATTTTAGCTCAGAAAAAGAACCATTATGTATAACTTAGAAAAGGGCTTAGTAATTTTAGCTCAGAAAAAGAACCATTGTGTATAACTTTGAAAAGGGCTTAGTAATTTTAGCTCAGAAAAAGAACCATTATGTATAACTTAGAAAAGGGCTTAGTAATTTTAGCTCAGAAAAAGAACCATTGTGTATAACTTGGAAAAGAACTTAGTAGCTTTAGCTCAGAAAAAGAACCATTACGTATAACTTAGAAAAGGGCTTAGTAACTTTAGCTCAGAAAAAGAACCATTATGTATAACTTTAAAATGGAACTACTGAATTTAACTCGTACAAGAGAACCATCGCCTTCATCTTGGAAAAGGAACTTTCAGCCATAGATCTAGAAACAACCATCA
Organism: Liolophura sinensis; assembly: GCF_032854445.1. Lineage (NCBI taxonomy): Eukaryota > Metazoa > Mollusca > Polyplacophora > Chitonida > Chitonidae > Liolophura > Liolophura sinensis. The sequence goes on along the minus strand of NC_088295.1, from coordinate 94,942,168 downwards.
GCTATAAGTTACAGAAGGAATTATTAACAGTAGCGTGGAAAAAAGCCATCATTTTGTTAACCTGAAAAGAGCCATCAGTTGTAGCTCGGACAATATACCATCATCTGTATAACTTAGAAAAGGAACTTTGATCTGTAATTCGGACAGCTAGGAATATATGTATAACCTGAGAAGGAACTATGATCTGTAATTCGGACAGCTAGGAATATGTGTATACCTTGAGAAGGAACTATGATCTGTAATTCGGACAGCTAGGAATATATGTATAACTTGAGAGGGAACTATGATCTGCAATTCGGACAGCTAGGAATATGTGTATAACTTGAGAGGGAACTATGATCTGTAATTCGGACAGCTAGGAATATATGTATAACTTGAGAAGGAACTATGATCTGTAATTCGGACAGCTGGAATATATGTATAACTTGAGAAGGAACTATGATCTGTAATTCGGACAGCTGGAATATATGTATAACTTGAGAAGGAACTATGATCTGTAATTCGGACAGCTAGGAATATATGTATAACTTGAGAGGGAACTATGATCTGCAATTCGGACAGCTAGGAATATGTGTATAACTTGAGAAGGAACTATGATCTGTAATTCGGACAGCTGGAATATATGTATAACTTGAGAAGGAACTATGATCTGTAATTCGGACAGCTAGGAATATGTGTATACCTTGAGAAGGAACTATGATCTGTAATTCGGACAGCTAGGAATATATGTATAACTTGAGAAGGAACTATGATCTGTAATTCGGACAGCTAGGAATATGTGTATACCTTGAGAAGGAACTATGATCTGTAATTCGGACAGCTAGGAATATATGTATAACTTGAGAGGGAACTATGATCTGTAGTTCGGACAGCTGGAATATATGTATAACTTGAGAAGGAACTATCAAGTGTAAGCATCTATAAGATGGTAGAAAAAGCTCATGTACAAAATACCTTCTTTAACTTGGGGACGAAATTTGCAAGTGTAGCTCGTAAAAAGAGACATCGTCTATAGATGAAAAAATTAACTAACATCTAACTGTACCAACTTATAAAAATATCAGAAAATATTTAAGTTCTGTAAAAAGAAGAAACTTACCAAAATATCCATACATAGAAATAAATAACCGGTTCACGTGACAAGGACTGAAACAGTCAACCTGTCTCGGTAAAGTAGACTTCAGGTGCCGTAACAGACATGTGTATAGGTGCATCAGCACGTCATCAATGAGGGACGTTCCAGGTCAATAATCACAAGACCAATTTCCAAAACAAAGGTTCAACGCGAACCAGCGGAGAACAAGAAAGTCTCCACGAAACTGAGAAGCAGTCATGTAGAGAAAACAGTCATCAATTTACCATGATGCCGGGAAGATGGGAGCAATATTCTAGGCGTGTCAGCTTAATCCGTAACCAAATCATCAACCATAAGTTTAGTTAATCAGAATTATATATCTAAGTTGTGTTTTAATTTATATATCTGACATGGCGATTTCATTCAACACGATATAATATATGTCTCAACCTCGGAATGAGAGGCCAGCACTTGCAGGCTTATTACAAAGCAAAACGATAAATAAACGGACGACTGTCTTAAAGCACGTAATTTTTGCACTTGGATTTATAAAGCCCGTCTTACATATATAAGCGTGTACTTGCTAAGCACAGGTGATTGATCCTTAGATGAGGTGAACACTGCTTCATGGTGGAATGTCTCCGCATACATGTAATCCGGCCGGCATTCACATCATCGGTTTACGGGACTTTTGAACTGATTTCACTCGTTCGCCTATAGTTATACCTTGCATCTTTACAGCATCATTATTCGAACTTTATATACTTTCTTAGTTATTTGATAGCTTGTATTAAACGGAGTGTTGGGAATTGGTCTTGTGATTATTGACTAATGTCTGTTTTGACGCATGACGCATACATTCGAGTCGTTTTAATGTATTTGCTTTATTTTCTTTCGTGATATTGAAGGCAACATTGTGCATTCCGTATCACTGGAAATGAAAGACATAGAATTAGTACATTCAGGTGATCTTCAGCTACAATGTTCTTTTGGTAGAAGAAAGTTGAGAATTGTAGATGATAAACTCCGTTCGATATGGAAAAACTGTTCTCGCTATGTTTCACAATTTTCATGTAAACATTAAGCAATTCATGCAAAAACTTTTGTGAAACATTTCTGACAGTAGTTGAGGATGCTCATATGGATTACACACTGGGTAAAAGGGTAAACTGTTTGTAATATTGAAAGTCTCCAGTCGATAATTTCCAACAAAACCGTCTATACTGCATGAGGACGACGTGAGTTTACGAGATCTCATTGTGACGTTGTGTTCGGGAATTGGCCAATCTTACAGAATCTTACAGAATATAAGTACAATGTTTTCATTGGACCGTGATAGGTAACATTAGCTGCAGGACCGTACAGAGCTCACAAAATATGTATTCAGTGCGCGATAAATCGATGCAAAAATACCACTAGAATGATCTTTTACACGATGCGTGTAGTATATATACTTTTGCGATTATATACTCCTCAATTTACCAGTAGAGATATGTATTGGCTGGAGTCTAGTTTGGGTTCTCAATGCTGGATGTTTTGAGGTTGAGTGGAGCTAAAGCACGTCATAAACCAAAGGTAAAAATTTATATCAAAGATATTTCATAAAGAAATACATTTTTTGTAATTAAGAAAGGCATTTTCTATAAATCATTCTGTAAGTCTACCTTATTCCGAGGCTTATCTTACACAACCGCCCGCCTCGTCGTTCATTTCAGTATAGGTTATTTTGGTTACGAATAGTGACACAATGCCATGATTAGTGGAGTCTGAGTGTCCCAGAAAACGAGGCAGACTTATGTCCGCTAGCATGTGTGATTTGCTCCTGTTGTATCTTAACAATGAAGGCATAAACGATGGATTTTATTCCATATTTATCTATGTACTTGAAGTCAAATTAAAGGCAATCAAATTTAAGCCTTACAGAGACCAAGCAAAGTAAGCTATACAGAGACCAAGCAAAGTAAGCTATACAGAGACCAAGCAAAGTAAGCTATACAGAGACCAAGCAAAGTAAGTAAAGTTCGACTTCGTCGAGTTTTATCCCATTGGCTTTTAAACAGCCGTGGAATTCCTCCAGATCATGTGTGCTTTCATATTTTTCCAGCATGTGTATGGTTATTGGTGTGTAAAATGGTAAACTAGTAAATTACTTTAACCAACACACCTTTGATTGTTTCCAAGCTGTAGCCTTTGCATTCTTTCCTGTGGTAAACATATAGTTTGAATGCGGTTTACAATGTTCTAAAACGGTTCCGGAAACAGGCTGAGTATAGATGGAGAAAGGTAATGTAAGCTCCACGTCCACACCGGAAACAGGTTGAGTATATATGGAGAAAGGTAATGTAAGCTCCACGTCCACACCGGAAACAGGTTGAGTGTAGATGGAGAAAGGTAATGTAAGCTCCACGTCCACACCAGAAACAGGTTGAGTGTAGATGGAGAAAGGTTATGTAAGCTCCACGTCCACACCAGAAACAGGTTGAGTATAGATGGAGAAAGGTTATGTAAGCTCCACGTCCACACCAGAAACAGGTTGAGTATAGATGGAGAAAGGTAATGTAAGCTCCACGTCCACACCGGAAACAGGTTGAGTGTAGATGGAGAAAGGTAATGTAAGCTCCACGTCCACACCAGAAACAGGTTGAGTGTAGATGGAGAAAGGTTATGTAAGCTCCACGTCCACACCAGAAACAGGTTGAGTGTAGATGGAGAAAGGTAATGTAAGCTCCACGTCCACACCGGAAACAGGTTGAGTATAGATGGAGAAAGGTTATGTAAGCTGCACGTCCACACCAGAAACAGGTTGAGTGTAGATGGAGAAAGGTAATGTAAGCTCCACGTCCACACCAGAAACAGGCTGAGTATAGATGGAGAAAGGTTATGTAAGCTCCACGTCCACACCAGAAACAGGTTGAGTGTAGATGGAGAAAGGTAATGTAAGCTCCACGTCCACACCAGAAACAGGTTGAGTGTAGATGGAGAAAGGTTGTCTTAGAGTTGAAAATGTTTAGAAGGCTCAAAATGGGATAAACATGATTTTTCTTCCTTACTGAACCCGGCTCACTTGGACGTGACAGGCTGACATGTATACAACACAGAGAGCTTTGCAATAGGTATGAAATTTGCTGGAGTTTTTTTTACGTGGGAGGGGTTGATACTTCAGTGTCGAGAAAAAGCTACAACGATCTTGCTGACGACACAGGGCATATCTATATTGCTGGTGACACAGAATTTAGCTGCTCTTTTGGTACAAATATTGCGAGTTAGAAAATGGCATATCATATTACTTTATTTTAATTTTCATTGTCTCTGCTATATACGCCTAACATTTATGCAAACATTTGTTTTAAAAATAAATCCTGAAGATATTTACATGTATATAAACAAACAATATAACACATTCAACAGTGTACTACGCGGTCGACCATGCAGTACGGTATTTCTGGTGTCGGAATAAATGTTATGTGGAAATTGAAACTTGATGTGTGTTATGGTATTAGGCTATGGGAAGACGCAAACCAGGTGGAGATAATTCTGCATGCCGTGTTAATAATTATCAGAACAACTTAGGAACTCTGGACGGAAGTCACATGACAGAGTTTAGGTAGAGGACATGAGCCCAACACTATCTAATATCACAGATACATCTTTGACCTTTAGTAATGAAAAATGGTCAGAGATGAAAACTGCCAAGATGCAAATCTTTTTAAAATCTTCACACAAAACTTTTTCCTGATACACAGCTTCAGCACAAAATATCCATCCTGACAAAGAACAAAATGGATTTTACTCAAAAAGTTGATACCGGAATTACAGAATACAGAACAAATTGGATTTTACTCAAAATGTTGATACCAGAATTACATCTCAACACAGAGCATTGAACTAATACAGTACAAACTGGATTTTACTTCAGAAAAAAGGACAGACCAGAATTACATCTCAACACCAAACTTTGTCCTGATACAGAACAAAATGAATTTTACTTCGGACCAAAGCTCAGACCAGAATTACATCTCAACACAAAACTCTGTCCTAATACAGTACAAACTGAATTTTACTTCAGACCAAAGTTCAGACCAGAATTACATCTCAACACAAAACAGTGTTCTGTTACAGAACAAACTGAATTTTACTTCGGACTAAAGTTCAGACCAGAATTACATCTCCATTCAAAAATTTGTCCTAATACAGAACAAACTCAATTTTACTTCAGAATAAAATTCAGACCAGAATAACATCTCGACACAAAACAGTGTTCTGTTACAGAACAAACTGAATTTTACTTCAGACCAAAGTTTAGACTAGAATTACATCTCAACACAAAACTCTGTCCTAATACAGTATAAACTGAATTTTAATTCAGACTAAAGTACAGACCAGGTTTTACATCTCAACACAGAACACTGTCCTAATACAGTACAAACTGAATTTTACTTCAGACTAAAGTTCAGACCAGAATTACATCTCAACACAAAACTCTGTCCTGATACAGTATAAACTGAATTTTAATTCAGACTAAAGTACAGACCAGGTTTTACATCTCAACACAAAACAGTGTTCTGTTACAGAACAAATTAAATTTTACTTCAGACTAAAGTTCAGACCAGAATTACATCTCAACACAAAACTCTGTCCTAATACAGTACAAACTGAATTTTACTTCAGACTAAAGCTCAGGCCAGAATTACATCTCAACACAGAACGCTGTCCTAATACAGTATAAACTGAATTTTAATTCAGACTAAAGTACAGACCAGGTTTTACATCTCAACACAGAACACTGTCCTAATACAGTACAAACTGAATTTTACTTCAGAATAAAATTCAGACCAGAATTACATCTCAACACAAAACAGTGTTCTGTTACAGAACAAACTGAATTTTACTTCAGACCAAAGTTTAGACCAGAATTACATCTCAACACAAAACTCTGTCCTAATACAGTATAAACTGAATTTTAATTCAGACTAAAGTACAGACCAGGTTTTACATCTCAACACAGAACACTGTCCTAATACAGTATAAACTGAATTTTACTTCAGACTAAAGTTCAGACCAGAATTAGATCTCAACGCAAAACTCTGTCCTGATACAAAACAGACCGAATTTTACTTCAGAGTAAAGTTCATACCAGAATTACATCTCAACACGAAACTCTGTCCTGATACAGTACAAGCTGAATTTTACTTTAGACTAAGACTTAAATTTGATACACAACGAATTCAATTTTACTTTCGACGTAAGTTCAGACCAGAATTACATCTCAACAGAAAGCTTTGTCATGATACAGAACACATTCAATTTGATACCGGAATTACAGAATACACAACAAAATGGATTTTGCTCAAAAAGTTGATACCAGAATTACATCTCAACACAAAACTCTGTCCTAATACAGTAGAAACTGACTTTCACTTCAGACTAAAGTTTAGACCAGAATTACATCTCAACACAGAACTCTGTCCTGATACAGAACAAACTCAATTTTACTTCAGACTGAAGCTCAGGCCAGAATTACATCTCAACACAAAACAGTGTTCTGTTACAGAACAAATTAAATTTTACTTCAGACTAAAGTTCAGACTAGAATTACATCTCAACACAAAACAGTGTTCTGTTACAGAACAAACTGAATTTTACTTCAGACCAAAGTTTAGACCAGAATTACATCTCAACACAAAACTCTGTCCTAATACAGTACAAACTGAATTTTTCTTCAGAATAAAGTACAGACCAGGTTTTACATCTCAACACAGAACACTGTCCTAATACAGTACAAACTGAATTTTACTTCAGACTAAAGTTTAGACCAGAATTACATCTCGACACAAAACTCTGTCCTAATACAGTACAAACTGAATTTTACTTCAGAATAAAGTACAGACCAGGTTTTACATCTCAACACAGAACATTGCCCTACTACAGTACAAACTGAATTTTTCTTCACACTAAAGTTCGGACCAGAATCACATCTCAAAACAAAACTGTTCTGACACGGAACAAGCTGCATTTTACTTCAGATTAAAGTTCAGATCTGATACAGAACAAACTGAATTTTGCTTTAGACTAAAATTCAGACCAGAATTACACCCCATTACAAGACTCTGTCCTGCTACAGAACAAACTGAATACTTCGTCACTCTAAAGTTCAGATCTAGTACAGAACTAACTCAAGTTTGCCATGTCACAAAACTGTCCTCATACAAAACTAAGTGAATTTTACTTCAGACTAAAATTTACCCCAGAATTACATCTCAACACAAAACTGTGTCCTGATACAGAACAAACTCAATTTTACTTCAGACTAAAGCTCAGGCCAGAATTACATCTCAATGCAAAACTCTGTCCTGATACAGAACAAACTCAATTTTACTTCAGACTAAAGCTCAGGCCACAATTACATCTCAACACAAAACAGTGTTCTGTTACAGAACAAATTAAATTTTACTTCAGACCAAAATTTAGACCAGAATTACATCTCAACACAAAACTCTGACCTAATACAGAAAAAAATGAATTTTATTTTCGACTAAAGTTCATACCAGAATTACATCTCAACACACAACTCTGTCCTGATACAGAACAAACTCAATTTTACTTCAGACTAAAGCTCAGGCCAGAATTACATCTCAACACACAACTCTGTCCTGATACAGTACAAACTGAATTTTACTTCAGACCAAAGTTTAGACCAGAATTACATCTCAACACAGAACACTGTCCTGATACAGAACAAACTCAATTTTACTTCAGACTAATGTTCAGACCAGAATTACATCTCAACACAAAACTTTGTCCTGCTACAGTACAAACTGAATTTTACCTAGGACCAAACTTTAGACCAGGTTTTACATCTCAACACAGAACACTGTCCTAATACAGTACAAACTGAATTTTACTTCAGACTAAAATTCAGACCAGAATTACACCCCAATACAAAACTCTGTCCTGATACAGAACAAAATGAATTTTACTTCAGACTAGAGTTCAGTATTTATTTATTGATTTGATTGGTGTTTTACGCCGTATTCAAGAATATTCCACTTATGCGACGGCTGTCAGCATTATGGTGGGAGGAAACCGGGCAGAGCCCTGGGGAAACCCACGGCCATCCGCAGGTTGCTGGCAGGCCTTCCCACATACGGCTGGAGGGGAAGCCAGCATGAGCTGGACTTGAATTCACAGCGACAGCATTGGTGAGAGACTACTGGGTCATTACGCTGCGTCACATTCTCCTAAATGAAGTGATTTATCTTTGAAGAATTTAAGAGTGACTTGTGTCAAGTGTTTTCTTAATTCCACGTCTGCTGTTGGCTTACCATATGCATGACCCCGTCTAGTATTAGGCATTTTGTACCCAAATAAAAAATATTCTTTTGTAAATATAGAAAATGCCTTTTTTTAAAACTAGCATTAGTTTCATGATATTTCTGAAGTTGAAAACTTATAATAATTCAAATTATAAAGGTGAAACTTCTGCCGCTGAAACCTAGTGTAACAACAGAATAGGTGAAACTTCTGCCGCTGAATCCTGGTGTAACCATAGAATTCTCAAAGTTGAAGCTAGCGTTATAAATGCATTATGTTACTTCTGGTAAATTACTGCTTCCGTACAAAGAATAATTATGGATTATTTATGTATATATGCTATACTGCAATGATGGCTGTTATATACTTTGTTAATTAATTTATTCATAACAAAGTTGTGTTAGACCTTCATGCAGGTATTGACATACAAGAACCATGTTTGCGGGTGCCGTGAGAAAAGGCGCATGCCACCATCAACGCACAGATGTATAGGATCTTAAAACTTCAGAAAGTACAAGAGAATTTTTATAGTTTAAATTTAAACAGCCACGGCTGCTTAAGGTTTTTTAAACATGCCCCTTATTGTGGGTTAAGTACACATGTTTTTAATTTTATTGATATATATGTTTTAAAGAGTATATGTGTCAAACATTCTTTCAATATTCAAATGTTGTTTAAGCTTAACCATGGCAAACATACCACGTTTAAACAACTATGTTAGGTCATCAGAGTACAAACTGGAAGGTGAATTTGAAAACAAATAGCCTGATAAACGGATTTTATTGAATAAACGAATGTAGTATGCCATTTAATACAAGCGGGGAAATGAATCAAAGTTTAATTGAACGGATTTGCCAAAGGTTTTGCTGGCTAAATAAACAAAACTTTTGCTTCAGTGATATAGAAATACAGACAATTAAATTAGAACTGATTTGATAACCGTGTCGTTTACCGACAAATATGAAATATTTTGTGTAAATAAAATAAAAGTAAGGCGTTCAATTTAAAACAGGTGACTTGATGAATGATTTGTTCACTGAATAAACAAAAACTAAACTACAGATATCGAATTTAATTTAAAAGAACTGATTGGCTTAAAACTTTTGTTGACTAAAAATTGAATTCTTCACTCAAACTCAAATGGTTTGCCGTTTTACGAAAATAGATAGGAATAGATATAGTATACATATGGAACTGAATCTACTGCTCGTGATTTAACAAAAAAGTAACTAAAATATAAATGTGAAACAGAATATAAAACAAATGGTTACATTAAAACTATAATTCTTATTAAAAGAATAAGATTAAAGTGTTTTGTTGAAGTTGTCAGTGAGTGTAACATTTACCAGTAATACCTTTCCTTGTTAGCGGGAATAAATCAATGCTAAAATACAACGGACATCGCCACGGCACAGCATTTCCAGTTAGAATAATAGGTTTGTAATATGGTGTAATTAACACATGACTGTTATTGGCAATTAATGCATTGCTCGCATACAATTTATTACAGGTAAATTGTCTACATAGCAAATATTACACCTGGACGCAGGTTTGGCTTTACTGTGGCTTTTAACTGTTTGGTTATAGTTTTGAATTAGTTCTAATATTTAAACGTATGGCAAAACAAAGCCTAACATTGAACTAGTAAATAAATCATTTCCTCTTTTCTTTTTATTTTTCTTTTTTTCTTTTTTGACTGTGAGCTGATTTTTGAATTATTTTTTTCAAGAAGGTAGAGCTAAAAATTTAGATACCCAATTCAAGTAAATTAATATCTCTCTCGTTTCATTTCATTCATATTTTAATATAATGTTTTATTAAATAAATAGACAGTTTTTAACTCATCAAAATTTGTTATTCATACTACTGACATAATATATTTAGATTAAAGTAAACGTTTGATTTAACTTAAATAGCTTTCTTGTCATGTTAAGGAAAATCGGTCATGGAGTGAATACACATACCCTGGTAATATCCTTACCTGTGTTCGCTCTATTGACTCATACTGATCAGACTTTATGCATTTCGTTTAAAAACTCGGTTTGCAATAAAATTTGAACAAATTAAAGCAGGGCTAAAATATATGAACATGCGTATTGAGCGTTAACTCAAATGACAGCTGAGAAATAATAAGATACCGGGGGTATCTATGACCTGTAATCCGGTTTCAGGAGGCAGTCCTGTGCTTCACCAAAAATTCAGAATTTGATAAAAAATATTGTTTTGTTTTCCAGATATTCCATACTTAAATTCTACACAAGTAAAGGTGAAGCCCCACAACGTTAACATCAGAGTAATGTACTTAATTCCTTGGCGCGTGGGAAATGTTTGCCATTGGTCGATGGGTCAAGTGTCTATATAGTCCCACATAAGGTACATTCCTGCCATTGGTCGCTGGGTCAAGTGTCTATATAGTCCCATATAAGGTACATTCCTGACCTGTTCTCGCCCGGAGACAGGTCCGTGGGAAAGAAATCAAATAAAGTATACACCCCACAAAGCACTGAAGAAAACAACTTTGCTTCGCTCAAAATGCGTTGACCTTCAATATTGTGTGACTGTGTAACGCTTATGTGCATGCATTCTACACCCCAACACAGTTTTTGCTCTTTGGCCAGGCAAAAGAGAAAGAAAACCTACAGAGGCAGTTATTAAGCTAACTTGCGTGTACTCGCCACATCAGAACGGTACTTACCTAAGAATTTACTTCATTACATTGTTTTCAAGATGGCAATGTTTTCATGATGACTGATTTAGTCAATTTAATCATATAAAACGATTGGTAAATATAATATAGAATGCCACTTCGTTTCTCACTGGTCGAATATACATCCTGTAAAGAATGATTGAAAACACCAAGATATAAGTTCATTCCGAAATAAGTATTTGCTCACTGGATTGAGGAAAAGGGAACTTATTGCCCAACGAAAATAACAAGACAGTTTTTATTCGAAGTCAACTTTAAAAACCTAACCGTTTTGGAAATATGATATGTCTTCAGATTAGATATTGATGACAGAGAATTTCTGTTTCACACCCAAAATGCCATCTGTCCGTAAACAACAAGGTTGTGCCCGCGTAAAGTGGAGTAAGGCGTTGGAGTGGTAAGTGGAAGGGTGGTGTATTTATCTTCAAATGCAATAAATGCAAATAAATAAGAAATGATTTACAGATGATTTTCCACATCAATACTATATATTATGAGGCAAGCAAAATTTTCAGTTAATTACACTGTTTTTTCCTTTTATTTACAGACACAGCTAGTCCTTGAGGTGACCAAGAAGTCACCATTGGATAAAGGACTCCTGCCCCTCGACACACGTAAGTACCCTTTGATATAGGCTACGCTGACTTAAATTTCTTGTCTAATTTTGTTCCTGTCTTAACCGTTACAAAATTCCAGCACAAACGAAATGCTCCAAAAAAAAAAAAAATTAGCTAGCGCGTGTAACTGGAAAAATTTGAATTTAAATGGTTTAACATAATACTTAACCGTTAACCGCCTTGTGGGAGTAACTATGGGGGAAGGGAGGTAACTCCTATCAGCCTTATGAATAAAAGGGGCGGGACAATCTAGGCTGAGATAGCCAATGAAATGGAGCAGTGTTAACCTACACGCTGGAGTGGCCTATGGGGGGCTCTCTCCTTAGGTGACCCTTTTGTCAGCGTTGAAAACTTCAGATATAAATCTCCAAGAACAAGGAACAATTACAGGCGTGCATCATCCTTTTTCAGGGTAGGAGGCAAACAGCAGTAAGCAATTATTTTCATTGTGAAATATTTGTCGAGAGAGATCAGTTGCGTTAAGCGTGAAGTGTTAAATTCAAGTCAGTACTCGCCGTTTCTGGTTTCGTGTTGTTAATCGTCTGCTGTTGTCAAGTAGACACTAAGCATATACTGTATATAATGTTGACTTTACACAGCTAACACATAGTATAGTAAATTAGTAAATATAGTATTTAGCCATGTAACTAAACCACTGCCTGTTTTGACATGTACGTAACATGTTCCTTAGTTACTGGTAACACATATCCTATATAAAGACCTCTGTGGACATTCATATATATATATATATATATATATATATATATATATATATATATATATACTTTATCCTAAATTAAAACTATGCTATCCTGTGTTAAAACAAAGATAGTTTCTCCTGTTTCAAAACAAAGGTAATATATCCTGCCTCTAACCAAATCAAATATACTGCTTGATGAAATGATTTAAATATCCGGCACGGCATATCGTGACCAATATCTATAAGATGGTTCAAGCCACGCATCCGCCCACGCCAGACGTTTCTACATGCACCCTTCCTGAATTTAACCATTCTTACATTTTGTACCAATGACAATCTCTTTGTATCATCAATGGTAACTCCTTGTGATTAGCGTGCTAACGCAGTATAGAATAAAAAGTCTCTCACTAATGTGGTCGCTGTGAGTTCTAGTCCATCTCATGCTGCCTTCTTCTAATGTAAGTGGGAAAGTGTGCATCAACCTGCGTGTGCTCGTGCCCCCCCCCCCCCCCCGGCCTCGAGCACTGCCCTCCCCCCATAACGCTGGCCGTCGTCTTATACATGTAGGTTTAAGTGAAATATTCTGGTATGGCGTAAAACTCCAATCAAATACATAAATTATTAAATAAAATGGATGACGCGAGCCACGAGACTATTTGGCTAACGAAAATATGTTTTGGTTCAAAACTAAAAAATATTTTTACATATGAAAAATCATGGAGTGTGAGCACACTTTGACCTGACGACCAATCAGCAGATATCTACATCTCTGATGACCCACTTTAAGAAGAAGCCTCGTAGCACTGATGCGGGGAGCATTTCGTTTTGAATATAAGGCGTAGATAGTTGTATCATGCAGTTGTAATGATATAGCTATTAGTATATAGACCAATATATACTTTAAAACAAAATTTAGCACATCTGTTTTCATGAAGTACTGGCCATTTTTATGTCATTCATTTTTGTACCTCGTGAACTTGATATGAACGACATTTTTGAATTACTGTGAGGAAAAAGCATTTCAATTTTCCTGAATCAAAGTGCATTAACGAAGATAAAATTTACAAAGGGAGATTAGGTTTTCGATTTATTCATTTTTCTTGGTTTAGTCCTACGTAGTTAGAAGAACTATTTGACTTTAAGGAAGAAAATATGGCCCAAAACTAAGAATATTAATATTTGTAACTCGATTTGCACTGTAGCAGGCATTGTTGCGGTTCTGTACACAAAAGGGGGCATAACCGATGCGCGCTTGTTTCAACCCGCCTGGGCGTTTCCGCGCACGTCGCTTGTTTATTGGATTGCAGAGATCAGCTGACGACATAGCACGTCTAGACCTCGTGCAGACACGGGTATATTGGCTGGGGGGAACTCCGCGCCTTCCCGACTCTGCGTCATCCATGAACAAGTCGCCCGCTGCCCGTAGCCGCGGTATCTCACAGCTCTCCCCTGGCCCAGCATCTGCCTTGCTTACCACCACTAGCTAACCAGGGAGCCCAACCGATCCACGCCAGCCCTAACAAAAGTGCACTCCAGCATCAATACACCTGACAACAAAATTATTATTTATTCGGTTAAAAACTGCATTTAATGTAGAAAGTGGCTTATTTTTTATTCTAGATTTTATTCAAGATTTCTGTGTAACTGACGGTTACTGAAGGCCTAGGTGTTTTTTTTTAACAAGATGTACCCAACACCTGAATGGTTAGGCCCTACCTCAATTTATTCGACAACACAAAAAATGTATTTCCTAATTTATGTGACAATTTTGACAAATTTATTTATAGAATTTAAGGCATTAAATTGTTTGACATTTGTAATGGGCATATAAAAACGTAAAAAATTAAATCGGAGACTGCAGATGGTGGCTTTCAGTCGAGCGCCATTTTGTGAAATGCCTGCTGAATGACGGAGAATGCTGAAAGATGTGCATCCCTACCGCGGGGAAATGAATTTCTCTGACAAATAGACATCAAGTGTACTGCTTTGAAGTGACATCTACAGAATATGCTTAATGAGCTAAAATTGGCGGAGATTTTGTGATTTTCCTGACCGGAAGTAAGACAGCATTAGCTAGGGTGGAGAACTCTGCGCTTAAACTCACTGTCCAATGATGATAAGTGATTGGCTGATCAGAAAGTCAATAAACTCTATGATTCCTAAATATGACTAAAATATCAAGAACTCAGGAAGTAGTGCTGGAGAAATAAGGCGATCGGAATGACTAGTTGTGCAAATTAGGAACCGATAATAGGCTTATCTGCATGTTCACAAATTCGACTGCATTTAATCTGACGAAAATGTGACGGTTCTCTGATGTAAAAGCCAAACTGATCCATGAATAATACTTTTAAATAATGAACTGAGTTTAGTATTGTTTTTGAAATATTTCTAAATATAATACAGCAGCTTTGTTTGTAAGTATATACAAAATTATGATAGACTTTCATACTTTTATTTATTTATTTATTTATTTATTTATTTAAGATAATTGTAAATTTTTATCTGTATGTGCATGTGATAATATTGTCTACAGATATAAATTTTGACTGTATCCACTGGTACACTTGTAGCACTTTGCTGCAAATGGTAACAAATGAAAGCAGCTGAAACAGCTCAGATTGGTAACAGATAAGGGTGGGAAGTGTGTGAGATTATCCCCAAACTGATAACAACAGAGAAGGAGGTGGGTGAAATTATCCCCAAACTCTGGTAACAGCACAAAAGGAGGTGGGTGAAATTATCCCCAAACTCTGGTAACAGCACAGAAGGAGGTGGGTGAAATTATCCCCAAACTCTGGTAACAGCACAGAAGGAGGTGGGTGAGATTATCCCCAAACTCTGGTAACAGCACAGAAGGAGGTGGGTGAGATTATCCCCCAAACTCTAGTAACAGCACAGAAGAAGGTGGGTTAGATTATCCCCAAACTCTGGTAACAGCACAGAAGGAGGTGGGTTAGATTATCCCCAAACTCTAGTAACAGCACAGAAGGAGGTGGGTGAAATTATCCCCAAACTCTGGTAACAGCACAGAAGGAGGTGGATGAAATTATCCCCAAACTCTGGTAACAGCACAGAAGGAGGTGGGTGAGATTATCCCCAAACTCTAGAAACAGCACAGAAGGAGGAGGGGTGAAATTATCCCCAAACTCTAGAAACAGCACAGAAGGAGGTGGGTGAAATTATCCCCAAACTCTAGTAACAGCACAGAAGGAGGTGGGTGAAATTATCCCCAAACTCTAGTAACAGCACAGAATGAGGTGGGTGAAATTATCCCCAAACTCTAGTAACAGCACAGAAGGAGGTGGGTGAAATTATCCCCAAACTCTAGTAACAGCACAGAAGGAGGTGGGTGAAATTATCCCCAAACTCTAGTAACAGCACAGAAGGAGGTGGGTGAAATTATCCCCAAACTCTGGTAACAGCACAGAAGGAGGTGGGCGAGATGATCTCCAGTCCCTGGTAACAGTAGGTTATATTATTCCCAAATCATACGTATATGTCCTATCAGCGTATTAAGATTTCACCCCTGCTGCCATGTCAGCCCTTAAGGCTTATCGTTCTAATCCTCAGGCGTACTTCCTGGTAAAGACAGCCTATTCCGTACACATAGAACGATCAACGATAATCTGGTGCATAATTACGGGGCTGTGTATATTGTACCCAGATTATGTTAAGCGCCATGTGCTGTTTTAAAGTACATTAGACAGCATGAAAAGAATAAATAATTTTGGATTTATTTTGAATTTTAAATAGGTGGACACGGTGATATTTGATTGAAGAGGGTGTTATTTGTGTGAACACGGTGTTACTTGGGCAAGCATGGTGTTATTTTGTTGAACACAGTGTTATCTGGATGAACACAGTATTACCTGGTTGAACACACTGTCAGCTGGATGAACAGTGTTATTTGGGTAAACACCGTGTTTTGAGCGTGAACACGGGGTCTTCTGAGTGAACGCAGCCTCAGCTGGGTGAACTCGGTGTATTCTGAGTGAAGACAACCTCAGCTGAGTGAACACAGTGTATTCTGAGTGAAGACAACCTCAGCTGAGTGAACACAGTGTATTCTGAGTGAAGACAACCTCAGCTGGGTGAACTCGGTGTATTCTGAGTGAAGACAACCTCAGCTGGGTGAACTCGGTGTATTCTGAGTGAAGACAGCCTCAGCTGGGTGAACTCGGTGTATTCTGAGTGAAGACAGCCTCAGCTGGGTGAACACGGTGTGTTCTGAGTGAAGACAGCCTCAGCTGGGTGAACTCGGTGTATTCTGAGTGAAGACAACCTCAGCTGGGTCAACACGGTGTGTTCTGAGTGAAGACAACCTCAGCTGGGTGAACACGGTGTATTCTAAGTAAACAAAGCATCAGCTGGGTGAAAACTGTGTGAACTGAGTGGATACTATCGATTCGTGTTTTCTCCGTCAAAGAAGACCTCTGAAGCTGGCCATGCGTAAATGCATGGTCCGTGACGTCACTGACGTAAAGTGACGGGCATCACGTGACTGCTGACGGCAGGCACCCAAACACTTCGTCTTATCTCGCTTGGCACCTATTTGTCACGTGACCATAATCCGAGCCAAGCGTTATTTCAGGCTTTTGCCCCCCCCCCCTCCCCCCCCCCTTGTCCCCGGCCGCTGTACCTATTCTGTTACTGAGTCTAGCCGCTGTTCTTCGGCCGGTGGTGCTCAGGGCCTGAGGTAGACACTAAGCAGCTAGTCAATGATGTTAGCTGTCAGTCGGTGTCACCAGTACCCGGGCAAGCCATATGTTTACATCGGCCTCGATATGGCAGTTTGCACAACAAGACTAAGATGCACTCTCTGTACATTGGAACTTAGAGCTCCTTTAGAAAGCGCTAAATGGCAAGAAACCGCTTACCTTACGTCGCTCCTTGTTATGTAATAGCCGTTTTGAAAAGCTCCAGACTTGCTGACCGAGACTGAAAAGCTGGTAGATTGCTGAGGATGGAGGACGTGTTATGCTGCTGTCGGACTGATATAACAGGTTATGTAATCGTCACTATTGCGCAAACATGAGCGCCTGGTCACGCTGACTCTCTGGTCCAAGGGAGGTAACTGGACTTGTCAAGCTCTGCAGGCCCCTGGCAAATAGCGACGACCTGCGGCCAGGCGGAATGAAGGTGTCACGGTGCGTCTAGACCCACACTAGACAGCTGCACCACCTAATTCATTTCACCAAAAATGTGTCATTTGGAGCTAAATTGTCAGGTTATTTTTATTTCTGGCCTTTTTTCTTACCTCTGCTACGTCCTCTTGGCGACAATGACAACCCGTTTTTTTTTTATCAGCAAGCGGACCGATTTCTGCCGCCTTCAGCAAGGCGACTCTAGTGTGCTGGTTCGGATGTCGTTGGCCTGTTTTGGGTTATTTGATACTCTGTCAGGCACAATGATTTACCTTAACCACGGCGTTGTGTCCATATCACAGCGAGAATGGGTTGCATGTGGCACTCACCTACACCTCTCTGCATAGTCTGTTTGTCCAGGTATATATTGGCCTGTATGGAAGATGTACCTTCGTATTTTGTGAACATCTGCTTCAGGTGTTTCTTATACTTGTTCCTTGACCAGTATCACACCTCGCTTCACACTTATACTTGTTCCTTGACCAGTATCACACCTCGCTTCACACTTATACTTGTTCCTTGACCAGTATCACACCTCGCTTCACACTTATACTTGTTCCTTGACCAGTATCACACCTCGCTTCACACTTATACTTGTTCCTTGACCAGTATCACACCTCGCTTCACATCATCTCGGCAAAGGAGAGTTGACAGATACGGGTTCCACCTCGAGACACGTCATGACAGAATATTTAGCATAACAATCTTCGTGATTTTTGATTGGCGCCCAAGACTTAAGTGTAAAAATATACCGCGACTTAATTGCAAGATGTACCGCAACTTTATTGTAAAGCATGTGTACCCAGCTTGGTCGTACAATACACCACAACTTTATTGTAAAATATATCACAATTTTATTATAAAATGTAGGGCAACTTTGATGTAAAATACACTACAACGTTATTGAAAAATACACTACAACTTTATTGTAAAATACACTATAACTTTATTGTAAAATAAACCACAATTTTATTATAAAATGTACCGCAACATTATTGTAAAATACATCGCTACTTTGTTGTAAAATACACTACAACTTTACTGTAAAATACACCGTAACGTTATAGTAAAACATGTGTACTCAAATTAACTGTAAAATATATCGCAATTTCATGTAATATATAATGCAAATTTATTGAGAAATGTGTATACCCAACTTAGTTATAAAATGCATTGCAACTTGACTGTAAAATGTACCGTGGATTAATTGTAACTATACCACAAGTTAATTTCAACATATACCCCAACTCCATCATGAAATATTTCTTCTAAACTAAATTGTAAAATTTGCCAGAACTTGCCAACAAGTTGTGAGGCAATTTATTTGTAAAATGTACCCGAAGACTATTGTAAGATATACAGCAACCAAAAATAATAATAATATAAACTACGTTAATTGTAAAATATACCCGAACTTAATTGTAAAATATATTCCAGTTTAAATATAAAATGCGTGCAACGTAAATTAATTGTAAAATATATTCCAAATTAATTGTAAAATATATTCCAAATTAATTGTAAAATATATTCCAAATTAATTGTAAAATTTTTGTACTCTGCTGTTTACTTGTTTATAAAATATACCCAAATTAGTCATAAAATATATACTCGAAATTAGTCATAAAATATATATCCGGACTATAAATTATACTCCAACTTAATTGTGAAGTATACCATTACTTTCTGGCAGGGTTGTTTATAAAATGTACCCTAAATACTAGCCGTACTTGTCTCAAGTTGGATGTCAGGTTTAAATGGTAAATTTGTTCCAGATGGGTTTACATGGTTTCATTTACCTGCCTCGCAATATTGTCTTGCCATCGGTGTTGACATATCCAATGTAGTTTACTGGGTCAGTGTTAGAGGGTTTTAATTGTAGCTCTGCAGGGCAATATCGTCTTGACATTGGAGTCGATATATCCAGTGTAGTTTACCGACTCGGTGTTACAGGGTTTTAATTTTAATCTGCACGGTAATGTCGTCTTGACATTGGAGTCGATATATCCAGTGTACATTACTGACTTGGTTCTACAGGTTTTTAGTGCCACCCGGCACGGCAATATTGTCTTGACATTGATGTTGATATATCATGTTGGCATGTCCAGTGTAGTTTACTGACTCGGTGTTACAGGGTTTTAGTTGTAGCTCTGTAGACAATATCATCTTGACATTGGTGTTGGCATGTCCATTGTGGTTTACTGACTCGGTGTTACAGGGTTTTAGTTGTAGCTCTGTAGACAATATCATCTTGACATTGATGTTGGCATGTCCATTGTGGTTTACTGACTCGGTGTTACAGGGTTTTAGTTGTAGCTCTGTAGACAATATCATCTTGACATTGGTGTTGGCATGTCCATTGTAGTTTACTGACTCGGTGTTACAGGGTTTTAGTTGTAGCTCTGTAGACAATATCATCTTGACATTGGTGTTGGCATGTCCATTGTAGTTTACTGACTCGGTGTTACAGGGTTTTAGTTGTAGCTCTGTAGACAATATCATCTTGACATTGGTGTTGGCATGTCCATTGTAGTTTACTGACTCGGTGTTACGGGGTTTTAGTTGTAGCTCTGTAGACAATATCATCTTGACATTGGTGTTGGCATGTCCATTGTAGTTTACTGACTCGGTGTTACAGGGTTTTAGTTGTAGCTCTGTAGACAATATCATCTTGACATTGGTGTTGGCATGTCCATTGTAGTTTACTGACTCGGTGTTACAGGGTTTTAGTTGTAGCTCTGTAGACAATATCATCTTGACATTGGTGTTGGCATGTCCATTGTAGTTTACTGACTCGGTGTTACAGGGTTTTAGTTGTAGCTCTGTAGGCAATATCGTCTTGACATTGATCTCGATATATCCAGTGTAGTTTATTACACCTTTCATTGTGAAAGTATCCAAAGACTAGCAGTGTGTACACTCAAACATTTGTTAATTTTAACAGAAATTCTGTTGGTTAAGGTAGAGGAGCTTTCGGTTATTAGGATAATACAGTATCGTAATGGTATTCTGTTTGTGTGATACAGTCTTGTAATGGTTTTTCGTTTGTGTGATACAGTCTTGTAAAGGTATTCTGTTTGTGTGATACAGTCTTGTAATGGTATTCTGTTTGGGTGATACAATCTTGTAAAGGTATTCTGGTTGTGTGATACAGTCGTGTAAAGGTATTCTGCTTGTGTGATACAGTCTTGTAATGGTATTTTGTTTGTGTGATACAGTCTTGTATTGGTATTCTGTTTGTGTGACACAGTCTTGTAAAGGTATTCTGTTCGGCTGATTCACTCTCGTAAAGGTATTCTGCATGTGTGATATATTCTTGTAATGGTATTCTGTTTGTGTTATACAGTCTTGTAATGGCATTTTGTTTGTGTGATACAGTCTTGTAAGGGTATTCTCTTTGTGTGATACAGTCTTGTAAAGGTATTCTGTTTGTGTGACACAGTCTTGTAAAGGTATTCTGTTCGGCTGATTCACTCTCGTAAAGGTATTCTGCATGTGTGATATATTCTTGTAATGGTATTCTGTTTGTGTTATACAGTCTTGTAATGGCATTTTGTTTGTGTGATACAGTCTTGTAAGGGTATTCTCTTTGTGTGATACAGTATTGTAAAGGTATTCTGTTTGGGTGATGCAGTCTTGTAAAGGCATTCTCTTTGTGTGATACAGTCTTGTAATGGTATTTTGGTTGTGTGATACAGTCTTATAATCGTATCCTGTTTGGGTGATGCAGTCTTGTAAAGGTATTCTCTTTGTATGATACAGTCTTGTAATGGTATTTTGTTTGTGCGATACAGTCTTGTAATGGTATTCTGCTTGTGTGATACAGTCTTGTAATGGTATTCTGTTTGTGTGATACAGTCTTGAATAACATTGCTGAATTAGTAGAATAGGCACGTGTGTTGTATGTAACAGATTAATCTACGACAACGACAGAATACATTCTAGCATCACTTAGACAAGGGACTTTCTATTAAATTTAAGATATTATATTTCGAAAAGTTCTTTTAACCCTGCGTATCAAATGACACAGCTCGCCATTACTGCATTATTATTGTCATATTGTCATTACTGTAAATTAAATATACAGAAGTCATAGCAAAATGGAGAATTTTTTGTGATCACAAATTTCACAGGAAACATACATTAAGACATCATTAATAACTCGAGGGTTAATAAATAAAAAATTCATTGTCAAAAACTACTTGACTACAAGACTTGCATGTCGCAGAAATAGGCGACCGGAAAACACCGACAATAAGTGTGTGCATGGCGTAATTCAGCGAAATAGACAAAATAACTGTGTGCAGGGCGTAATTCAGCAAAATAGAGAAAAGAACTGTGTGCATCGAGTAATTCAGAGAAACAGAGAAAAGAACTGTGTGCATCTCGTAATTCAGCGAAATAGAGAAAATAACAGTGTGCAGGGCGTAATTCAGGAAAACAAAGAAAATAACAGTGTGCATGCGGGGCGTAATTCAGAAAAACAAAGAAAATAACAGTGTGCATGCGGGGCGTAATTCAGATAAAGTAAATGTGTGCATCGCATAATTCAGCGAAATAGAGAAAATAACTGTGTGCAGGACGTAATTCAGAGAAACAGAAAAAAATAACAGTGTGCAGGGCGTAATTAAGAGAAACAGAGAAAATAACTGTGTGCATGCAGGGCGTAATTAAGAGAAACAGAGAAAATAACTGTGTGTACGCAGGGCGTAATTCAGAAAAAGTAAATGTGTGCATCGCTTAATTCAAAGAGGCAGAGAAAGTAAGTGTGTGCATCGCTTAATTGGGTGAAACAGCAAAATAAGTGTGTGTGGGGCGTAATTCAGAGAAACAGAGAAAATAACTGTGTGCAGGGCGTAATTCAGTGAAATAGAGAAAATAACTGTGTACAGGGCGTTACTGGAAGAAATACAGAAAATAACAGTGTGGATGGCGTAATTCACAAACACAGAAAAATTAAATGTGTACATCGCGCAATTCTGAAAAACAGAGAAAATAATGGCGTGATTTCAGGGCTACAAAGAATGATTCATTTTAAACAGTATGTACAATGTAGGGACAGGTGTTGGCTTGCCAAATTGTAGGATATTTATATTTAAGTGCAACACATATATGTACTGAAACTTTAAGGAAAGGTCAATTACAAAGTTCACGGAAAGGTCAATTACAAACTTATTTTGGTTTAAATTTCAGCACTGTTCATGAGATCAAAGTGTTTCGGGTTGTGTCCGTAAAGTCCTAACAGACCGGTAAGTCACTTCTCTATATTTCCACCTATAAAAGTCTAATTGTTCTTATATTCTGATGTATGAAAACGAATGAAGTTTATAGAGGATTGTCTCGCTAGAATGCTCAATGCGAAACAAATGTAGTCTACAGAGCGTCGTGTGAAATCGTGAGTACTTTTATGGGCACCTTGCTCTGTAACATTTATTCATTTATCATATACCTATATGATACTCTGACAATTGCATTCTACTGTAACAACACGGTAAAAGATGAATGGTTTGTCGGTGTCGGTGTTGGTGACAATGGTGATAATGGTGTTAAAATTATTCATACGATTTTGATTTAGATTGTATGGTGTTAAAAGGAACGATTTGTTAATATCAGTGTTGAAATGAGTGTCGATGCGAGTGATACTGATTATAATGGTGTCAGAATCAGTGTCGGTTCTAGTGATACTGATGATAATGGTGTCAGAATCAATGTCGCTGCTAATGATACTGGTGATAATGGTGTCAAGTCGGTGCTAATGATACTGATAGTAGTGGTATCAGGATCAATGAAGGCCTGAAGTATGCTTACAACTTAGGGAGGCCTGAAGGATGCTTACACCTTAGGGAGTCCTGAACTATGCTTACACCTTAGGGAGGCCTTAAGGATGCTTACAGCTTAGTGAGGCCTAAAGTATGTTCACAGCTTAGGGAAGCCTGAAGGATGCTTACAGCTTAGGGAGACCTGAAGGATGCTTACAACGTAGGGAGATCGTTTTGCGCACGTCTTCTCACTTGCGCATGTTAGTATTTCAAAACCTATAATTTTGAAACGAGCGATATGCAAAACAACGAAGGGACGTTCTGGGCTTTCATAAGCTCTTCGCATTAGATTTACAAAAACTCGACAAAAAGCTAAGTACTTGTTCCTTCCATGGGTGGTCTATAGGAACACCCTTCCTGTTTTGCACGCTGTATATATAAACGAAGTGTCTTATTTGTGAAGATATATCTCCTTGCATACACTCCTAAATATCACCCTCATCCCTACCCCTCTTGTTACAAAATAGGAGCTTATCAGAAAGCAGCACAAAGCCTGCTGAAACCTGAACATTCCTCCATAAAAATGTGTGCTGATGAAAATGAACTGATTAGCTAGCGTTGGTAAGTCGCTGACTGGCTGGATCATCACGTTATTACTTTCATCTCATCTGTAAATCTGACATTTTATTCTTGATGTATATAGTTTTATTAGCTGCTCATCTAACTAACTAACTGACAAATGTTTAAATCAAGTTCAGGAGGTGTGTTCTTAATGACATTCTATAAGGCATGTAGTCCTCTTGCAATACTCGATTTGTATATTTTGTGTTTCTGGGGTTGTAGGTATCTGTATATTTTGTGTATGTCGGCGGGAAGGGGGGTGGGGGTGGGGGTGGCGGGGGGGGGGGGCTGTAGGTACACGCATATTTTGTATGTCTGGGGTTGTAGATATATGTATATCAAACAAAATCACATATAACTAGTCTTGACAATGTATGGGCCATACAATCCTCTGTTGATGGCGCTGAGTATCGGTCATACTGGTCATCAACCCTTCATCGGTCGTGCCAACCCCATGAAACTTTTTCATGGTTCTGCTGTATAAACGACTTGTTTGACGTTTTCACTTCTATTATAGCGGTTTTACCAACTGACACAAGTCAAATCTGATGTCTGCTGAATAGGTATACCTAATAGAACAACAGGGACATTTGCCTTCGTATAAGGTTTTTAACTCTTTATCTTGACTTGGCCTTTTCACTGACGAGTTTTCAGGCCCGACTTGGACACCCACCCCAGGTGTCAGCGGTGGGCCGTTTTGCGTTACACTGCTTAGTGAGCTATTAATTGAAATCAGGCGAGAAGACAGACAAACCGCAGACATATCTGCTATTTACAACGTTATTACTCGTCTCACATACTTACGCCGCAGGGCAAGTGAAGCAGCAGATAACAGTCCTGACCGCAAACTAACCGCAAACTGGGAGCCGAGCTCTTGGCCGTATGTGTATACCTGCGCTCCCGAGCTATGTCTGCTCCCTGGCAGCCATGGACCACCCCGGGCACGCAGAAGTGGATCAGTAGCATGCATGCTCTGCTAAACAGTATGACCCGATTGTTTTGAGAAAATGTGTAAACAAATCTAAGCACTTGGATTGCCGATGAACTTAACAACTGTCATACACTAGCATGTTCATATTTCACGGATTTTAATGTATGTAGCCGATCGTTCAGATAATCCTAGAGGTTAAACAACCAATCAAAGCGTCAATAAGGCTAACCTATCATAAGGTCAACAATCAATCAATTAAGCAATCAATAAGGCTCATCAATCATTTAGGCTATCAATAAGGCGCATCAAGCAATCAGATAACCAAGAAGGTTCACCAATCAGTCAGACAATTATTTATAAGGCTCACCAATCAATCAGACTAACAATAAGGATCGCCAATCAATCAAACTCTCAATAAGGCTCAACAATCAGTCAGACAATTATTTATAAGGCTCACCAATCAATCAGACTAACAATAAGGATCGCCAATCAATCAAACTTCAATAAGGCTCACCAATCAGTCAGACAATTATTTATAAGGCTCACCAATCAATCAGACTAACAATAAGGATTGTCAATCAATCAAACTCTCATTAAGGCTCACCAATCAGTCAGACAATTATTTATAAGGCTCACCAATCAATCAGACTAACAATAAGGATCGCCACTCAATCAAACTCTCAATAAGGCTCACCAATCAGTCAGATAATTATATATAAGGCTCACCAATGAATCAGACTATCAATAAAACTCACCAATCATTTCGAAAATTATTTATAAGGCTCAACAATCAGTCAGGCTAACAATAAGGCTCACCAATCCGTCAGATAATTATTTACAAGGCTCACCAATAAATCAAAGAATCACCGAGGCTTATCCATCAATCAACTGTGAGTACGTATTACCAATCACCTCTAGGGAAACGTGACTACAACTGGAGCTTGTGGAGAGATGGTGAGTATAAAAAATGACTACAACTGAGCTTGCGGAGAGATAGTGACTATAGAACGATGACTACAGCTCGAGCTTGTGGACACACAGTGGCCGTAGAAAACTTGGCTACAGCTGGAGCTTGTGGGCAGATTGTGGCCGTAGAAAACATGACTTCTGCTGTAGCTTGTGGACAGATAGTGGCCATAGAAAACATGACTATAGTTGGAGCATGTGGATAGATAGTGGCCGTAGAAAACATGACTACAGATGGAGCATGCGGACAGATAGTGGCCAAAGAAAACAGGACCACGGCTGGAGCATGTGGGCAGATAGTGACTATAGAAAACATGGCTACTGCTTGGAGCATGTGGACACACAGTGGCCGTAGAAAACATGGCTTCAGCTGGAGTTTGTGGACAGATAGTGGGCATAGAAAATATTACAACTGGAGCTTGGATAAAAATAGTGGCCACAGGAAACATGGCTTCAGCTGGAGCTTGTGGACAGATAGTGGGCATAGAAAATATTACAACTGGATCTTGGATAGAGATAGTGGCCACAGGAAACATGGCTTCAGCTGGAGCCTGTGGACAGATAGTGGCCATAGAAAATATTACAACTGGAGCTTAGATAGAGATAGTGGCCACAGGAAACATGGCTTCAGCTGGAGCCTGTGGACAGATAGTGGCCATAGAAAATATTACAACTGGATCTTAGATATAGATAGTGGCCACAGGAAACATGGCTTCAGCTGAAGCTTGTGGACAGATAGTGGCCATAGAAAATATTACAACTGGAGCTTAGATATAGATAGTGGCCACAGGAAACATGGCTTCAGCTGGAGCTTGTGGACAGATAGTGACCATAGAAAATATTACAACTGGAGCTTAGATATAGATAGTGGCCACAGGAAACATGGCTTCAGCTGAAGCTTGTGGACAGATAGTGGCCATAGAAAATATTACAACTGGAGCTTGGATAGAGATAGTGGCCACAGGAAACATGGCTTCAGCTGGAGCTTGTGGACAGATAGTGGCCATAGAAAATATTACAACTGGAGCTTGGATAGAGATAGTGGCCACAGGAAACATGGCTTCAGCTGGAGCTTGTGGACAGATAGTGGCCATAGGAAACATGGCTTCACCTTGTGGATAGATAGTGGACATAGGAAACATGGCTTCAGTTAGAACTTGTGGACAGACAGTGGACATAGGAAACATGGCTTCAGCTTGTGGACAGACAGTGGACATAGGAAACATGGCTTCAGCTGGAGTTTATGGACAGACAGTGGACAAAAGAAACATAGCTTCAGCTTGTGGACAGATAGTGGACATAGGAAACATGGCTTCAGCTGGAGGTTGTGGACAGACAGTGGACATAGGAAACATGGCTTCAGCTGGAGTTTGGGAACATGTAGTGGCTGTATATTGCCACGAATTTCCCGAACCTCACAACGAGCACCAGACTATGTCGTTTCACACCACTATTTAGATGTCATCAATGAGAAAACAGGCCTTTCATCACCACAGATTACACTTAAAGAGTTACCCCTAAATTCTATACTTCTGTATGATCACCAACCAAGCATGTTGGTAGACATGATAAACATTGGCGTTTGTGTTTTCTGAATGGCCAGCATGTCCTTATCTCAAACAAGTCCTGCCATTAACTCAGACTATTTTAGGTGCCTGCCCAGACGGCTTTGTCCGAATGAAACACATTGTTGAGAATGAATCATTGTCTAGAGGTGAAGGCCATGTTATTCTGACCTTGACCGTCTGCCAGCCCATGTGCACGCCGTTGTGGGCGCGCGTGAAGCTGACACACATTTCCCATCACACGTTCTCCATCCTCAGCTTTTGTCAGACATTCAAACAAAGTCAGTTGAAAAGAAAAATCAATATGTCTGCCTCGCCGAGCTCTGCTAACATTCACACAATTGAACGTGCGTAACAGCGGATTGCTCTAAATAGGACTGGCGATTTGACAATAAAGTTTAACCTTTGTTGTTGTTGACGGAGTAATGAATACGTGAATTACCGTTAGGTTAGTTGTACTCTTCCGTCGAAATGACGTCAGGAGGATTTAGTCCACGGCCATTTAATTTGGTGCAGCTGTACTCGGCATACCTAGGCTAATGGACAAGATACAAATTGGTGTCAACATTTAATATGCCTGAGACATTAACCGACATAAAACTGATATTCCAGGAATTTTGTACAGACATGTTTCTTGTACTTATCAATAGTGACAATATTTATCAATAAAAATAAATAAACATCTGGACATAAATATTAACACCATGTGTTGAAATGAAGTGATAATTACACCCACAATACATCTGGAAGAGTGTTAATTCAGCAAGTCTCCTGACATCACGTGGCTTGTAGATCTGCTGACCGTCAGAGTCTTCTTCTTCCAGTTCCCCCCCCCCCCCACCCCCATGCCTTGTTTAATATGAACATCAGCATTAGCTTCTTTACATCGAAACTGAAAAATCGATCACATATATTGAAACACCAATGAAATGAACAAATGAATATTGCTGTAGTGCTTCCATGTAAAGCCCCATAATGGCTTCAGACATCACCATGTTCATTGTATACCGCTTACCTAGAATCCCCACGGGTAGGGCATGTTCGCGTGTTGGCATGCTTTTAGAAGACCAGTTATCAGGATTTCGTCAATCTAATGCTGGCAAGTGTTTACTGGGTTTTGTTCTCACTCCGCAGGTTTGAGGACATTTGCGATATAACTCCACTTATTTGTAGATTTTACCAGTGCGATTCAGGAGCTAGCTCTGTGTTATTGGTAGGTAAAACCTGCCAAGTCAGAGGCAAAAGGGCAATTCTACCTTTCTCTAGTTCTTTCCTCTGTCATCCTCGATAGCTGCATGCTTTATCCAGTTCAGTTCTAAGTTTGAATGGTCATAACTGACATTTGTTACAGTATCCATCACCTTGTGCTGATGTTAGGAGTTGTCTCGGTGTGGATGGCTGAGATTTGTTGCAGTACTCATCACCTTGTGCTGATGTTAGGAGTTGTCTCGGTGTGGATGGCTGAGATTTGTCACCTTGTGCTGATGTTAGGAGTTGTCTCGGTGTGGATGGTTGAGATTTGTTACAGTATCCATCACCTTGTGCTGATGTTAGGAGTTGTCTCGGTGTGGATGGTTGAGATTTGTTACAGTATCCATCACCTTGTGCTGATGTTAGGAGTTGTATTCGTGAGTGTGGTTGAGATTTGTTACAGTATTCATCACCTTGTGCTGATGTTAGGAGTTGTATTCGTGAGTGTGGTTGAGATTTGTTACAGTATTCATCACCTTGTGCTGATGTTAGGAGTTGTATTCGTGAGTGTGGTTGAGATTTGTTACAGTATTCATCACCTTGTGCTGATGTTAGGAGTTGTATTCGTGAGTGTGGTTGAGATTTGTTACAGTATTCATCACCTTGTGCTGATGTTAGGAGTTGTATTCGTGAGTGTGGTTGAGATTTGTTACAGTATTCATCACCTTGTGCTGATGTTAGGAGTTGTATTCGTGAGTGTGGTTGAGATTTATTACAGTATTCATCACCTTGTGCTGATGTTAGGAGTTGTATTCGTGAGTGTGGTTGAGATTTGTTACAGTATTCATCACCTTGTGCTGATGTTAGGAGTTGTATTCGTGAGTGTGGTTGAGATTTGTTACAGTATTCATCACCTTGTGCTGATGTTAGGAGTTGTATTCGTGAGTGTGGTTGAGATTTGTTACAGTATTCATCACCTTGTGCTGATGTTAGGAGTTGTATTCGTGAGTGTGGTTGAGATTTGTTACAGTATTCATCACCTTGTGCTGATGTTAGGACTTGTCTCAGTGAGTGTGGTTGAGATTTATTACAGTATTCATCACCTTGTGCTGATGTTAGGAGTTGTCTCGGTGTGGATGGCTGAGATTTGTTACAGTATTCATCACCTTGTGCTGATGTTAGGAGTTGTCTCGGTGTGGATGGCTGAGATTTGTTACAGTACTCATCACCTTGTGCTGATGTTAGGAGTTGTCTCAGTGTGGATGGCTGAGATTTGTTACAGTACTCATCACCTTGTGCTGATGTTAGGAGTTGTCTCAGTGTGGATGGCTGAGATTTGTTACAGTACTCATCACCTTGTGCTGATGTTAGGAGTTGTCTCAGTGTGGATGGCTGAGATTTGTTACAGTATTCATCACCTTGTGCTGATGTTAGGAGTTGTATTCGTGAGTGTGGTTGAGATTTGTTACAGTATTCATCACCTTGTGCTGATGTTAGGAGTTGTATTCGTGAGTGTGGTTGAGATTTGTTACAGTACTCATCACCTTGTGCTGATGTTAGGAGTTGTCTCAGTGTGGATGGCTGAGATTTGTTACAGTATTCATCACCTTGTGCTGATGTTAGGAGTTGTCTCAGTGTGGATGGCTGAGATTTGTTACAGTATTCATCACCTTGTGCTGATGTTAGGAGTTGTATTCGTGAGTGTGGTTGAGATTTGTTACAGTACTCATCACCTTGTGCTGATGTTAGGAGTTGTCTCAGTGTGGATGGCTGAGATTTGTTACAGTACTCATCACCTTGTGCTGATGTTAGGAGTTGTCTCAGTGTGGATGGCTGAGATTTGTTACAGTATTCATCACCTTGTGCTGATGTTAGGAGTTGTATTCGTGAGTGTGGTTGAGATTTGTTACAGTATTCATCACCTTGTGCTGATGTTAGGAGTTGTCTCAGTGTGGATGGCTGAGATTTGTTACAGTACTCATCACCTTGTGCTGATGTTAGGAGTTGTCTCAGTGTGGATGGCTGAGATTTGTTACAGTATTCATCACCTTGTGCTGATGTTAGGAGTTGTATTCGTGAGTGTGGTTGAGATTTGTTACAGTATTCATCACCTTGTGCTGATGTTAGGAGTTGTATTCGTGAGTGTGGTAATTATTATTATTATTATCATGGTTGTTGTTGTTACATCTGGATGAAGGATGGTGGTTACCTCTCCTCCAGTTTCCTACATACATGCAGATGACCACCTGCCTATATGTGAAGTTTGTTGGATATAGCTCTGAAGGAAGAGAAATGTACCTAGTAATCTCTTTACTCAGGCGATGACTCAAAATGCACGGACGTGGCCGTAAAAGTTATGTTGTTTGATAAGTGCAGTGTATATTTAGGTAGGTCGGAAACCCAATCATTTCTCCCATTTACATGTATTCTACTCGAAGCAAAACAATTCTACCTTTCTGATTAGCCCCTCGGGGAAACTTAGTGGAAGGGTAGACATTGACGCAGACCTTCGGGTACCAATTTGAGGTCTTTGGCCAATATGCTCATGGTTTGAACACTTCTGTTTGAACTACTGTTTGCTTTGGCAACGTCTGAAGGCAATTTATGGTTGTCGAACAGTTAAATCTTACAGTAGCAAAGAGTCGCATATCCCGCCTGTCCGTCTCGTCTTGACGGCACCAGTCCTGCTCTCAGCCATCTTCAGGTAACGAGATAAGAGTTCTAGAGGAATTGGTTTGATTTGCTTTCCTCTAGGGACGGTGTCGCCTGACAGTAAGCAAACCACTTGCCACAGTCCGTATCTACCCTTAATTCCGGAGCTATTAGCACTGAGTATTTGAAAACGTCTTGAACATTATATAGCACATGGAATATCTAGACGACAGTAGTTTTAGTCCTCGTGTTGAGTGTGCTTTGTGGTAAGGTGTGATGCATTGCCCATATGGTTGCCATTGATTTCATTCTTTTTGTTCAATCGTTGAAATTGGTCCGGGGAGAACAGAGGCTAGGGTAAATAGGAGCTGAATCACGTGGATACTAACTTTTTCTGATTTTCTGATCCTAGTGCATATTATTGCCTATATCCCCGTACACACAATGCTGCCAAACACAAATCCTCTATTCTTGAATTCTCAGGTAATTTTCAGGAATTTTCTGGTAATTGTCATCATATCCCTGTCATTGCTGTTGGTTAATTCTACCATATCCTTGACATTGCTGTTGGTCAGTTCTACCATATCCCTGACATTGCTGTTGGTCAGTTCTACCATATCCCTGACATTGCAGTGGGTCAATTCTACCATATCCCTTTCATTGCTGTTGGTCAGTTCTACCATATCCCTGATATTGCTGTGGGTCAGCTCTACCATATCCCTGACATTCCTGTTGGTTAGTTCTACCACAACCCTGACATTGCCGTTGGTCAGTTCTACCATAACCCTGATATTGCTGTTGGTCTATTCTACCATATCCCTGGCGTTGCTGTTGGGCAGTTAAATCCTGTGCCTGATATTTGTCAATTCCACCATATCCCTGACATTGCTGTGGGTCAGTTCTACCATATCCCTGACATTGCTGTTGGTCAGTTCTACCATATCCCTGACATTGCTGTTGGTCAGCTCACCATATCCTTGACCTTACTGTGGGTCAGTCCTACCATATCCCTGGCGTTGCTATTGGTCAGTTCTACCATATCCCCGATATTGCTGTTGGTCAGTTCTACCATATCCCTGACATTGCTGCTGTTGGTCAGTTCTACCATATCCCTGACATTGCAGTGGGTCAATTCTACCATATCCCTTTCATTGCTGTTGGTCAGTTCTACCATATCCCTGACATTGCAATGGGTCAACTCTACCATATCCCTGTTGGTTAGTTCTACCACAACCCTGACATTGCTGTTGGTCAGTTCTACCATATCCCTGACATTGCTGTGGGTCAGCTCTACCATATCCCTGACATTCTTGTTGGTTAGTTCTACCACAACCCTGACATTGCTGTTGGTCAGTTCTACCATAACCCTGACATTGCTGTTGGTCAGTTCTACCATATCCCTGACATTGCTGTGGGTCAGCTCTGCCATATCCCTGACATTCCTGTTGGTTAGTTCTACCACAACCCTGACATTGCTGTTGGTCAGTTCTACCATAACCCTGACATTGCTGTTGGTCAGTTGTACCATATCCCTGACATTGCTGTGGGTCAGCTCTACCATATCCCTGGCATTCCTGTTGGTTAGTTCTACCACAACCCTGACATTGCTGTTGGTCAGTTCTACCATAACCCTGACATTGCTGTGGGTCAACTCGTCAAACCGTATCTTTGGCGTTGCTGTTGGTCAGTTAAATCCTGTGCCTGATATTTGTCAATTCCACCATATCCCTGACATTGCTGTGGGTTAGTTCTACCATATCCCTGACAATGCTGTTGGTTAATTCACCATATCCCTGCCGTTGCTGTTGGTCAGGTAAATCCTGTGCCTGATATTTGTCAATTTTACCATATCCCAGATATTGCTCTTCCTCTATTCTACCTTATCCCTTACATTGTTGTTGGTCGATTCTACAATAGGCTGACAATGCCGTTGATCGCTTCTACTATACACGAACTGAATCACGTTGGTACCAACTTTTGCTGATTATCTTGATCCTAGTACATATTTATTGCCTATATCCCCGTACACACAATGCTGCCAAACACAAATCCTCTATTCTTGAATTCTCAGGTAATTTTCAGGAATTTTCTGGTAATTGTTATCATATCCCTGTCGTTGCTGTTGGTTAATTCTACCATATCCTTGACATTGCTGTTGGTCAGTTCTACCATATCCCTGACATTGCTGTTGGTCAGTTCTATCATATCCTTACCATACCCAGCCGATTAGACTGCAATGACATCTCCTTTCTCACATGCCGCGCGAAGAGTGGTGACCTGCTTTGCTGTTAGCTCTACGGAAACGCCGCCGCTTGCCTTGGCATACGTGATTGCTTCTTCGAACTCTCTTTTCTTGCCGTCTTTCGTGGGCGCTGCCATGTTGAATAACTTAATATTCATTAGCTGCTACGTGAGTAAATAGTTCATGTTTATTTTGGATGTTTCGATTTATTCAAATGCAGGTAGTTGCTTGATTTTATAACATTGATACAGATTTAGACTCAAGGAATCTGAAAATACTTAATAAATATCTGATACTCCTCTATCAACAATTATCCACAAATTTTGGGGGGATCACTGCGCCGATAGCGCCCATCTATGCACGAGCCTTGTTTCGGTACCGTAGGATCACGTAGAAAGGCGTGTGGTCTCGAATGCGTAAAGCTCCTTGACGAGAAAAATGAAACGTCACGTGAGTGACTTGGGCTATCGTACTGTCGATCAGCCGCCGATGTATTTTCACTAAAGTTTCCGTTAACTATTAAATACGCAAGTGACTGTGAATAAAATAAATCTGATGCAGCCCCTTCCCAATTTACATTGTGGATAATTTTTTCCTTTTGTTTTACTGAATATTCAGTAGAATTTGGTACTTGGAGCAGAAATATTCACAAACCAAGTTTACGGTGTCCTGCACAATGACAATCCGTGATGAAAGTGTCCTGGACAATGACAATCCGTGATGAAAGTGTCCTGGACAATGACAATCCGTGATAAAGGTTCCTAGACAGTAACAAGTAGGGATGACGGTGGCCTAGATAATGCCAATAGGGATGACGGTGTCGCAGACAATGACAAGCCAAGCTGACGCTGTCCGGGACAATGACAAGCCGAGTTGACGGTGTGCTAGACAATAACGCGTCGGGATAAAAGTCTCCTGGACAATGAGAAGCCGAGGTGAAGGTGTCCAAAAAGATGGCAAATTGGGATTACCATGCCCTGGACAATGAAAAGTACGGATGACGGTGTCGTGGACAATGACAAGTACGGATAACGGTCTCATAGACAATGACAGGTCGTGATGAAGGTGTCCTGCACAATGACAAGTATGGATGACGGTGTCATGGACAGTGACAAGTAGGGATAATGGTGTTATGACAAATGACAAGCCGTAATAAAGGTGTCCTAGACAAAAGCCAAGTAGGGATAACGGTGTCTTCCACAATGATAAGAAGGGATGACTGTGTCATGGACAATGACAAGTAGAAACAACGGTGTCATGGACAATGACAAGTAAGGATGGCGGTGACATGGACAATGACAAAAACGGGTTAACGGTGTCATCGACGACGACAACTAGGGATAGTGGTGTCATGGACAATGAAAACCAGGTGTCATGCACAGTGACAAGTAAGGGCAAAAAATGGCAAATATTATAGAAAATGGCAAATATGGATGACGGTGCCATGGACAAAGACAAGAATGGATGACGGTGTCAGGAACAGTGACAAGTAGAGATTACGATGTCATGAACACGGACAAAAAAAAAACAACGGCGTCATGGACAGTGGCAAGTATGGATGACGGTGTCATGGGCAGAGACAAGAGTAGATGATGGTGTCATGGATAATAACAAGTAAGGATGACTGTGTCATGGTCAGTGACAAGTAGGGATATCTGTATAATGGACAATGACATGTACGGTTGACTGTGTCATGGACAATGACAAGTAGGGATGACGGTGTCATGGACAGTGACAAGTAAGAATGACGGTGTCATGGACAATGACAAGTAGGGATGACGGTGTCATGGACAAAGACATGTATGGATGATGGTGTCTGGGACAATGACAAGTAGGGATAACGGTATTATGGACAATGACATGTATGGTTGACGGTGTCATGGACAATAACAAGTTTGAATGACAGTGTCATGGACAGTGACAAGTATGGATAACGATGCAATGGAAAATGACAAGTAGGGATAATGTTGTCACTCACAATGACAAGTATGGATGATGGTGTCATGCACAATGACAAGTATGGATGACGGTGTCATTGACAAAGACAAGTATGGATGATGGTGTCATGGACAATGACAAGTAGGGATAACGATATTATGGACAATGAAAAGTATGGTTGACGGTGTCATGGACAATAACAGGTATGGATGGCAGTGTCATGGACAATGACGGTGTCATGGACATTGACAAGTAGGGATAACGATGACATGGTCTATGACAAATACAGATAACAGTCTGATGGACAATGATAAGTAGGGATAATGGTGTCATGGACAGTGACAAATAAGGGATATTACAAATAAGAGATTACTGTGTCATGGGGAATGACAAATATAAATGACAGTGTCATGGACAATGTCAGGTAGGGACGACGGTGTCATGGACAATGACAAGTAGAGACGACGGTGTCATGGACAATGTCAAGTAGGGACGACTGTGTCATGGACAATGACAAGTAGAGACGACGGTGGCACGGACAATGACAAGTAGGGATAATGGTGTCATGGACAATGACAAGTATGGTGAACGGTGTCATGGACAATGACAACTAGGGATGACGGTGTCATGGACAATGACAAGTAAGGATAATTGTGTCATGGTCAATGACAAGTAGAGATGACGGTGGCACGGACAATAACAAGTAGGGATAATGGTGTTATGGACAATGACAAGTAGGGATAACAGTGCCATGGACAATGATAAGCAGAGATAATGGTGTCATGAATAATGACAATTATGAATGACTGTGTCATGGACAATGACAAGTAGGGATGACTGTGTCATGGGCAATGACAAGTAGAGATGACAGTGTCACGGACAATGACAAGTAAGGATTATTGTGGCATTGACAATAACAAGTAGGGATAACGGTGTTATGGACAACTGCAAGTATGGTGGACGGCGTCATGGACAATGACAACTAGGGATGACGGTGTCATGGACAATGACAAGTAGGGATGACGGTGTCATGGACAATGACAAGTAAGGATGACTGTGTCATGGTCAATGACAAGTATAGATGACGGTGTCATGGACAATGGCAGGTAGAGATGACGGTGTCATGGACAATGCCAAGTAGGGATGACAGTGTCATGGAGAATGACAAGTAGGGATGACGGTGTCAGTGACAATGACAAGTAGGGATGACGATGACATGGTCAATGACAAGTAGGGATAACAGTCTGATGGACAATGATAAGTAGGGATAATGGTGTCATGGACAGTGACAAATAAGGGCTAACGGTGGCATGGACAATGACAAGTAGAGATTACTGTGCCATGGGCAATGACAAATATAAATGACGGTGTCATGGACAATGACAAGTAGGGATAACGGTGGCACGGACAAGTAGGGATAATGGTGTCATGGACAATGACATGTATGGTGGACTGTGTCATGGACAATGACAACTTGGGATGACGGTGTCATGGACAATGATAAGTAGAGATAATGGTGTCATGAATAATGACAATTATGAATGACTGTGTCATGGACAATGACAAGTAGGGATGACGATGTCATTGACAATGACGTAGGGATGACGGTGCCATGGGCAATGGTAAGCCTTGGTGATAAATGGCGTGTACTTCTATTTCTAAATTAAGACATGCGTCGTGAGCTCTGTTTCTAATGCAATGACACCAGCCTCAGTTTGGCTTGTTCCCAAGCTGTATTAAGAGCTGGTGTGTCGGAGAGGCTAACCATACGATTTTCTCATTGGGCCATTGAATATTGGACCGTTGTGTTTACAATGAGCAATGGTGCCAGATAAAATGTGTAGCACAAAGATGAAGAGAGCAAGTTAGGTCTTCAAAGGGAGACTCAATTAACATGCCATATTTAATTAACGTTTGTGTTACGTTGAAACATTTGGAATGCATATATGTATTTCTCGGTGGAAGTTTTTGTGGGGTGGACTTTGGAGGCTGACTGGGCAGCACTTGCTTCCCGAAATATGACGACTAGGAGTTTATCGCTGGCACTTGGCGGAAAGTGTGGCCAAGCGAGGATGGGCCATTAAACCCTACGATATAAATACCAGTCCATGACAAGGTTGCTGGCAAAGCCTGTCTAGCCGGAGATGGACCCTTGTAGAAATGGTCACGTGACTAGCTACTTCGCGGAAAAACTGATTCGCATAATTCACCTGTGAGTGATTGAAGGCTTAAGCGGAATTCTGCTCGAGGTTTGGTGAGATGGGAGTCGGCCTCTAGACCTCTAGACAGGAGAATGTACGCATTCAAATTCTGACTGATGAATAACTTTATCAAAATGATAATAGTATGTAAACAGTATTGGTCTTTTATTGTTAGGCACAGATAAACAACGTACATGTACCATGTAAGAACGCGTTTTAGTCCAGATTTATTTCTTTCAAACAGACTACTGAGAATTTATGTATTCTTAAAGATTTCTACCCTACACTCTCCATCAGTGACCGCCGTCCATCATATCCGTTAAATGAAATAGCTTTCACCATAATACCGCCAACTGGCGTATGAGTGAATTATTCTTGTGTACGGCTGCAAACACCAGTCAAATAAACCAATGAAATAGCTCACATGAAAGATCTAATGGTCGACAATTTGAATAAACTTTTTTCTGATGTTTTCACACATCTGTGGAACTAGTCGCTGAACAGAGCGACGCATAATATGGCGTTGTCTTTAATACTTAGAGGAAGCATGCTTCATGAAGAGTTTGCATACGCCGAATAACTTTGTATTACTTTTGTATGCAAGAGAATGTGTTTTTACATGCATGAAGGAAAGCTCATACTGTTTGTCTGTAGTGTCTACTCTTAGTGAAGCATTCCATGGACATACATCGAGAAACTGGAATCTATAATGAAGTGTAATAGATATCTCTTACCATAACACAATTGATGCCGATAAATTCAAGTCGATGAAATCACATCAGACCTAAGTGAAAGCTAGATTTATGCAGGGAATCGGTCGCACTTACACCTTGACTTTGTACATCGGGATTTTTGGTGGGGTTGAAATCTGTGCATTCTGTCACGTCTGATTTACGTGCTATCCATTGCACATGGTTTAATCTTTTCATTCTGTCACGCCTGATTTACGCGCTATCCTTTACACACGATTTCATCCCTTTATTCTGCCACGTGGGATTTACCTGTTACCCTTTGGACACGGTTTTATCCCTTCATTCTATGACGCTTGATTTACCTGCTGTCCTTTGTACACGGTTTTACCCCTCCATTCTGTCACGTGGGATTTACCTGCTACCCTTTGCACACGATTTCATCCCTTTATTCTGCCACGTGGGATTTACCTGCTACCTTTTGGACACGGTCTCAGCCCTTCATTCTATGACGCTTGATTTACCTGCTGTCCTTTGTACACGGTTTTACCCCTCCATTCTGTCACGTGGGATTTACCTGCTACCCTTTGCACACGATTTCATCCCTTTATTCTGTCACGTGGGATTTACCTGCTACCCTTTGGACACGGTTTCATCCCTTTATTCTATGACGCTTGAGTTACCTGCTGTCCTTTGCACACGGTTTCATCCCTTCATTCTATGACGCTTGATGTACATGCTATCCTTTGCACACGATTTCATCCCTTTATTCTGTCACGTGGGATTTACCTGCTACCCTTTGCACACGGTCTCAGCCCTTTATTTTGTCACCTCTGATTTATCTGCTATCCTTTGCACACGGTT
Organism: Liolophura sinensis; assembly: GCF_032854445.1. Classification (NCBI taxonomy): domain Eukaryota; kingdom Metazoa; phylum Mollusca; class Polyplacophora; order Chitonida; family Chitonidae; genus Liolophura; species Liolophura sinensis. Next base: position 94,902,995 of record NC_088295.1, on the reverse strand, counting down.
TTATCCCTTATTCTGTCACGTCTGATTTACCTGATATCCTTTGCACACGGTTTTATCCCTTTATTCTGTCACGTCTGATTTATCTGCTATCCTTGGCACACGATTTTTCCCCTTTATTCTGTCACGTCTGATTTATCTGCTATCCTTTGCACACGGTCTCAGACCTTCATTGTGTCACGTCTGATTTACCTGCTATCCTTTGCACACAGTTTTATCCCTATATTCTGTCACCTCTGATTTATCCGCTATCCTTGGCACACAGTTTTATCCCTATATTCTGTCACGTCTGATTTATCTGCTATCCTTGGCACACGATTTTTCCCCTTTATTCTGTCACGTCTGATTTATCTGCTATCCTTTGCACACGGTCTCAACCCTTCATTGTGTCACGTCTGATTTATCTGCTTTCCTTTGCACGCGGTTTCATCGCTTTATTCTGTCACGTCTGATTTATCTGCTATCCTTTGCACACAGTTTTATCCCTTTATTCTTTCACGTCTGATTTACTTGATATCCTTTGCACACGGTTTTAGCCCTTCATTCTGTGACGCTTGATTTACCTGCTGTCCTTCAGACTTTGATTTCGCCACGATATAAAATATTCAAACGTCAGATTGAACGAGTTTTATCTGACGTCATCAGCCCTGCGCATTGCCCTTGTGACAGCATGGACTGACCACCCAGCATGTATATAATGTATGGCTATAGTTTATTTCTTTTAGCGAGTAGCCTGTATTCAGCTGCCTGTAAAATCAGTCATACTCGCTACCAAAATTGCCTTTAGTCATTGACACGTAACAGCACAAGCTATACGCGTTGATAAGTTAAACTTCCATATTATTACAAAGACAATGAAGTTAGAATTCCTTTTCTAATTCATAATATTAAATTCCATAAGCGTAGTTTTGACATCAAAAACTCATTGCCTCAGTTGACGTCATAATTATTCAAAAGCAAGTTGCATGCTGGGCAATGGGCATGAAGAGTAATTTGTTTTACAATGACTGCACCTACAAGCGGTTAGAACAAACTTCACGCAGTCACACAACCTACACAACTGTGTCTGCCAATAGACTACGTCGCTTTAATTCCCTAATATCCATCCGTAAATCTATACTGCTGTGAGATTATATACTACAAGAGATAAAATAAAATTCATTTATTAAGGTTATATTATACTAACACGTGTAAACAATATCAAACATGACAGTGTAAGTCACAGGGTTTACAGTTCAGTAGATAACAGTTTAGGTTTAGAACTTGTGTTGTTACGTGCCACATACTAAAGGCAATCCTGGTAGGGAGTATGACGGATTTTACAGACAGCTGAATATAGACGACTCGCCAAAAGAGATAGACAATAGTTATAGTTATGACGGATTTTACAGACAGCTGAATATAGACGACTCACCAAAAGAGATAGACAATAGTTATAGTTATGACGGATTTTACAGACAGCTGAATACAGACGACTCGCCAAAAGAGACAGACAATAGTTATAGTTATGACTGATTTTACAGACAGCTGAATATAGACGACTCGCGAAAAGAAACAGACTATAGTTCTGTCAAATGGGATAAGACGGATATCAACTGCTATAGAAGAAATGGAAACAAACTCAGTGATTTCTGTCTCACCTTTATTTGGTCTGTATTTGGCATAAAATTGCACAGCTGTATGTTTATGATATGCAAGCTTCATGGGGCGTATTACATGTTACACGCGATTACCTGGTGCAATATTAAGTATTCTTAGATATATTAGCGGGCAGGTTTCAGCTAACTTGTAATTATAGGTATAGGTTGAAACAAAGTTTAAGTATGCCGTCCGGGTGAAGAAGTTTAACATCAAAAACAAATGTGGGCAACAGATCTGTTTGCTCCAATGGCTGTAACATATAGTTGTGTAAACTTTAAACTCTGATCAGAAAAGGCAGTAGGCGTGTGGTGATATTACATAGTGACATCTTACCAGACGATATCAAGTCAGTGTCACGAGAGGGTGTCAAGGCCGCTGTCATTCACAGTTACAACCAGTAATACGACTTGTGTAATCTTTCGCTAGACAAACAACCAATCGGGAGATCACAGATTTGAAATTATGACACGCCCACAAGACAACAATCCACTCTATACATTCCAGAATCAGTGAGTTGACTGAGGAATGGAAACTTTTGGAGCATAAAAAATAAACAAGGTCAGCGACGTCTTCCAGCAAAGAAGTTAAGAACAAGCTACATGTGTTTTAATACAGCATCAGTAAAAGGCTACCTAGTAAACTTCTCACTATTAAACTTCAGTTGTAAGAAAATGTGTCGATATAAAACACCTACATATAGTGCAACAGCAGCACTATATTCACTCCTCCAAACTATATCACTTATAATGAAAGTAAATTTGGCACCGCGAGAATTATGCTGGAATTTTTTTTTGCAAACGTGGCCCAAAAACTTGTTCTAATTTACCTCAATCGTATCGCTGAAGATTCGTGCAAACTAGAGGTACCATGAACAGTTTTGAATACACTCATTTTAGTTATATAGCACTCACTTTATCTTACAAAATATTGAATATACTAATATATATATAATACTGAATATACTATGTCTAACCAAAAGTCTTCGGTATAGATGAGACAAATGTTAATGATCAGGCTATACAGTTTTTCAACTTCATCGCTGAGGTTGGACACACATAACTCATAGAGGCATTCCACAGGAGAGTTTCCTGTTGACTAGTTAGTACCTAAAAACTATCGCATGCAAAGACATCACTTACTGCAAATACATTAGTTACTCAAATATACAAGTTACTGCAAATATATGAGTTACAGTATTCCTTAGTACGGCCGCTGTCGTAGAAGTGAAGTATTCTTGAGTACGGCGTAAAACACCAATCAGATAAATAAATAATTTAATTTCATACTACACGTATATCACATGCACAGGCTGGACATACTGCAGCCGTATTTGAGGTGAGAATCCTCCGAATACACGTGCTGGAACAAAAACAGAAAGTTCTCTACCACATGCAAGTTTCACTATAAAGTTTCAGTAAAAGGCACTGTTAACTTCACTATAAGGCACAGACTGCAAGTTTCACTATAAGGCACAGTTTGTTAGTGTCAGTATAAGGCACAGTTTTTTAGTGTCAGTATAAGGCACAGTTTGTTAGTTTCACTATAAGGCACAGTTTGTTAGTTTCACTTCCACCTACCAATTTCTTAACCACCTTCAATTTTCCCCACAACCTGCAATTTTCTCTGCCAAATGCGATTTTCTCTACCAGTTGTTTCAGAACAAAGATCATATTTATAAGGAAAATTGTCAGGACTGCATTTCGTCTGAAGGTGTAGCCTGCAAATTGCCCGATAATAGAAGCGGTCCTAGCCGTAGGCCTGGTTCACATTTTCTCTCTCGACACCGACCCTGTGGCCCTACAGCTTTGCACTCTGAACTCCGACCTTCCTACAGGCCTACATGCAGGAGTCGCGTGTGGCGCCAGAAAGACACCAACATGTTTCTCTGTATGTAATGCCCAAATATTAACGGCATATGCTGTACCTAAAATATCGTACATCTGGCCTAAGACGGCTCTCGTCAGTAAAACCTCTTTCACTATATACGTACATATACTGAAGACTCCGAAAGGTTTACTTTAAGGGCTACAAACTGACAACATGAGTTGATCTCATTTGTGATGTTCATTATAAATAGCAAATTTTACCAGGGATGCAATAACTATAATTTCATGAAATCATTGTCGGCCTTACTTGCGCACCACCCATCCCCCCCCCCCCACCCATCCTCACTTCCCTAGCCACTACCATAACACTTTGTTCACGTATCCTGGCGAACAATCTATAAACTTGGGTATTTTAGGCGATCAATGCGGGAAAATAATTAATGTAATAGATATGTATTGGCCATTGTGGGTGATTAGTCGTCTACCTTACTGAGTCAGCTGACACACTTTCGTGGTATAGAGAATACATACGAGATACGTATCTAGATTCTTCCACAGTTAAGTTTGAAAACTAAAAGTATAGTTCAGTTGAGAACTTACAAGGTGTAAAGCGTTCAGTTGAGAACTTATAAGATTAAAGCGTTCAGATAAGAACTTAAAAGATGTAAAGCTTTCAGTTAAGAAATATTCATTATTTAGTTTCACAATGTTGTGAATAATATGAAATACTGTCTTAGTCAAAGATCAAGGTATACTCAGCCAATAGATTTAAAATTTACTTAGATAACAAAATTGTAATAATCGAAAAATTTTAATACCGGTAATAAAATTATAGTGTCCAAAACACAGTGTATTATCACTTTTATCTGTGAAGAAATCACCAAATTTATATTTACATAAATAATACATAAATACACCAATTGCATACATTATACAAAGATCGGCAAGCACACCTTAATGAATATTGTATTGCTTCTGCTGTGTATATACATATATAGAAATTACAGTTATTTTTTCTTTTACTTGTCCATTTATTCTCATTTTTTCTGCAATGAACTGACCTAGGGACAAACCGTGTTACAAAAGAAAGTTAATTAAAAAGCTAGTAGAATTAATTTGAAAGGCAAAATTAACGTTGCTTTTATATCATTGTTATCTCGTGTCTTTTAACGAATTTTTAAGTGAGAATTTTATACCAGTTAGTAACTTAGAAAGGCAGCCCACATTTCTGAGATATTAGGACTTTCCCCATATTTTATCAACTGCTTTTGTTTTTAATTAAATCTCTTCTGTTACAAAGCCTTATCATCGAGGATCTGTGCACACATGGTGGACAGTTTCAAAAAGTAGGCATACATTTCTTCAGTTCCCAATTTTACCGCTAGATGCCGTTTGCAGACTTTCTACTATAGCTTGCAGCATTTGAAAAGCTTACAGGCATATGTCAGCCACGGCTCCGAATTTTGGTGACCACAGCTGTGTATGGAGATGTTACTAACACCCCTACGAACACCAACCACCCGCCTCTCTCCTCCACCAGCACACCCCCACTCCCTCCTCCTTTCCCTCCATACACACGGAAAATACAGCGCTGACCATTGCTTATATTTGCCAGGTTTTAGGGAAATTTTCTAAAATGATATTCGCTAGTGAACTGTTTTCCACACGTTTGTTTTAAAAAGATAAAGATAATATCCAGATAATATAAGCTTAAGAATGCTGGTACATTTGTATGCGTGCTAAAATAAGCAACTTGATTTCATGTAAATCATAGGCTGACGTCTTGCAAAATAATGTGATATTGTGACAAATTATCATTTTATGCTTTTTACATTTTTTTATATAATTTTATCAGGTTGTGTTAATGCTTTCAGTATCAGGTACTTTGAATTGTACACACATGTAGATATGTAGTCTTTTTATGAATTTAACATAATTGTTTGACGTGATAAACTACTTACGCGAGTTAGACATGAAGTCCTGCAGTTTGACCTAACGCAGGCAGCTGTCGAGTGATAGGAGATATTTTGCTCTGACATTTAATAACTGTAATAAAAAATATTTCTTTGTTTTCTAAATATACATTTGCATCAAGTATGGGCTTATAGCTTTAAGATGAATTAAATGATGGCACAAAATAACAGTAAAGCGTTTTTTACACGCTGAGTTTGGGTTTTCACATAAGTTGCCTCTTGATACATTATGCGGCAAATAAAACTTGTAAAAATTTACTGTACTGTTCATTCACGCGCATCAAGATTATTATCACTTTGATAAAACTACAGACATAAGACTTTTAATGTAATTGTAGTGTCATTTTATGTCCACAAGTCAGATGTATATGTACAAATTTCAACCTTGCAACATGGTCAGCATTAAGAAGGTTGTTAGTGTGTTTTTATATTTTCAAATTGTATGAGTTAAAAGTTTTAAACAGACATCAGGTGTCTAATACAGTGACAGCGAATAAATACATATTGTTGGAATGAATATTTGTGAGATATAAAGAAAGTTTGGATATGAGAACAAAGCTGTATGTTTTGGCTATTTGTAAATATATATACTTTGGAATTCTTTTTTACGACAGCTTCCCCAGTTTACAGTCAAATTCCTAAAAATAATCGTACACTGACTGTTGATTTAAACATGGCATGCATTTAGAGGTAACTGGATGTTTGCAGATGTGGGTTCATGCAAGACAAGCTTGTGTTCGCCTGAAACGGGCTAGTGTTCGCCTGAAACGGGCGAATACAGTTGTTGTATTTTCGATATATCTATAAGAAGACAGGCTTAACTTGTCCTAAAATCAAACATCTATTTGGTCAGTCCTTTGAACCTACATGCATGTATATCACAGTTCTCATGGCGGCCTCATGCAGTTAACCGCAAAAATGTGCACTTCCTCAAATCCTCTCAAAATTACCAATAGAAATTACACAAAAATCACAAGTCACAATAACATGCACCATGCTGCTTCGTAAACCGGGTGGGAGTTTACCCGCTGCTTCGTAAACCGAGTGGGAGTTTACCCGCTGATTCGTAAACCGGGTGGGAGTTTACCCGCAACTAAAGCACTCTGACTATCCTCTATTTCAATAACATCTCTTCGCAAAAAAGTCTTCCATACACATGGGTAAATGATCAGAAGTACATATATGGTATAGGCAAATTATTATGTGTTGTCTTTATAAATGCAATAAAATTCAATGCCGGTATATTACACTAAGTTTGGTATTACCTCCCAGCGTATGTTACAATAGTTAGTATATTATACTAAGTTTGGTATTACCTCCCAGCGTATGTTACAATAGTTAGTATATTATACTAAGTTTGGTATTACCTCCCAGCGTATGTTACAATAGTTAGTATATTATACTAAGTTTGGTATTACCTCCCAGCGTATGTTACAATAGTTAACACCACGTCCTCACTTATTGATCATATTAATAATTTCAAATTATATTTTAAATCACTGCTCAACGATCTTTTTTTAAAATGTCCATTGGCTCTATACTTATTAGTTTTATTCACAACATTTATGTATTCAGAATTACAGGAAAACAAAAATAATAAAATATAACAATATATATGTGTAGCTTTCGTGTATTGCAGAAATTCGCAAGAATTCAGGTAATATAAGTCCATAATGATCTCATTCACTCTTGAGATGAATCGAAGTAGGAATGAATGTACAGTAAATATTGTGACTATCTTATCGATCAATAAGAAATCGATAATCTGGTAGTGCTCGGATTCATAAATTTCATAGTATATAATGGTAAATGTCATCAGCTCACAATAGCTGAAAAAAAAAAACAGAAAATTTATTCGTTCATTGTGACATTTTCGATGAAGGTGTTTTATGTATAGCATGGGATAAGTATGAAATTTAATACATTAATTTTATATTAATCACACCTGAGACTGAGTATCATTTACCTATAACAACCAACATTTTGTAGTTCATATACAAATCACATTTTGAGACTGCATCACACACAGCAGTTGACTTTTATGAGTGAAATCTCTGGAGAATGAAAGGCGCAATACTTTTTCCTACACCACCATTTTCGTTCTGTGTAATATGGGGCTACAATTGGCTGTGATGAATTATGCATGGTTTGGTGACCCATCGTGTAAGCGAAATGTCTACAGGCGATATGAATGGTGCTTCCTTGGTACGTTACGTTCAGACTTAAAGCAAAGCTATCCAGATATTACCTTTTCATTTAATCCTCTCTGACACCTGCAGAAAGGCATGCATATACGACAAGCCAGATAATATACTGGTAATTTGTAAGCCTACTAGTGTTTTGTGTAAGTACTTTGTATTAGTAATTTGTGTAAGTGCTTTGTACTAGTAATTTGTGTAAGTACTTTGTACTAGTAATTTGTGTAAGTAAATCTTGTTACATTGTTAAGCCGCGAATCTAGGGCCGTACTGAATTGTACAACATGTACGAGAAGAAGTTTAATGAGCAAACATAAGAAAATAATGAACTTCAGTCACAGGCTTCAAAATACAAATGGGATAACATGATGCTCATTGTAATAGGTAAGGAAATTATTCACCAGAATAAAGTCTTGTTATTGAAACTGCAGAAACAGACACAGTTAAAATGTAAAACAATCATGCTAAACAAATGGTGTTTGGAATTAAAATAGATTATCTAGGTATAATTATACGCCAAGCCGGAACATGAAGGAACACATTCAGAAAGCATTAAGATTGAGGTATTAAATTGCACTGTGCTTAGAAGATTGTTCCCCTCCCCATCCCCCCACCGATACACTCCCCCACCCCACTCCCCCACCAATCCACCCAACACCCCCACCAATCCACCCCACACCTCCATCCCGTCTTACTGTATTCGTTAAAAGCAATGTTTGCATGAACATGGATATTTTATTATAAAGGATATTAAACATTTCCCATACATACGCTATCTGAATGTACGCAATTGCATGTTTGAGTACCGTAATAAATTGTTTCAAACATGATCAGACTTAAAATGTTTAAAAAAAGATGCCGTCAGAGGTTATGAGGTTTTTTCTACAAGCGACAGAATTTCCTGGAATGGTGTGTGATCAGTGACCGTAACGATCGTTCGGAACAGTAACTGTCCAGACCATCAAACCCATATGAGTAGTAAATGTGCGATTGGAAAACCAAACAATATATTTCAAGACGCCTTCTGGGAGAGTGAAAAAATTCAAAAACCAAAACAGAATGTCCAACTCTCCCTCACAAACTTCAGCAACCAACAACAACAACAACAACAAAAAAAAAAACGTATAGGGGCTTACAAATTTGGACGTAACGCTCTGGGCACGTCCAGTAAGACAACAAATAGGCTTCTGTCTGTGACCAGCCAGCTTTACTACGGAGATTAAACTAGAGCTTATGGTAGTATGACCAAACAGATCACCAATAAGCACACAGACCCATACTAAACTGTACCGAGGTCAGATAAAAAGTTTGTGGGAGTCCAGTCGAGTCAGAAGTCGCTTGAATTATTAGTTCTCCTATTACACATACAGGCCTAACCTTTTTTTTCTTTGCTAGTGATTTCTTTCTTTTGTCCAGTATGTAGGCTAAGTTTACTAATGTGTGCCAAACAAAGAAGTACTATAGTGATTGATTTTGTCCTGGTTATGCTGACAGAATCCGATCGGGATGCGTAAAGAGTGCGCTGTATATTGGGGGAGTGATATATGGCCTAGAGGCTGGTTGGCTGGCAGCAATAGCTGGAGGCTTGAGACTGAGCCAGAACGTAACACAAAACTGAAGAGTTCCCCTCAGACACTACCAAAGGGAGGTTATCGTGTCAGAGAATCAGCACTGGGCCGTCACGCCGGGAATTGGGAAGGCTCAAATCTTACATAATATACACAGCTTATTACACGAGGTCAGCTTGGCAATGTGTACAGAGCAAATAACTGGATGGCAAGATGGCTGGATACTGATGACGTTCAGAGACTTGATTTCACTTCTCTGTGGCAATAAATGAGAGATTGTCACGCACTTGTCAAAAATATCACACTGTATTCTTAACTTATGGAGATTTGAATATATTTGATTACGTTTGTGGCGAGTGGGTCGGCGAGCATAGTGGGACACCCTTGACATAACGTTCACTATAAACCGGTGAGGTGCGGGTGACTACCGACAAATTTACTTGCAAAATGACAAAAGGTCACATCTCTACGAGTTCTTATCTCTTCTGGAAATGTAGCCTATACTGGGGTCTAGGTACCGGTATGTGTTCTAACAGTAAAATTTGGGAATAATCCTTCCGTGTAATCGTTTGCAAATGTCATGTATTTATAAGCCAGAAAATTAAATCTCCAATTTACCAATGTACACGTGAGTATAAGTCTATATTATACACACAGGTATTAATAATCGCGATGGAAAGGCTTCATGAGAAAACCTACCCTCGGTATATACATTATATGCAGTACATCAGACCCGTTAGTTTTCTGAGGGTGACAACCTGACTCTGGGAATACCGAGCCAGACTGCATTGCAGGCTCAGCTGTATACAAATAGTACATCAATTGCAGACAAATCCTCGCTACCGTCACACAAAACAGTCTGTAACATCACAATGGCTACCTACATGTATTTGAGAAAAGATATAAAAGTAAGAATAAGAGATCTTGCTTGACAATAATCCATGAATGATGCGGGCAGGTATAGGTGTGTACAGGATGGGGCTCTCACGTGGACATGACCAGATTACATAGACTGCCTACATGATGTGTGTAGCACAAACAGGCAATGTCATGTCTGCCATGTCAGTGTTATACGTCGAGATACATGAAAGCAGAATAAAAAGGGGAAAAAAACATTGTGACACAGAGATCATGAATCATAAGAGTAAGAGGTGGGAATTTCTGTACACAGAGTGATACGAGCCGTAACCGTTATAAAGACAAATATGCAGGTTATATGTTCAAAAATATGGTTCAAATATACACATATAAACATATATCTATACATATATAAATATATGTCTACACATATATACACACGTCACACTCCACATTTCACATCCCATTTCAGTGCTACTTACAGAGGGAAAAATTTGTACCTGCATGATATTCCGTGCTTAATAATGAAATTTGTACCTGCATGATATTCCGTGTTTAATAATGAAATTTGTACCTGCATGATATTCCGTGTTTAATAATGAATACATTACTGTTGAGGATTTTAACAACTGATGTGAAGACACACGAGTATACAAAACTACATAGGTGTTTTCACATGGTAGAATTATCATTTAAATAGTTCAAAGAACAAACATGTTTGTTTTTGTTTTTTTAATTTTTACTGACTCTCCTTGGCAGTCTTTATCTTTTATCCAATATTTATTTATAAAATCTTTCCCAGTTGATACCTATAGCTTTAGATATGGGCTTTGATTTCGATGGGCGACCATGCATGTCTGAGTGTTCAGCAAACAGTTGCGACTTTCCCTAATGCTGTCAGCCATAACACGATTTTTAGGCAAGTTAGCTTTGGGCCTGACCATTCACATGCGAAAAGGAAATCGACCAGTCCACTGTCGAAAAAATATTTTAATTTCTAAAAATTGGGATGTTAAATTTCTGATTCACACTTTGAAAATTAAAACACCTTACTCCCTATTTAATTCATGTTTGTTATAGTACATAAGTGATAAAATTGAGCATCATGTAGTGATGTTCAATTGCCGCCTAACTGACCGTTACACTGAATATAGCGATGTTCTCTTGTCGCCTAATTTGACCGTTACACTGAATATAGCGATGTTCTCTTGTCGCCTAATTTGACCGTTACACTGAATATAGCGATGTTCTCTTGTCGCCTAATTTGACCATTACACTGAATATAGCGATGTTCTCTTGTCGCCTAATTTGACCGTTACACTGAATATTGCGAAGTTCTCCTGTCGCCTAATTTGACCGTCACACTGAATATTGCGAATTCCTCTTGTCGCCTAATTTGAGCGTCACACTAAATTGTCCTGGTGGTCTTTTCCAGGTGACTTCGTAAATCAAGGTTAAATATACACGTACAAAAAACTTTCACGACGCCGTATCAGTGAAATATTCTGGAGTAGGGCGTAAAACACCAGTCAAATAAATAAATAAATAACTTCCACGTTGAATAGGACATTAAGTTTAAGGGATTATTTTTCAAAAAAGTAATTAAAATAAGAGTCATAATGAACCAATTGTAACTTTTTGGCACAAATATATTTTTTTTTTTTGGTTTTTTTTTAATTTCTGCGAGTGTCTCTCACAGAGAAATATTCGCTGAAGGGACACAAAATGGAGTCACTGCGTAAGTGAAAATCAGCTCAGCGTGTTTTTATTGCCTGTATGTCCTTATTCCTTAAACAGTGATCTGTACTTGAAGTTTTTGCTAACACTTTGCTGAAAAATAAAACAGACCTGACAAAGTATCTAGCGTGTTGAAACACACCCCCATTTGTTGTGTTCACATAATATTCTCAGCTCCAGTATGTGTACTGTAATATGTGGACAATATAATATGTGTACTGCAGTATGTGTAGGTCTACTGCTAACAATATGTGTACTGCAGTATGTGTAGGTCTACTGCTAACAATATGTGCACTGTAATGTGTGCACTGCAGTATGTGTAGTTCATGTCCAGTGTGCTGGTTGAATAGGCTGTAGAGAAGTAGATGGGTACGTGTCACTCCATTGACTTGGCAGATGTGGAAGCAGCGCCCGTTTGTGCATTCCACGCCACTGTGTTGTAGTTGTCATATATAGGCCTACATGTACCCCTGGGAAACAATTCCGGCTAACTCACTTCTAGGTACCTCCAGCATTGATTCCCTGCGAACTAATATGTTTGTGATTTGACCAGTAAATAGTAAGAAATGATTGGATATTTTTTAAAACCTGTTTTTGAATGATGACCAATGGAAAATAACACACAGCGTAGAGCAAGTCTTAAACTTACACACACGACCCACCAGCAGGTTTTACTCACCTGTTTCACACTGCAGGTAGTGTTATTTTTTTAAAAATTCATAGTGTACTTTTTGGTTGTTTTTTTTTTAACTAACTTACCATAGTTGTTGAGTTCATAAGTCCTGTGGTGAAGCTCAGAACCCGCTATATGGTATAGTCTAAGATTCATCCCCTACGTTACAACATTATCCAGCCTCATCAAACCAAACATTCATACATGTATTTCTGCATGACGTATTTAGCAAAATATAAATAATTCATAAATCCACTAATTACATGCATTCTTGACAGTGTATACACTTTTCAATTTTCGTAACTTTTTTGTACACTCCACAAATGTAAGAAAAGTTAAAAATTGACAGTGATCATACAAGTACAGGCACGACTGTGACTGAAAACATGAACGCAATTCACTGTCCCAGATCGCGGTCGTTGATGTGCATACAGGTATAACAGTAGGATTTCTGATGTGGAGAAATAAGACAAAAGTATTCTCACATCATATATATTTACATATATATATATATACGTGTTATATATATATATATATATATATATATATATATATATATATATATATATATGATTGCAAGTAATCTGTGTACATGTAATCATTTTAAACCATGACTAACACCAGGCATTTAAGACCAGTCAAATAAATAAATAAATAAATAAATGAATAACTGAATAAATGAATAAATGATCTCAATGATCAAACGGTACTGTGAGAAATGTTTCGGTTGCAAGACGTTAACAATATACTTCCACTTATGTACCGGTAACTTTTGAGTTCCTGAATGCGAATTAACATCCTACATTAATTTCTACAGAACGTGGGAAAGTTCGTTTCTTTCAAAATCTCCTAATATGTTATACCAAAGCTTAAAAAATATTTTAACTTCCTCCACAGCAGAGAGGTATTTATAGGAATGGATGTGACAGAACAAAATAGAAATGTAAATTTAGAGAAAAAAAGACAAGCATAATAATCCTGGAGATTAAGAGAAACCATCCCTGGCCATAGGGATAGATATACTTATATACATTGGGAAGATGGGGTGTGTTTATAGAAAGATGTTACGGTCATGTCTCTGAATATGATACTGACGAATGCAGACAAATTAGACGTAGTTCTTAACTGGCCTGGGATCTCATTGATAAGGCGATGGGGGTACATAGACATGTAGTCAGGGATCTCTGCTCCTCTCTCAGGCTAATCACAGGGCAGGGCAAAAACTGTGCGCAATTGAGAGCGGGAGCGGCGGACCAGTTGGTGCAGCGAGAGCTCACCGCTCCGCAGTTTGACCTCCCATTGGATAACGGGCCCGACATTTTGGGCGGGGTGATGCACACGTGGTCCTGCATTATCATATTCAACCGAATGGCCTATGCTGGGGACTAGCTACAAGCCGGCTCGCTCGCTCTGTCTTCCTTCACCCCTCACCACCTCCGATCATGTAAGTATGCATTCACTTTAAAACATAAATAACAGGCCCAATCAATACATTTTGAAGAATTTCTTCTATTCCGACTGATTACGTATAGTGGCCATGGTATAGAAACATGTGAGAGGCGGGTTGTGTGTGTAGTACGGCCGTGTCGTGGTCAGTATCGGCGCTCGGCACCGGCTTCGTCCGCCGCTAACAAGCCATAGCGTACCCACAAAGAAACCCAAACAGAACTTCTCCACTTCATCACACTTCCATTGCGCTTTACTTTTAGTAATTCTGTCTAGATGTAACTTAACACCAAAGAGGCAGACTTAAGTGGGTTTTTTGTGCTACGACAAGGCAGGGATCATATATCTCCAAAATGCCAGCATCCAATATGGCGCCGGTCTGTGGTTTGAGGAGACCCTGGTCTGCCCTAAGACACTGCGCTGCGACGGAAATCTGCTCAATGTACAGTCTATCAACAACATTCAGATCTTCACATATTCAGAGTCCCCAGGGCTGTTAAGTGCAAAAAAAGCCCAATGCTGCCCGCTAGCCAAGAACGGGAGTAAGGTATAAGTCACGGTGTGAGTGGAGGGGATATGACAATACCCCAGAGATGAGACCTTCCAAGCAGCCAGCATATTTATTGCAGAGGTAGGCATGGTCTGAGGTCAGCTACTGGTGACTGGTGATTACAAACATTACTGTGAGAGACTTTTGATAAGGGCTGTACTGAGGGCTGCCAACAGACCAGCTCTCCCATTCTCCCTCCCTCCCTCCGGCCCTTCGTCATGACAGCCTCCTTGTCTTGTCTGTGCGAACCAAAACTGTAGGTTCAGCCTTGTGTCAGGCATCAGACAAACATTGCATACAGGTGTGTTCATCATCACAGGTTCACATCATCACAGGTACTGAATGGATGTAGCATTACATAGATACGGTGATGAATAAAGCTGAACTGAGTGAGTGGATTGTGTTTTGTTGTCATTGTTAATGCATGTGTATACGATTTGTGTTTATTGCCTGCAGAACACAGGTTTCTGCTGGATAAAATGCTGGAACAAGTATATAATACATTATATTTTTTGTTAGCAAAAATGCACTGTCGTATTTACATATATTCTCCAAAACCTTAGCATTGTACATGAAACCTTTAAGTTAGGTTTTACTATAAAAACAAAAAGCCTGTCACAACCTGCACAAATGTTTCCTTAGACTCACAGCATAACCAGTTTAGTTCACGAATGCAACCTGTTACAAAAATGTACCATCAGTATGTAGAGACCTGAGCCTTCGAATATCAATGTTCTTTAGTGTGGTTTGAAAATAAAGCCATGTAGCAATAAACCGTACTAGGAAAGTGGAGTTATCACGTATTATCTCACCCTTTTTTAGAGTTTAAAATGAATATTGTCATGCTATAGCACTTCGATCCAGGTTCCCATGTCTCATCAATTTGCCTTGTATATTACAGCTGTGCTTGCCTAAGCCCATCCCTCCAAAACAATCGTCACTGCTGCACCGTACACTGATGGGAGATAATGGCGATCGTCATTGCAAATACTGTTTACATTGTTCTTTGTTTATAGAGTAAACAATCATGGCTTACATGTTAGCCAGATCTGCATAACAAGAAGTTTTGGGGACTGGGTTAGTTGTGATCAGGATGGTCTATCGTCATGTGCCAGATTTGTGGCGCGGATTTATTTTGTAACGCCTTGATTGAACATCGAAGATCGCCCCGTACCCCTCTCCCCGTATCTCCATCGGGTTGACTCCCCGAGTCCCCGTGGCCTACCCTTACAGGTGTCCGTGCACTCCATTTGATAGCCTCCACGCTGATTCACGGTGTGAGTGCAAGAGCCGTATTCAGACCCTTACAACTGACGACCAAATCAAATTGGCAGACAAAGGTTTGCGTGTTCTTTTGAGGACATTTATGCATCCGATGTGGTTTTCTCTCCGTGCTACCTTTCAGCCCACACTCTCCCCATCGCCACACCGATAACACTATGATTTACATCCGTTTTCAGGTCTGTTTGCGATTTGCACTTTTTAATATCTGGGTCAGATCGATCTGAAAATAGCTGAGTAGTTTTCTAAATGTCACGGTGACCCGCTTACGCGATCATTGTTAACCGTAGTCTGTTTATGGAGGAATGTCAACCAACATACACGACAAAGTTAACAGCGCCATGCCGTAGCTCCCTTCTCACTCGCACCTCCGACAACGCCCAGTCACTCCCCTGAACGTTGCAGTCACCATCATTGGTAGATAGATGCTAATATTATTGGTCACGTGACACTAAAATAGCAGGACATCTCAAATGTATTTGTGAAAAGAAAGTAGCGTGTACTATAATGTTTGGATATACACAGCACTTTACACGTAGTCATCTAATTTCTAACATCATGATGAATGGTGCACAGCCGTCACCCCTGAATACAGTCTGTCCAAACAACAAAGTATATGGTAAATCACAGCTAAATTAACAGACATAGTGTCCCAACATAAAACAATTGATAAAAAAGATAAATTTGCTCTACTAAGCCAACTTCATCATGGTTGAATGAAGTCCATATATAGTCCCTGTATATTCAATCCAAAAGTAAAATTCTAGCTGCTCCATGCCCATATATGGTCTCTACATATTTAATCTAACACCAAAATTAACTGCGCGATGCCCATATATGGTGTTTACATATTCAATCTCAAAACAAAATTATTGTTAAGGGATGCCCATAAATAGTCTTTACATATTCACTCTCAAAACAGGATTATAGCTGAGCGATGCCCATTTATGGTGCCTACATATTCAATCTCAAAACAAAATTATAGCTGAGCGATGCCCATTTATGATGTCTACATATTCAATCTCAAAACAAAATTATAGCTGAACGATGCCCATATATAGTCTCTACATATTCAATCTCAAAACAAAATTATAGCTAAGCGATGCCCATATATAGTCTCTACATATTCAATCTCAAAACAAAATTATAGCTGAGCGATGCCCATATATAGTCTCTACATATTCAATCTCAAAACAAAATTATAGCTGAGCGATGCCCATTTATGGTGCCTACATATTCAATCTCAAAACAAAATTATAGCTGAGCGATGCCCATTTATGATGTTTACATATTCAATCTCAAAACAAAATTATAGCTGAGCGATGCCCATTTATGGTGCCTACATATTCAATCTCAAAACAGGATTATAGCTGAACGATGCCCATTTATGATGTCTACATATTCAATCTCAAAACAAAATTATAGCTGAACGATGCCCATATATAGTCTCTACATATTCAATCTCAAAACAAAATTATAGCTAAGCGATGCCCATATATAGTCTCTACATATTCAATCTCAAAACAAAATTATAGCTGAGCGATGCCCATATATAGTCTCTACATATTCAATCTCAAAACAAAATTATAGCTGAGCGATGCCCATTTATGGTGCCTACATATTCAATCTCAAAACAAAATTATAGCTGAGCGATGCCCATTTATGATGTCTACATATTCAATCTCAAAACAAAATTATAGCTGAGCGATGCCCATTTATGGTGCCTACATATTCAATCTCAAAACAGGATTATAGCTGAACGATGCCCATTTATGATGTCTACATATTCAATCTCAAAACAAAATTATAGCTGAACGATGCCCATTTATGGTGCCTACATATTCAATCTCAAACAAAATTATAGCTGAGCGATGCCCATTTATGGTGCCTATATATTCAATCTCAAAACAAAATTATAGCTGAGCGATGCCCATTTATGGTGCCTACATATTCAATCTCAAAACAGGATTATAGCTGAGCGATGCCCATTTATGGTGCCTACATATTCAATCTCAAAACAAAATTATAGCTGAGCGATGCCCATTTATGGTGCCTACATATTCAATCTCAAAACAGGATTATAGCTGAACGATGCCCATTTATGATGTCTACATATTCAATCTCAAAACAAAATTATAGCTGAACGATGCCCATTTATGGTGCCTACATATTCAATCTCAAAACAAAATTATAGCTGAACGATGCCCATTTATGGTGCCTATATATTCAATCTCAAAACAAAATTATAGCTGAGCGATGCCCATTTATGATGTCTACATATTCAATCTCAAAACAAAATTATAGCTGAACGATGCCCATATATAGTCTCTACATATTCAATCTCAAAACAAAATTATAGCTGAACGATGCCCATATATAGTCTCTACATATTCAATCTCAAAACAGGATTATAGCTGAGCGATGCCCATTTATGGTGCCTACATATTCAATCTCAAAAGAAATTATAGCTGAGCGATGCCGTTATATGGTCTCTACATATTCAATCTCAAAACAAATTATAATTGGGCGATGCCCATATATGGTTCGTGAATACCCTATCTGCACGATGAATCATAACTAAGTGGGTACACAAATGTGGTCTCTGAATATCACATCTGAGTACTAAATCATAAGTAGGTAGAACACAAATGTGGTCCCTGATTATCACATCCCAATACTTAATTATAAATGGGTTGTACACAAATGTGGAACCTCAATATTACATCTGATTACTAAATTATAAATAGGTGGTCACAAATGTGGTCCCTGGATATCTCATATGGATACTAAAATACATCCATGGTCCCCGGATATTTGAAAACAAAAGCATAGTTGAATAACGCAAATATATTCTGTCTGAATATCCCAATAATGACGCCCGGATATAGTCCCATGAACATCTCATCAAACGACATGAATACATGGTTCTTGAATATCTCATCTGAAGGACAAGAGTACATGTTTCGTGAATATCTCATCTGAACTACACGAATACATGATCCTTGAATATCGTATCTGAAAGATACGAATATATGGTCCGTGAATATCCTATCTGAACGAGCTCATGGCTGACTGATGCATGCAAGTGATTCCTGACCATTCTATGGATATCGCTTGCATCTAAACACTAAAGCAGGGGTGACTGAGGCATATAAGTAAGTGGTTCCCGACAATTCCGTGACTATCGCTTGCATCTAAACACTAAAGCAGGGGTGACTGAGGCATGTAAGTAAGTGGTTCCCGACAATTCCGTGACTATCGCTTGTATATAAACGCAGCTAAAAGCAAGACTGACTGATGCACATATATTTTCTGGAATATTTTTACGAATAAGTAAAACCATGTAGCTAGAAATGTTGATGTGTTTTCAAGGTCAAGGTCGTATTCACAGTCCCTCGGATCACACCTAAGCCGTAGCATGAAAGCATTCGCAGTGGATATCTGCTGATTTCGAAGAGGATATTTTGACCTTGAGTTTGGCTGAAGTACTAATTGTAGGCTGGACAACCAATTCTAGACGGGTCTACCCATTCTAGGCGGGACTACGAGTTCGAGATTGGGCCATCAGTTTCCAGGCTGGACTAGCAATTCCCTGCTGGACTACCAGTTCTATGCCGAATGTGCCAATGGTTCATACCAAGACAGCATGTAAATAAAGACAGTATTCACACCATGTATTTTGGTTTAATCTCAATATGTTTGCTCATTTTGAAGACTTTTCAATTCCTTAACCCTGTATACCGCAGCAAATAAAACATTGCACATCACACTTCCATACAGTCCCTTAACACTGATTATCATCGCATAGCCTTGCTATCGCGCATTGTCGTTGAACATCCCATCTTTAAAATTGAACATCAGCCCTTCGCCTTCATACTGAGCATTATCTTTCGACTTCAGATCTTTATTGTCACTGTGCAATGAACATCTCCTTTGCTAGCCTTCATATTGTTAGCTATATCCCTGAATATGACATCATTACACACTGAGCATTAGCTCACTGCCATCGTTTTGTGCTTTTCCCGTAGATATCACATCCTTAGTCGTAACATTGGGCAAAACATCATCGCCTTCATATTCTTTGTTTTAGCCTTGTACATCACACCCGTATGACTCAAGAAACAACCCGTAACAAATTCCCCGAGATAGTGCATGTCTAATTCTGACTCCAAAAACAACTTCTAACAAATTCACCTATATAATTCATCTCTAGTTGTGACTCTAGGAAACAACCTGTAACATATTTACGGATATAATTCATGTCTACTTGTGACTCTAGGAAACAACCTGTAACAAATGTACGGAGATAATTCATGTCTACTTGTGACTCTAGGAAACAACCTGTAACAAATTTACGGAGAAAATTCATGTCTACTTGTGACTCTAGGAAACAACCTGTAACAAATTTACGGAGATTATTCATGTCTACTTGTGACTCTAGGAAACAACCTGTAACAAATTTACGGAGATTATTCATGTCTACTTGTGACTCTAGGAAACAACCTGTAACAAATTTACGGAGATTATTCATGTCTACTTGTGACTCTAGGAAACAACCTGTAACAAATTTACGGAGATTATTCATGTCTACTTGTGACTCTAGGAAACAACCTGTAACAGCCTCACCCAGATAATACAGTTGCTCACAATTCCAGGCTTATTTTTTAAATCCCACGCCATTTTACGGCTTACACAAATATAAACCTCATAGCCGTATTGTATAATTATATATTTAGATAGACACATTTAGCCAAAACCGAATTTACCAACGCTTCACGGTATATGTATGGGTAATTCGTGTAGCTTTTTGAGTCTCCACCGAACTCGTCAGGGATACAACAGTACTACAAAGATGTACTACAAAGTAATAGCATGTGTCCTGGAAAGGCATGTCTACACATGACAATTTTCTGAGCTCAATAAACGACGATACTGATAAAAGTTATCGGGGCAATTATCATCGCTTGTCTGCAGTAATGTAGACGTAGAAATCTGCATCCTAATCACAGCAGCGCCATAGTTAATTATAAGTAAAATAAAGTAAATAATAAGTAAAATAATTATAAGGGATATAAGTTGCTGTAAGATGTACATCAGGAAAACGACCGCTCAGTTAGGTCACATGTTAACCATAGAAGGTGGGCTCTATAGGTCACATGTTAACCATTGAAGGTGGGCTCTATAGGTCACATGTTAACCATGGAAGGTGGGCTCTATAGGTCACATGTTAACCATGGAAGGTGGGCTCTATAGGTCACATGTTAACCATGGAAGGTGAGCTCTACAGGTCACATGTTAACCATGGAAGGTGAGCTCTATAGGTCACATGTTAACCATGGAAGGTGAGCTCTATAAGTCACATGTTAACCATGGAAGGTGGGCTATATAGGTCACATGTTAACCATGGAAGGTGGGCTGTATAGGTCACATGTTAACCATGGAAGGTGGGCTCTATAGGTCACATGTTAACCATAGAAGGTGAGCTCTATAGGTCACATGTTAACCATGGAAGGTGGGCTCTATAGGTCACATGTTAAGGAAGGTGGGCTCTATAGGTCACGTTAACCATGGAAGGTGGGCTCTATAGGTCACATGTTAACCATGGAAGGTGGGCTCTATAGATCACATGTTAACCATGGAAGGTGGGCTCTATAGGTCACATGTTAACCATGGAAGGTGGGCTCTATAGGTCACATGTTAACCATGGAAGGTGGGCTCTATATGTCACATGTTAACCATGGAAGGTGGGCTCTATATGTCACATGTTAACCATGGAAGGTGGGCTCTATAGGTCACATGTTAACCATGGAAGGTGGGCTCTATAGGTCACATGTTAACCATGGAAGGTGGGCTCTATAGAAAGCTCTTTAGATCCCCATGATTCTTGAAATATATCATTATGCACATCTCAGCCCGCCTCTAGTTTTACCGGAAATAGATTTCACATACTTCTTGTGAAGCTTATCCCGACCAAAGCCCGGATAAATATGCCATTTCGTGTGGTCAGATGTTGGATTCTCACCTTGTAACAATTAGATCGTTTAGTACGAATACATTAGATATAAACTATTGAAGATTCCTGTATTTTGCTCGACCCTGACTTAAGCTTTGGAGTTCTATTTGTCTAGTCGTGAAGCTAATACAATTGTTTGAGGATAGGCATGTAGTAATGAAGCCTGATGAAAACAGGAGAAGTGTGAAGATCAGTGTGATAATATCGACAAAGTTGGATAAGATTCAAGTTCAAACTTCTACTGAGGCAACAGTGCTATTCATACCGTTATCACTGACATTCCATGTGATGGTGGCTGTACATTATAACACACATTAACGTTGAGACTCTCCAAGTGGCTTACAAAGAAATCTGCGATTGCTTGTCACAGAACTTCAGGATAGCAGCACATTTGTATACCCAAGGTTTTGTGTGAAGACACAGACCGTAATCTTCTGTCAGATAATTACATGTAGTCACATTAGTTTGTGACATGACATTAAGCATTCTGGTTCCTTGGTGTTAAGAATCGTGCAAAACGATCTAATGTCTAAATGTCGCGCTCTGTCGTTGCCTCATATAAATGCTTCAACCATGTAGATGAATTAAACAGAGGTATTCCATGTTGCTACAATAGTCTGACAATGATGCTTGATTTAAAACAGACTGGCGTTGTACCTTTACAAAAACTAACATTCTGACAATGTGACCTTTTAGAGGGTCTGGAAATGCAACCTTGTAGAGAACAATCTGGCCTTTTGGCCTTGTAGAGTCCATTCTGACCCTTTGACCTTGTGCAGTCTGGTCCTTTGACCTTGTAGATAATAGTCCGGTCATGTAACCGTGTAGAAAACAATCTGGTCATGTGACCTTGTAGAGAACAATCTGGCCTTGTGAACTTGAAGAGAAGTCTGGCCTTGTGAACTTGTAGAGAAGAGTCTGGCCTTGTGACCTTGTAGAGTGTGGCCTTGTGGGTTTGTAGAGAGGAGTCTGGCCTTGTGACCTCGTACAGTCTGGCCCTGTGCCCTTGTAGAGAACAATCTGGCCTTGTGACCCGGCAGAGAAGAGTCTGGCCTTGTGACCTTGTAGAGAAGAGCCTGGCCTTGTGACCTCGTACAGCCTGACAATTTGCCCTTGTAGAGAATAGTCTGGCCTCGTAACGTTGTGCAGAAGAATCTGGTCTTGTGATCTTGTTGAGAATAATCGAACCCCTTGATCTTGTGGAGAACAATCTTGCCCTTTGACCTTGATCTTGTAGTCTGACTTTTGTGACCTTGCATGAAATAGTCTGGCCTTGCAAACAACTCTCTAATCACACGACCCTGTGTTTCTTATCTATTGTTCTTTAACGCCATAGTCAGGACTTTTTCAGTTCCAAGATGGCGGGCAGCTTCATTGGTGGAATAAACCAATATGACACTGTATAAAATATTCCGAACTTGTAATGAATAATCTGACAACAGTTCACCTTTGTACAAAAAGTCTTGTTCTGACATTATGCAAAGCGGTTAAGAGTTTTGAACTTGTAGAGAAGAGATGGTCAAGTAGAAAATACTTTTGTACAATCTTTTGACCATGTAGAAAGCAGATTGACTTTTTGGATTCGAACATTGATGTTTTTCCTTGTGATCTTGTAGAGTACAATCTTACCATTGGACCTTGCAGAGTACAATCTTGTCATAAGACCCTATAGAGTACAATCTTACCATAAGACCCTATAGACTACAATCTTACCATAACACCTTGTAGAGTACAATCTTGCCATAAGACCCTACAGAGTACAATCTTACCATAACACCTTGTAGAGTACAATCTTGCCATAAGACCCTATAGAGTACAATCTTACCATAAGACCTTGTAGAGTACAATCTTGCCATAACACCCTATAGAGTACAATCTTACCATAAGACCTTGTAGAGTACAATCTTGCCATAAGACCCTGTAGGTACAATCTTGCCGTAAGACCGTGTAGAGTACAATCTTACCGTTGGACCTTGCAGAGTACAATCTTGTCATAAGACCTTGCAAAGTAAAATCTTGCCAGAAGGCCTTGTAGAGTACAATCTTAACGTAAGACCTTGTAAAGTAAAATCTTGCCATAAGGCCTTGTAGATTACAATCTTGTCATAAGACCTTGTAGAGTACAGTCTTACCATAAGACCTTGTAGAGTAAAATCTTGCCATAAAGCCCTACAGAGTACAATCTTGCCATAAGACCCTACAGAGTACAATCTTACCATAAGACTTTGTAGAGTACAATCTTGCCGTAAGACCTTTTATAGTACAATCTTAAGACCCATAAGACCCTATAGAGTAAAATCTTACCATAAGACCTGTAGAGTACAACCTTGGAATAAGACCTTGTAAAGTACAATTTTGCCATAAGGCCCTGCAGAATACAATTTTGCTATAAGACCCAACAGAGTACAATCTTACCATAAGACCTTGTAGAGTACAATCTTGCCATAAGACCCTATAGAGTACAATCTTACCATAAGACCTTGTAGAGTACAATCTTGCCATAACACCCTATAGAGTACAATCTTACCATAAGACCTTGTAGAGTACAATCTTGCCATAAGACCCTGTAGGTACAATCTTGCCGTAAGACCGTGTAGAGTACAATCTTACCGTTGGACCTTGCAGAGTACAATCTTGTCATAAGACCTTGCAAAGTAAAATCTTGCCAGAAGGCCTTGTAGAGTACAATCTTAACGTAAGACCTTGTAAAGTAAAATCTTGCCATAAGGCCTTGTAGATTACAATCTTGTCATAAGACCTTGTAGAGTACAGTCTTACCATAAGACCTTGTAGAGTAAAATCTTGCCATAAAGCCCTACAGAGTACAATCTTGCCATAAGACCCTACAGAGTACAATCTTACCATAAGACTTTGTAGAGTACAATCTTGCCGTAAGACCTGTTATAGTACAATCTTAAGACCCATAAGACCCTATAGAGTAAAATCTTACCATAAGACCTGTAGAGTACAACCTTGGAATAAGACCTTGTAAAGTACAATTTTGCCATAAGGCCCTGCAGAATACAATTTTGCCATAAGACCCAACAGAGTACAATCTTACCATAAGACCTTGTAGAGTAGAGCCTTGCCGTAAGACCTTGTAGAGTACAATCTTGCCATAAGACCTAATGAACAATATTCTGGCCTTGTTGCCTCATGGGCAACATTCTGACCTTGTAACCTCATGGGCAATATTCTGACCTTGAAACCTCATGGACAACATTCTGACCTTGTAACCTCATGGGCAATATTCTGGCCTTGTAACCTCAAGGGCAATATTCTGGCCTTGTAAGCTCAGGGGCAACATTCTGGCCTTGTAATACTAAATGATCTGCATTTCTGCCCTTATACTGAATGACCCTCACTGAATGATCCTCGCTTTTGATCTTGTATTGAATTATCCTCGCTTATGGCCTTGCACTGAATGATCCTCGCTTATGGCCTTGTACTGAATGATCCTCGCTTATGGCGTTGCACTGAAAGATTCTCGCTTATGGCTTTGCACTGAATGACCCTGGCTTATGACCTTGTACTGAATGATCCTCAGTGGATGATCCTCGCTTATGGCCTTCCACTGAATGATCCTCGCTTTTGAGCTTCTACTGAATGATCCCCAATGGATGATCTTCGCTTTTAAGCTTGTACTGAATGATCCTCAATTTTGACCTTGTATTGAGTGATCTAACATGTACTGTGCAATGTGGACTTCGTTGTCCTCTAGCTGGGTCATGTGCCTATGTATCGAACTGTATTTAGAGTAAAGAGATCCGCCTGGCCCTGTTGGCGCCGAAACATGCCTTACTCTTCCCACTCAGGATTACACTCACCCAACACTACACTCACCAAGCACTACACTCACCCAACACTACACTCACCCAGCACTACTCTAGGTAAGTAGTGTGTACGTGAAACAGGACAAAATCCTGAGCAAACCAACAAACTTGAGTCGATTAAAGTAAACGGCTTGCGAGCTGGAACAGATGAAGGACTGGCAATTTCTGTGTCGAAACTGCCGATCGCTTTCGGTCTGTAGCATGATTTTATTGCCGCCTGAATCATTAGCGATTTTAAAATCAGCAATTTGTATGTAATGGGGTTGAGGGCAGACCTCCCAAATTCCCATCAGGCAACTTTTATGGTGAGGAACACTGAATCTGTCTGCGATTTATACATGTATACTCCAAAAACTGCAGGACGAGTTACCATAATGTAACGCTGTGAATGAACGATGAATGAAAGAGTGGCAGAGCTGATTTAACAGCAAACTGCGGTAGCAAGAATAAAACATAGTCTAGTTATCATTCAAGAACGTAACGCTTAGCATAGAGCTGTTGTTCTGGTCCGTCGTGTTTTGAACAACACGAACTTTACAGAACTGGGGCATTCATAAGGCCACACGCTGGTCACTACATATTTCATTAAATTGTCTTCAGAGTTCACATCCTGTTCTAAAGTACATTCTATACAATAGCAGCAGGTCTTTACAAATCACTGTGCACCTATAGCGTGACCCTGCATCATTGTACACCTATAGCGTGACTCGTGAATCACTATACACCTATAGTATGAACGGTGAATCACTGTACACCTATAGCGAGACTCGTGAATCACTGTACACCTATAACATGACCCGTGAATCACTACATATAGAGCGTGACCCGTGAATCACTGTACACCTAAAGCATGACCTGTGAATCACTGTACACGTATAGTTTGACCCGTGAATCGCTGTACACCTATAGCGTGACCCGTGAATCACTGTACACCTATAGCGTGACCCGCTAATCACTACACCTATAGCGTGACCCGTGAATCTCTGTACACCTATAGTGTGCCCCACGAATCACTGTAGACCTATGATGTGACCCGCGAATCACTGTAAAACCTACAGTGTGATCGTGAATCAATGTATACCTATAGGGTGACCCACGAATCACTGTATACCTATACCAGAACCGGCAAATCGTTGTTTAACTAGCATCTAGGCGTCAAAAGAGGGGCCTCAATTCGTTTACCAGTCATGAGCCAAAATGGATGTTCCAGGACAAATCTCCAAAACAAAATTCAACACAAATCATCAAGAAACTCAAAAAGTACCTGAATATAAACTAAGAAATTAACACGGATTCCAAAGAGGCCGTCAGCAGTCAGTGATGATGGAAAGAAGCAAGGAATGTTCTAGGCGAATGAAATAAATCGTGTACGGCACCATGCCAGTTTAGGTTGTCCATAATCAAAATACATATCTCAGTTGTCCTTTGATTTCAGCTGTTGATATATCCAACGTGAAGATCTTCTTCAAAACGAGGAATAAGCCCAGGGTTAAGAGGAATAGGAAACTGTTGTCGGTGTAAATTTTAGAGTGAAAACGTTTGATGGAATATCTTTGATACGCTAGTTTTTGCACTAATGACTGGTTACATTCATTGAAATGAACACACAGAATCTAACAAATGCTACAAGCTGAGATATGTATACGCCTTCGGTATATTTTTCTCCAAGTAAGGATAATTTATAAAATCCAATCTGAAACTATCCTTATTGTCGTTTAGTCGACGTAACAAAAAACCCTTTTCGTCTTTGTACAAGTCCACATAACGTGTAACATCTGGAGAGTCTGTAGTTTCCTTGAAATCCGGTAAAGGTAGAGATATGTATCTTTCACAGGTAAAGCTATAAACATTGTTTAAAGCTATCAGATCATCAACATAGCGTTTGTAAATTTTACGGAACTTAAAGTGAAGACGTTTGATGGAAAATCCTTGACACACTAGTTTTTCAGTAACAAAATTACGACGTTGATTGAAATCGTCACGCAATACACAGTATCTAACAAGTGTTACAAGGCGAGATATGTATAGCATACACGAATTACAGTATTCCTATAGCATGACCCTCGAATTACTGTATACATATAGCAGACATGCGAACTACTGTATACCTGTAACATTGCCCGTGAATTATTGTATGCTTCTAGCATGACCCGCGAAGTACTGTATACCTATAGCATGACCCATGAATTATAGCATGTCTATAGCATGACCCTCGAATTACTGTATACCTATAGCATGACCCGCGAATTACAGCATGTTTATAGCATGACCCTCGAATTACTGTATGTCTATAGCATGAACCGCGATTTACTGTATGCCTATAGGATGACCCACGAATTACAGTATGCCTACAGTATGACCGGGGAATTACAGCACGCCTGTAGCATGACTCGCGAATTACTGTATACCTATAGTGTGACCCGCAAATTACTGTAGGTCTATAGTATGACCTGCGAATTACTGCATATCTATAGCATGACCTGCGAATTACGGTATGCCTACAGTATGACCCGCGAATTACTGTATAACTATTGCATAACCCGTGAATTACTGTATACCTATTGCATGACCCGGGAAATACTGTATGCGACAGTATGACCCGCGAATTACTGTATGCCTATAGTATGACCCGCGAATTATAGTATGCCTATTGTATGACCCGAGAATTACTGTATGCCTATAGCATGGCCCACAAATTACTGTATACCTATAGCATGCCCAGGGAATTACAGTATGCCTATAGTAGGACCCGCGAATTACAGTATACCCATTGCATGACCCGCGAACTACTCTATACCTATAGCAGCGTGACAAGTTTATTACAGGATAAAACTAAAATACATCGGCAGATCCTTGCCAAGCGTCTGGACGTGAAAGTGAAAAAAAAAACAACCTACAACATGGAGACAAAATTCAGAGGAACTATGAGAGTGTGATAGCTACCTCTTGTCCACTTCCCTCATTTATGGGATTTAACAAATGCTTGAATTATGGCAACTTAAATGCCCCATACCACTGACCCAACGGACGCTCTTGGTGTCCATCGCATACTTATGAATGACCTTGCTCAGTATTACATGTACACACTGGTCCAAAGTAACGGTTCCTTGTCTTTACTCGGTGAAGTACATAATATACATATATGTTAAACTAAGTAATGATCCGTCATGGGGATCCGTCATAAGGATCGAAAGCTTGAGAAATCTTTCGCATTTACTTGGTGATGCCCAGACTTCATTATTAAAAGTAATACAAGGCTTGTTCATCACTATACATCTATACAATGCTGTGTTGATCACTATGCACATATACAACTCCCTGTTCATCACTATGCACATATACAACCCCCTGTTAATCACTATGCACATATACAACCCCCTGTTCATCACTATGCACATATACAACCCCCTGTTCATCACTATGCACATATACAACCCCCTGTTCATCACTATGCACATATACAAGCCCCTATTCACCACTATGCACATATACAATACAATACATTTTACAATGCCCTGCTGTGAACATTGATGCAATGTCCATCAATGTGAATTTACAAAATCAGCTGATCATAACTATGAATCTATGCAATATAACGTTCATACACCATACATTTATGTAATGAAGTGTTCCCTATGCGTTCATACATTGTCACGTTCATCACCATACATTTATGTAATGAAATGTTCCCTATGCGTTCATATATGGTCACGTTCATCACCATACATTTATGTAATGAAGTGTTCACTACATGGTCACGTTCATTACCACACATTTGTGTAATGAAGTGTTCACTACGCGTTCATACATTGTCACGTTCATCACCATACATTTATGTAATGACGTGTTCACTACGCGTTCTTACATGGTCACGTTCATCACCATACATTTATGTAATGACGTGTTCACTTACGCGTTCTTACATGGTCACGTCATCACCATACATTTATGTAATGAAGTGTTTACTATGAACTACACCAGGACTATTAGGACCCACATTTTTTGTGTTCCTTAGTAATGTCCTTGCTAAGACGTCTCATGTTCGCCTAATATAGGATATGTCAGCAATTTCTAGATTATGGGACGCAAAAGAGCACCCATGTGCACATATACATGCTGTGTTCATCGCTGTCCCCATATACAGTTCGATGTTCTTCACTGTGTACATATCAGTTCATGTTCAATGCCTGGCTCGTTAAATTACTTACATAATATTATTACATTACAATGCCCAAATACAATGTCCCTGTTCATAACTTTGCACCTGCACAATGAACGTTTACATTAGAGTGCACCTGAACAATGCCCCTGTTCATAACTTTGCACCTGCACAATGAACGTTTACATTAGAGTGCACCTGAACAATGCCCCTGTTCATAACTTTGCACCTGCACAATGAACGTTTACATTAGAGTGCACCTGAACAATGCCCCTGTTCATACTTTGCACCTGCACAATGAACGTTTACATTTGAGTGCACCTATGACCGGCCCCAATAGCACAGTTGGTAGAGCGTCCGCTTCGGGAGCGGTAGATCCAGGGTCAATCCTTGGTCGAGTAACAATTTAACTAAGTCGACTAAAGACTTTAAAAGAGGAAGTTGTAACTTCCTCGCTAGGCGTTCAGCATGAAGGGGATAGTGCAACGACTGGTTTGGGCCCGTACCAGTATAATGGCTCGGTCGGGGCGACTTACTTGCCTTAGCTAAGTGGTCTCAGTGAAGCAGCACTAAATAAAAGAGCGTGGAAATCCGGTCTGCAAACAAGGAGGCACATTACATACATTCTAAGGTCTCCTCGTCATATGAATGAAAAATTGTTAAGAGCGATGTTAAACCCCAAGCATTCACTCACTCTCTCACTCACTCACATCCCCTATACAATGCCCCAGTTCATAACTTTGCACCTGCACAATGGCCGTTTACCCCATTACAATGTACCTATACAATGTCCCTGTTCATAACTTTGCACCTGCACAATGGGCCATTTACATTAGAGTGCACCTGAACAATGCCCCTGTTTATAACTTTGCACCTGCACACTCGCCGTTTACATTAGAGTGCACCTGAACATTGCCCCTGTTTCATAACTTTGCACCTGCCACAATGAACGTTTACATTACAATGCACCTATAAAATGCCCCTGTTCATAAATTTGCACCTGCACATAGCCGTTCAATCAGGTGTCTGTCACAGCCAGTCACGTGCCATCCACAACCAACCATGTCACCGTCACAACCAATCATGTGTTCATCACTAACGCATTGAGCCTGTATGTGCTCTATTTACTTATTGTGGAACTCTGTCCATCATTTCATCTAAACCGATCTCCTAACTCTACAGCTGTGTGCACATTTGACTAACAAACCTATGCTCGGTCTTCTAGCTCAACATCTCTGAGCACATTTGTCTAACAAACCTATGCTCGAACAGTAATGGACGATACATTTTTCTTGGTCTTTTATTAAGTGAAGATGTTGTCTTATTATTAATTTTTCTCGAAAACCAATTGGGTTAGCGGCATAGTCACATTTATATGTGCAATTGTTATTCCGTATATTTATTTCCGTTTATCATAACAACAATCATGATGTAATCATGTTAGTAACAACAATCATGATGTAATCATGTTAGTTACAACAATTATGATGTAATCATGTTAGTAACAACAATCATGATGTAATCATGTTAGTAACAACAATCATGATGTAATCATGGTAGTAACAACAATCATGATGTAATCATGGTAGTAACAACAATCATGATGTAATCATGTTGATGACAGCAACCAATATAATCATTTGGTTGCATAACCAGCGAGAAAGCAAACTTGAGCCAAATGGGTGTTTGGGGTACCTTTACCGCTTGCGCAACGATGTCTGTGTGACCTTCTTGCCCCAAGAAGCACTGTACAGGTCATTTATTTTTCTGAATTTGCCCTGAGGCAAAGTTTGAGGAGGAGGTGGAGGTTTATTACAGTTTGAAATCGGAATAAAGTGGAAATTCCATGCCATATTTATAGTCTTTCCATGTGCACGGGTATTATATTTTCCCATTAGAACCCCCTCCATCCTCCCCTCCGCTTTCACTTGTCCTAGAGTAGTGCGCGTGACCTGGCTCGGAAGGACGTATTGGGAATCTTGGTCTAAGGCTTCCTAGTGAGGCCTGCTACCTGAGTGTGCTCCATTTCCGTAAGTCCGTGCCTTGGCTATTTTCTTTCGACACGCGAGTATAAGAAATGTCAAACACTAAATGGCCTGGTCAAATGAATGGTGATCCATGGGGGCGCAGATGTAGGACCTAACCCAAAGATAACCCAACTGCCCCCAGTTCCTATCCTGTCTCACGAGACAATATAGTGTTAACCTTGCAGTCACGCGGGAGTTCCAGCGATCTCCGACGCGTTAACATTGCCTAGCATCTTGTTTCTGTACGATGCATGCAGTTCTGTGCAATTTGTAACCAGACACTGAAATATAGAAGCTAATAATGCCTGCCGAGGACAGTAAGGGGGTGTGCATTAAAAGACAGTCACGAGCAGCTAATTCTGGGGACGAGCGATTTATCGAAAATAGATCGAGATATTTATTAACTGCTCGTTAAATTGTGTGAAGCGCACTTAATATCGAGTCGTCTTAAACTCTTCCCACATATCTCAACACCAAATTTCTCAGCATTTCGGCCGGTATTGTTTTACATAAGCAACCCTTCACGTTTATTCTAAGTTACTGCCATCGGTACAGTGATGGGGGATGTCAGACTTTGGTGAGGTGTAGGGGTGAGGATTTTAACTGCTTCTTCTACAAAAAGTAAACTCTCTCAAAGAAAAGGCAAAGTTCTAGTAGAGGTCGTGCAACAGTGGATCTGCAGACAATCATCAACTCATTCGCTCCAATATTTTGGGGCATAATAACATTTAAAACAACTTACAGGATGATTAAAAGTACGCAGCCAGTCGAACAAACTATGGTAATATGTGTAAAAAAGTCATAGTGCTTCAGCCCGGTTATCGGAATTTGGCAATCGTAGGTGATAGTTGCTATTCAGTCCAGTCTGTAATTGTTCTGTAACTTGCTGGCACGTGTCCCAACTCTTCCTCGGAGCGACATATTTGAACGAGGATAGCGTTGCCTCCAGAAAAAAGCAGTTGTAAATCTGTGGAGTTTTCAGACAGTAGCAACTCGTCTAAGAATGCCAGAAGCCGCTTGTTCTGTGCATAGGTTTATACCCTGCCTCAAACCTAGGGGGCAGCGAGCCGTCCAACCAACTAGGATAGCCCTCAGCCAATCACATCGCTGAAATGCTACAGACATAAACATCTCATGAATATGTTAACAGGCATGCATATGTGTATACCTTGGCTAGACAGAAGGAAATTATTGGCGAATTACTTGGCAGTTGATTTTGAAATGCAGCTCGATTTCATTCTATACTTGTTTAAGCAATTAATACAGTGCGTTTACTTTATTACCGATTGCAAAAGTAAACTTGCGATGAAACCATGTCGTTTTTCGTATTCATTTATTTCCTACCTTTTCAGGTTTAATTTTATTTGATTTATTAAAACGCTAATCCTTATTATAATTATTATTAATCCTTATTAAATATTATTATAATCAGATCATGATAAGCATCTGAATATCATATGAACGACTGTGTCACAGTGACATAATTCAAAAATTTTATAAACAAGAAAAACATTAAAACATCATCATTTAAAAACTTGACGTTTCGTTTTACCATGTACCAAATAACACTTTTTTTAAAAATAAAATTATATATATATATATATATATATATATATATATATATATATATATTCATATATTCTATTTCTATTATATTTTATTAACTCACATTTTATATATATATATATATATATATATATATATATATATATAAGCAGCACATGACAGTTAGGGTACCTTAGGGTTATTTATGCTGAGTAACGGCGTAACACGTTTTGAGCATTCAGGTGACTCTTGAACAGCAACCTTCTGTGTATACCCCTCAGTTATGTCGACAACTACGTATAGCTGTAAACACATTTTAGAGCTACTACACGTGCATGTATTTACACATGTATGTATTTTTAAAAATTGAAAAGACTAATAACAGACATCTGATATTGTAAATTAGTAAAATTCTAAATGTTGGTTTTCCTTCCGATTAAGGCTCCAAGTTTAGCTTAAAATCCCCTGATTACGTGGATCTAGTGTCCACTACCTTTGCACAAGCTTTTTGCACGGAATATACAAGAAACAGCAGCGTTCAGTGTGGGGCAGACATTGGCAGAGGACATCAATATCCTGGAATTCAGCCGTGAAATATGCATTTTTTATTTTGTTTTCTCTTTGACTTATTTTTATGTTTGATAACTAGATGATGGTCGGATAATATTGTGCGGATTAAATGTTGACTACATTTCTTTGCAATTCATAAAACGACAGTGCGTATTAGGACTTATAATCTAACGTGTATACATCAAGGCGTGAATATCAGCTTCGCACTCTAATCTGTGTTTGTACTTGCGTAAGACTGTCTTCGGGACTGTTTATCCAATGGTATAAACTAGAGAATAGTGGTTAGAGGATTACTGTAGAAGAGATTGGTTAGGAGATTAGTGTAAAGCTCATGCTCAAGTTATAAGTATACAAGTAAGTGCTTTGTTCAGTTCATTTAGCGGACGGTCGAATCTTTCACAAAATTCTACATCTAATGCAGATCTATAGCTATACAGTCACAGATTATACTTTAAAACAAGATGACTTCAGCCCGGTAAAATGACAGCCGTTATCCCAGGAAGAGACACGTCAGTTTGTATATACCTGTACTGCATCCAACCTTGCTTCGACTCTTATTAATACAGGCTGTTTAATTTAACATATATATATATACATGTGTTCATGTGCAATTACAAGATCAGCTTCGTCGATATCTTTGCGTAAAGATAATATAAATCCCACAGAAAAAAGCGGTATGATATAAAATAGTCCTTTTAATTTTTAAACACATACTATTTTAGTTTATACGTATGTGCCGAATAAGTTTTCTAAAAAGTTTTTCTTAGAAATATGTAAGCTGTACTGTAGCTTCAAAGTATATACATGTGTGTGTTGAATTCAGATTTCTAGAAATGCACGTCTATTTTTCACACTTAAATAAAATATGAAAACTAAAAGCAAAAGAAGCAGAAGAATAATATTCGTTATATTTCTTCTGAATAATTAAAGCTTCACATATAGTAATTATTTTAAAACACGTATACATTTAACACATGTTTTTCGTGTAATCAGTGATTTTGGCACTTCACAAGTGATATATGTGATCTAAGTAAAGCTGTACCAAGTGACTGAAGAAAACGGGGATAAGGAACTGGTAAAATTCTGCCGGTGGTGAGTCCAGCTTTGTAGTTGTGTGCCCCCATTGTCACATCGTCAGTCTATATTGTCTAGTGAATCGAACTGAATTATTGTTCCAGATTAAACATTAGACAAAAGATAGGCTTCAATATAATGAGTAATAAATATTTAATAAGCTGAGACAAGCTACTAAAGCATAGACTGGCAGATGTAATAATATTTTATCGCATATATGTGGGGTTATTAGCGTTTGTCAACTTGTCGAGAGGTTATATAAAAATTTAAATATAGCATTTTACACAGCTATACTGCTCATATAAATTGTTATCCGTAACGGATAGTATCTTTAAGCTTTAGTATATGTTAGGGTGCGTGACCGAAATAGCTGGCCGCAGTGTGACGTGATGGTTTGCTCGGTTATGTGTACATAATATGAGATCTGCTGAATGTTTTAAGCAAGGCT
This sequence comes from Liolophura sinensis, assembly GCF_032854445.1. Lineage (NCBI taxonomy): Eukaryota > Metazoa > Mollusca > Polyplacophora > Chitonida > Chitonidae > Liolophura > Liolophura sinensis. Next base: position 94,867,578 of record NC_088295.1, on the reverse strand, counting down.
TTACATTGGTAATGACCACATTGGTAATGACCACTTCAGATTGAGGAAAAACTTTCATAATTTAGCGGAAATGGGATTTGGGCGTCCGGGTGTGATAAGCGGGGGCGTGAGGGCTGGGGGTGGGGGTGGTTGAAGCTGATTAAGCCTTTACATGTGTAGATCTATACAGCCACATACTCATCATGGGTGCCCATCAACTTCAGCAGAAAATGTCCACAAGTACTTCATCATGATTTAGAAGCGCATAATATGAGCAGATGAAACGGCTCTCATGAATTGGAATGCTTTATCGTAAGTTACTTGGTAAGGTAATCTCGAATAATAAACAGGAATAAACTTTTCTGAAGACAGAAGCCTCGGGATTGTTGCCAGATCTAGTATTAAGAACAACTTTGTTAGTATTAAGAACAACAGCTTTGATTTCAAACAGCAGTGCTTGTACCATATTAAAATCATACTCTTTTGAATTTCTACGTCAAATACACTCAAAACAATAATTTGTTAATATTAACAGAAGGTTTGTTGTCTGAGAGACGCTAGAATGTATTCTGTTATTATAACATGATACTTTGTCATATTCAACATAGCATATTGCTAGTTTAATAGAATCGTTTTATGTTGTATTAATATAACGTGTGTTATATTTAACAGAATAACCTGTTACAATAGCAGAATACAGTCTAGCATCACTCAGACTTTCTGTTAAAATTAACAGATTAGTTTCTGAGTGTACACAGTGGCCATTGCAGTATTTAAGTTTGGCAGCAGAATTACCACAGATATTTCAAATCAAAAATTCTTCATTTTTTATGACTGATGAAATCAATAATTCCCGACTTGTACCATATAGAAAATGACCCTTAACACCAGGTTTTCACCATCAGAAAACAGGTACGCATGAAGATGCTCAGAAAACAGAATATTCATGATTTTCTCCCAAACTTTCACAATTCCTGACTTTTTTTATAATAATTAATGACTGGGGAATTGATTCATGATCATTCCTGCTTTTTTCTGACTCTGATAACACTGTGACAAACAGTTGACCGATAAATCTCCGGACTTTTAACATTAACATTCGGCTTATTAGAAAAGACTCTTCAGTGTGTACTCAGTGAAAGGTATAAGACATGCCTATATCAAATTAGCATTACTAACAATTTAATTTTGATACGTTTTTGTGTGCCATCACATTTCGCTTCATGTAGTTAAGTATCAACAGTTTTTGTAATGTAATGTATTTAATGAAAGACAAGCATGCATGTTTTCTTGTTTCCCTATCTCGTGGAATGCCGTTTTCATAAAAAAAAAAGATGGTTTCTTCTGCACACTGTTTTAGACGAATGTTTTCAAAAATAAATTCCGGATAAAGCTGTCTGTGTGAAAGTGCTACACACTTGTCCCTGCTTTGCTCAAGTTTCAAACTAGCCAGACTTCCACGGCGTATTTGGGTCAAAGAGAGCAAGATGTCTGACGGCCCCCAATATTAAGGTCTTGTCAATCATGTACCCCAGAAAACACCCCTTTGAACGATGGGCTCGTTTGCATACGTAGTCACGCCCCTTAATGCCTTTATATGGTGATATATCCACCCAGTAATGGCGGCGAAAGGAACAGATTTAGAATGAGGAGGAAGGTCACAAACGTATGTGAGCTATTTCTGACTACCACGTGATTATTAACGGAATTTTATATAGAGAGAATTTCGAATTTCAATTTCCATCGTGTACAAAAAAGTTACATGTATATGGGTGTTGATTAACAAATCAATAAATATGACATGTCTTCACGGTTTTCAGAAGAATCCTTTTCAAACTAATAAGACTCTGTATAATTAAAAATGCTGCGTTTTTGCCAGCCATTATGTGAACAGTAGTTGCAATGATTGAATTAATGACAGACTTATCTACCCATGCTATTGTCTTCCATTATAAAAATATCTAAAATAGCATGACTGTTGACTATTATGATTGAACTTAGCAAATAGTCAAAAATGCAACAAAGTGCAGCGACATAAATACATCCAGCCTTTGTAGAAAAATTGTGAAAAAGTTTTCAAACATCTTTGTATAAACACACAAATGTACATAGAGCTCTATAATAATTATATGTGTACAAACACACAAATGTAAACAGGGCTCTATAATAATTATATGTGTGCAAACACACAAATGTACATAGAGCTCTATAATAATTATATGCACACAGAGCTCTATAATAACTATATGGGTACAAACACACAAATGTACGTAAAGCTGTATAATAAATATATGTGTACAAACACACAAATGTACATAGGACTCTATAACAATTATATGTGTACAAACACACAAATGTACATAAAGCTCTATAATAATTATATGCACATAGGGCTCTATAATAATTATATGTGTACAAACACACATATGTACATAGAGCACTTCAGGGTACCTAATTTGCGAATCTGTGTGCATCAGCCTTAAAAATATAAATCAGAAAATTGTGACCAATTCAAAATACTATTTTCCAAAATTTTCTTCATTTATTTTATTGGTTTTTATCGCTGTGTACACTCGAGGCGCTTTTGACTTATATCGCGATTTTCAGGCGTGTGAAGAAGAGCAAAACTGGGAGACCGCGGCGGAAACCACGGCTGGTACAAACCGCCTGACATAAAGCCGAGGCTGTGCCTGTTACAGATGGAGTCGTACCTGCTACCTACAGGTCATGGGCTAAAGAACTGAGAAAACACTTGACATATGTCACTTCTGTCGAAGCGGGATATTTTCCCAATGTTTGTGGCGAGGAATGATATTAGAATAATAAACGAAGTTGCATTTTACGTCAGTTAATCTATTTCTTACCAATATTAAATGCCTATATCTATTACAATAGTTTTAATATGGTATATACAGTGGTTTTGATGTAGTTCTTCTCACCCATAATGTCGATATCATGAAGTGTAAAAATAAAATAATTATCATGTTGCCTGAAATAATATCTCATAATTGACAGCAGTTACTCGGTGGATATCATCAGTCAAAATTGTAGTGTATATCATGATATAAAACTTCCATAAAAATATTAACATAATCTTTCAATGTCGAAAATAAAGACAAAACAGTAAAGGAATATGGCCAATGAAAAACCGGCGGAAATACATATGCAAGAAATATGCAGAGCTATTTATGTTTGATCCCTGTTCTGGAAACTGTCAGAAATACAGATATTTTAGATCTACAAAAATGCACAAATATATATATATTTGATCCAAACTCTAGAACTACAATAAAAGCAGAGGTATACATGTATGATCTAGATGCCCAAGATCCTTGGGAAAGAGACGGGTATATATGTTTGATTTATACCAAATACAAGTTCGGGAAATATAGCAGGTATATATACGTTTGACATATGCCCAAGAGCACGGGATATACACGTGGTTTGATATATGCCCAAGAGCACGGGATATACACGTGGTTTGATATATGTCCAAGAGCTCGGGATATACACGAGATATACACATGGGTTTGATATATGCCCAAGAGCACGGGATATACACGGGTTCAATATATGCCCAAGAGCTCGGGATATACACGTGGGTTTGATATATGCCCAAGAGCTCGGGACATACACATGGGCTGGACATATGCCCAAGAGCACGGGGTATACACGGGGTTTGATATATGCCCAAGAATACGGGGTATACACGGGGTTTGATATATGCCCAAGAGCACGGGATATACACATGGGTTTGATATATGCCCAAGAACACGGGATATACACGGGGTTTGATATATGCCCAAGAACACGGGATATACACGGGGTTTGATATATGCCCAAGAGCACGGGATCTACACATGGGTTTGATATATGCTCAAGAACACGAGATATACACGGGGTTTGATATATGCCCAAGAACACGGGATACCCAGGGGGTTTGATATATGTTCAAGAGCCCGGGATATACACATCGATTTGATAAATGCCCCAAAACACGGGATATACACATGGTTTGGTACATGCCCAAGAACACGTGGTATACACGGGGCTTGGTATATGTCCAATAACACGGGATATACACGTGGTTTGATAACTGCCCAAGAACTCGGGATATGCACGTGGTTTAATATGTCAAGAACACGGGATATACACATGGGTTTGGTATATGCCCAAGAACACGGGATATACACGGGGTTTGGTATATGTCCAAGAACACGGGATATGCACGTGGTTTGATATATGTCAAGAACACGGGATATACACGGGGTTTGATATATATCCAAGAACACGGGATATACACGTGGTTTGATATACGTAAAAGAACACGGGATATACACGTGGTTTGATATATGTCCTGGAACTACAGGAATGAAGAAAGTGTAACTATATGTTTCATCCCCAGCAAGTATGAGAGAGGCTCAGTCTGACATAAGGGTACAGTAAAGTTGTATATGAATTTAAACAGTTTGTTTTAGACAAGAGTAAAATATTCAAGTTTTCCACATTGCGCTTCACATCAGTTGCGCCTCCTAATTCCCCTTGATTTTACTTCCTTGACGGATCACATCAGACTACTTCTCCCGGTACAATCGTGCATGCATAGCATTTAGTATATGCAACATTAGATAGATCTATAAATACTTTTTTAAATACATATTTCCATTCAAATATAGAACCCAGGGTTTTTGTCATTCCATTGACCGTTGTTCTGGACTTAGAACCCTTTTCCCATGGCATTCTTGCTTAGGTCTGGGAATTTCTGTGTGAAATCAAATGCATTTTATATCAACATAATAGACTTATCCAGGCCTGAGGTGTATTTACATTGATAAAGTTGTGGGCTTCTGCCCTAACCCCACACCGATCCGATCCGGCCAAACGATAGCTACACTAAAAAAAAATTAACCTGTTAATTTTAACAGAAAATCTGTTATATGAGTGATGCAAGAATGTATTGTTATGGTCACAAATTATTCTGTTAACTATAACACACGTAATTTATTTATTCAACATAAAGATTTAATTAGACTAACAAGATATGTTGAATATGACACAGTATTGTGTTATAATAACAGTATACATTCTAGCATCACTCAAACAACAGACTTTCTGTTAAAATTAGCAGATTAATTTTTTGAGTGTACAAGTAGCACTCTTTGTATATAGTATAGTCATTAAGATTACATTAATAGTCAAAGAGATTTCTTGGTGACCTCCATAAACGTATTAACCGATTTTCCGCTTTTGCTTGTCTTCAAAAATTCTTTAGATGAAGACAACATTGTTTTTTGATTGCCCCTTAATTCCGCTAGACACTTCCTCTCTGTTTGACGCAGTTTTCCACAAGAGTTTGTTTTTCTTTTTCTTTATTCTTTCTTTTTTAATTTAAAATGTTATACACCCACACAGACATGAACAACTCATCTGAACAGCTCTAGAAAACCTTACTATCCCAACATTCGCCTGAAAAAGGTAAAAGATTGTACAAGGCCGGCAGTGTCTGAGTGTCTGGTAACCTCCCCACCCCTCTTTTCTCTCCCCTCCCCCAAACTCCCCCGGCTAACAGCCTGCGCTCTGTACTGTTTGACACAACCCGCGCAATCATGTGATCCAACAGAATTAGGTCAGCATTTGCCCGCGTCTGGCGGGGTCTAGCCTGTTTCATTATTTCGCGAATTACTGCTCTTACCATTGCGTCGCCACGATCTACAACAAAATAAAATATAAATTCCATTCCGGATGGGATTTAATCACCAGGCAATCACACTATGAGTCCACACTGCATGCTGAAGACAAACTTCAACTTTTCTCAAGTTTCTCCGTCCACACTGTACTTGGGATCGGTTGTGGTAAGTTTCAAATACGTGACACAGACATAACTAAATTTTACACGTGTATCACTTATTTCAAAAACAAACTTTGGCTTGATTCGAATGCAAAAGTAAGTAACTGCTGTGTACCACTTGTTTAGTATTGAAAATTATTATGATGAATATTAACGGAGAGATATTATGATCGTCCTAGATCAAGTTGTAACCCCAGTCAATGTGGACGTGTATACACCTCACTGTTTGGTGCGTTAAGCCATACTCATTCATTCAATCATTCACTGTTTGGTAGTCTAAGCAAAAGTTAAACCACTGGTGACGAATTTTGAATATGTATACAAATATTGCTGTATCTTTATTAAGACTAGTTTCATCTTTCTTGAAATCGATTTGTTGTTCTTCTCACAGTTGATTATATTCTATTTTCCAGGCGTTTAGGCCTACACATATGAATAAATATGCTAGTATTCCCGTGTCTCTTAAACTAAATAATGGCCTTATTGGGCAACATTTATCAGCCAAAATGTATGTATTTAAATAGGACTTTGCTGGATAAACTTTTCCTTGCCAGTACTTTCCACCTATATAACAGACACGCCAGAGGATATCTGCGCAGCAGCACACCATAGTTTTACACAATCGTAAAGTCCTAGCCACTCAAAATTTGTCATAGTAAATTTGGGTGGAATGTGGCTGGCTCTATAGCATGGGTTTTAACATAGAACTGTCGATGCACCAGAAAGAAAATACAGTGTGGTTGTTTGAAAAACCATACTGGTTTATCTAATGTAAGATGTTAGTCTATAAGCCAGTATTTACAGGCACAGTGTGTAGAGCTTGAGAATTTCTCGTAAGTTAAAAGTTGTTATGTTTTCTTTAGGTTTCTTTAGGAAATATGGACAAAGTTTCTTAAATGCACATTTGTTTGTGGGTTATTAAAACTCATTAAATGTTTGCATTCTGGAGGAAATGTACAAATTCAAATGTAAAGAAACCATATTATTATATGAACTGGATAAAATTACGTCCGTAAAAAATTATGGAGCCATTCTATTTATGGTGTATATGAACAATGTTCCCCACGAGATGGCGGTCTGTGGAATATGCATTCTGAGGTACACTGCACCTTCACCAAACTGACCCTGGCTTCGCTATACAGAGAGTCACTACATTTACAGCATGGAAATAGACAACTTCTCCTTCTCCAGCAGCCATTTTGCAAACTTAAAAAATACGAAAAAAGAAATCTCAGCTGACATTTTTATGGATTTGATTGTAAAGAAATTAGATGTATTAATCTGCCCTAGATGGAACGCCCAAACGTTTTCACGAACTGCTGAATCAGCTGTTATGTGACTCGTGAGCATTTTATACTTATTTACACCCCAGCCATATGTACATCCTAACCAAGAGTTCAAAACCACGAATTTACAGGGTTTAGCAAATTTAAGAGGAGTCTTAATGTGTTAGTAATTTTCACATTTCTACCAACTTTCTAGACAGAAGACCGATCAGGATTATTGTTTCGCATTTCTCCCTTCCGTCTATAGTTTTAGGAAATGTATACTGAAGGAACCCGAACTTTTACTTATAACGTAATTACATCAGCACGACTCCCTTAAGGTTGTTAAGGTCTGTCCTATAGAGAAATAAATATATAAAAATATATGTATTTATGTATTGAAGCTAAAATTTTAATCGACGAATTCAAAAATGGGTCAGAGTCCAAAATTTCCAAATATACGTATACGGAAGGCCAACATTTGAGAGTTGTATACTGGATTGGTGGTTAGGTGTGTGAGGGATTTGGTATGTACATGTATCTAGTGTAAGCCGAAACACACTGCTTGGGCCATTCAGGGACAAAACTGTGGTAAAAGTTGTAGTTCTCATGTACCCACATGCGAAATCGACTATTTTCTAAATAGTTGTAAAAGTAACTTTGCACCACTAACTGCGGTTATAAAAAATTACTAAATTCTGAATGACGACATGAAAATTATATGAAACAAATAAGTGTCAATATATTTTATACCTCTGGTAAAGTGTGTCTAATTTATTGTGTAATGTTTTATAGAAAGAGCAGCAACAACAACGACATGCCCATCACTCCGGGACTACAAAAACACAATGTCCATGCGGATATGTTCCAAGATAGACTTCGCTATTGTGCCAGAGATAATGTGAAAACATTATTATAAATAGCTCGGTGTGTACGTGACAGTTACATAACCATCAGCAACATATTTGTTGTATACAAGGCAATACTGCCCACTACCCCCAGCCCCACAACCATACACAATAGGCCTGTGTATATTGGTCCACAGACCTGAGAGAGAAATATGTACCTACCTATACCCATCCAAAATTCTACCAAAATATCTAATACAACAGCGAGTCCCCAAATGAGTTAATATCAATTGTAGCCAAACGTTTAAATCCACAAAACGTGAACTGATCGATGAAAATACTGAAACGGCCTGTCATAAAACGTCCCTGCATATACCTGTACCCTTGACGTCAAAAAAATACATCAGCAATATAAGCCTTCTTAATGTAGCTATGTTGAGGCTGTGTGAGGAGTTAAATATATACATAAGATATTTTAAACGTTTTGTTATGTGAAAACTTTTAAATGGCATCATGGCAAAATGTTGTGTTACAAAATCTGATGAATCAACAATAATATATCACACTTCTTAAGCAAGCCATCAGGAAAAAGTATTAATTTAAATATTTGAAAATTTAACCAGCCTTATAATCCAGTGGAGACGGGGGCCAATGACGTTTTCGTTTGATTTGTGTATCCGACATTTTCACGAGCAAATATTTGAGTATGTCTAGACTAGTGACGGATGTCTGAGAAGGACGGACTTCCTATTCAAATCCTGGGGCCTCGGCCTGAACTCTAGGCCGTTGGCCGATCAGCTCCGCCAGGTCCCGCTATCCTCATAGGAGCTAAACTTAGCATAAATTAAAACCACACCACAATTTTTAAAAATTCTCATCAGCCACTTGCTTGTTTGCTCGATTGTTTGACATTAGTTAATAACTAAAATAGACATACATGTTATTTAGCTAAAAGTCCCCCAACTTGTGGGAGTATGCCTTGTGCATGTCGGCTCCTGACACTGTCTATACAAGCTGAAGCAAAGAAAGATATATGAGAAAGACAGACGAAAAGGACTGGGTTTCGTGAATGCACGTCTGTACGTTATAAAGGAGCTGAAGACTTGGCCCGATTGTTTCTTAGACGGACAGAATTATGCATGGCAGACCCATCCCTTTAATATTTATACCGATATGTACTCTGCATATCTTCTAGTTCAGGCGGTACATGTAGGCCTACGTCCTAGTCGCGAGAACTACCATCCCCACCTCCAAACACAATTGTGTATTATCCTCTCGAAAACCTACAGACACTTTTGTAAGGTTGCATCCATTTCGCGACGTGCATGGTCGTCCATGTGGCAGGCCTAACCTAGATCAGAAAAGGTGAGGCCGTCGTCTGTCTTAGTCGACGGGCTGACAGAAGAGCGCAATGGCGGTCACCTAAGCTGACAAGCTCATCCACGTGCAGCAAGCGGAATTTGAACAGGCCACGTGCTTGTGTTAGTCAAAATCTATCATTGCGCAATTCTCCTTACATCATGTAATCTTAGTGACAAAACGCTTTTACATCCCCTGTTGAACCACGTGACCAATCTCAGCTTCATATGAATAGGTTTTAGTAGGCCTATCGCGGAACTAAGAGGGCCGAACCGTGGTTTCTGTCTGTCCGTGTCCCCTCAGCCGTTACGGTGGGGGCTCGTTTCACTAGCTTCATCAGCCCCTGCGCGAGAGTTCCTCTACCACTTAGATAATAACCTGAGAGCTCCCCGATCTATAGCACCATCATATCTCCTTCATTTTAATAACGTTTTTTGACCAGGAGTGCTAAGATACGCGGCCAGGGATGATAATGGCGGGTTGCGAAACGCCCCAAATCGCCATTCTCGTTATATCTCTACTCTGGTGAAAATCTACCGTAAGCTGCATTAATCCCATCACAGACATTTATTTGCATCAGCAGATTGTCCTGTAAGGTTTCTACGCGAATTATCCATATATCTGTCGTTTAAAATCGCCTTGGATTAAAATATAGTCCGCGTGTTAAAATAATTACCGCGCTGGCTTCCGGATATCACAAGTTCGCGCGAAGAATAGCCAGGTTGAGGTTCATCGGAGAAAAACGTTATGTATTTAAATATCAGCTTGAGAATTCAAAACTAAATCCCGTCTGGTGATGTGTGAATATATTAGGCCATTTATAGTAGGCGAGTCTGGCCTCGGAGGTTTGAGATTGGCAGTGAGGTAAAGCATTACCAATCAGCGGTCTATCTGGTCCGCAAGCCCCGCCCACCGCTGCCACGACCATGGCGAGGTAGGGAGAATTTACTAACTGTCTGCTAAAAGTAGCAAGAGGTCATTACAAGCAGACAAGGTTGTCTACGGGGATAGCTGCTACCATGCTACAGAAATTAGGCCAATTTCAGGAGCGACTGAAAGAGAACTTTCGGTACGTAATACCATACAAAATGATCTTATTCGGGATGTGCTGTGTGTTTTTTTCGCGAGGCGGGAATTCTCTAAGATTTGGGCATACTGGTTGAAAATGGCCTGTACGACCACAATGCTGGCCACTGTTTTCCTCTCGTGTTGGTCGCTGGTGTATCCCTGTTACTCCTTATTATTCTGATACGACAGAAGGCCTGTCCGAGCTATTGTTTCACCGAGGTAAGAGAGTGTGATGCGCGGTTATTAGCGCTCCCGACGGCACGGGTACATTGTGTGGAGGGTAGGGGCTAGGGCTTCGGTGTAGATGAGAGTCAGACGGAGTTCTGGCCCCTCATGTGCACAGCAGACAGGCCAGATCTCCGCCCGTTGAAATCTCCCCGAGCTATAGCTCTATCCATGTTGGACAGATCCCGACAACCGGCTTACGTGAAAACAGGAGAGAAAATGGAAAAGGTGAGAGAATTCTCTTGAGGTTGAAGAAAGGCTTTTCTCTGCGGTATTCGGCAAGCGGCTGGAAGCGCATTTCTCCTCACCGGTACCGCATCTAACATCATCGCAAGTGCAATCAGAATTTATATTTGGTACTGAGATGCATTTGGTGAATTAATAGCAAAGTACAGGGAGCTTAGAAATGGCCAAATGGCAGCATGAGCTCAGCCCACACGTTTGAAGAGGTAATGTCCAGCTGAGAATTGCCTTGACGGCAATCTGCCATCCCTGTATTGCACTGGTCAGGTTCGGACACTTGCTGTTCCCAATCAGCTACTCCAGAGGGTAATATATATATATATATATATATATATATATATATATATATATATATATATATTTATGGGGGGGGAGTCCCGGCGTCAGGCCGGAAAAAACACAATCTAACGAAGGTGCCATTTTTTGCTGAACCTCTCTTGCATTACATTAATGTAATCAGTCAGTCGAAGGGTTACAACCGAAATTTTGCCATTGTATTAATATTACATATATATGTTCAAAAGACCACGGTGTCCGTAATAAATGCAGATCAGGATATTAGTTCAAAATGACCAAAGTGGCCTGATAAAACAGTTAGATCAAGATGTATGTTATTACAGATCAAAAGAGTATATCAACACAGATCAACACAGATGACTGTTGATACCTTAATCAATGTATCAGTTAATATAGACCAAAACCTTGATCAATGTATTAGTTAATGCAGACCAAAACGACTGTCGATTCCTTAATCAATGTAGGAGTTAGTACAAAGGAAAAACTACTGTTAATACCTTGATCAATGTAGGAGTTAATTGCAGACCAAAACTACTGTTAATACCTTGATCAGTGTATGAGTTAATGCAGACCAAAACTACTGTTAATACCTTGATCAATGTATGAGTTAATGCAGACCAAGATGTCAGCTGAAGTGGATCAATGTGACTATCTTGTAACTCAAACACAAAAATTTGATTGATATTCTTAGATGGAAAATTATTACGGTACCCTTTCAGCCAATATCTGATAATTCTGATTACATCACCAAAAACACTGAAAGCCACTCCTCTGTTAAAATTTTCGTTGTTGTATTATTAAGTTTTGTCATATTTATTCAAATGAATTTCAAAAATTTCTTGTTCATATTTTTTTTTCGTCATGTTTACTCGCGGAAATATAAAAAAAAGTTGCTTGTACAGTCATTAATTTTATTTTTAAAATTATTTTTATTTTTGTTACAAAAGCCTGTCTGCTTCCTCTGTGTTAAATCCACAAATACTGTATACTGTCGCTTGAACATCTGTGAACTTCCAAGGCAGATTTTGCTAGATTAGTAATTATGGAAAGTCTCGCGGTTTTACGACATGAACGGGCGAGAAATGTGGTAACCAGATTTTTGGAGTTTGAGTCTGAAGTCTCTCCAAGCTGGGATGTTCGCTACATTTGCGCAGGTGTTGTTTTCGCGGGAATTCCCCTCGCTGCTTCACTCCCTAACCACCTATGTTATTTATGGTACACACAGCGGACGATACTTGCTGCTTGGTGGATGAAGACAGGCAGACAATTGGGACCTGAAAGCTTAATTTTTTTTATGGTCACCCGTCTCTACGGAATTTAGATAATTAAACAGCATTTTGGTAGACAGCTCATTTTGACTGAAGTCATCTTTTTGTTCATATTTTGGAAGCAATATTGTTTTGCGTTAATCCAGCAAATCATTTGAATTTACCCTAATACTTCAGTGAAGAATGTTGAAGAAACTCCATATTCTCCTGCAGCTAACCCTTCTCTACACAACACTGTTATCTCTCTCTTGTTTGTGGATTATTCTGCGTGGAAAATGATCTCAGTGCAATCGTGTACAAATGGTGTAATCCTAGGCACTGCCGTATCTTCATATATAATTTATGCAGGTACTCCAGAAAAAAGTTAGGACTGCTACATGCTCACATCATCACTGAAGTCTCTCCCATGTACCTGTTGAACGCGACCTGCGCGTTGCATACACTCATCGGATTAGGGGTTAATATAGAGTTGGTTACTGGAAAATTTACTCCAGTCATTTCGACGTAAACATAGTCATATGCATACGCGACTGTTCATGGTATCATTGACGGCTAAAAGGCCACCAGGTATTTAAAGATGGTAAACATGTCGCGGCGTATGCAATCTGCGACGGTAAGCTTGCTTTCTGATTAAAACTCTGTTAACATTTTGTATAAATCCACTCTCAATGCTTTCCGACAAAATACGATTTACAGCGCTTCGACGACAAAGGCTAAATGGAAAAGGAGATAAGACATACCGGAGAGGATGGATGTGAAGGCAAGCAGGTTATCTGCCCGGGTGTTCCTCTACAGAGTAGCTCTCCAGTGCTCGCCTTGTCACAGCCATGCTGCACTTAATCTAGTGCGTTTGGATCGGCCATTGATTTTCCCATGCGCTAGTAAATGACGTCACATTCGCCATGTTTATTATGCAATCTGGATTTAGGACTAATGGCTGTTGGGAATCGATAGTAACAACGCCCTATCCGTTATATGGTCCAAAAATTAACAAACAACAAAGCTCAAAGTAAAAGTAAATATACTTAGTATGCTTCAGAAGTCACTAGCCGATAGAATGGAAGAATTTTACAGGCACCATCAAAATGCTTACGGTCACTTTGTCAACATAAAAATGTTGCCTTTTCAGAGGTATTCATAAAGTGCCTCGTAATTTTTATAATAAACGGCGAGGAAAAGGGCTGGGTTTTTGCTCCAGGGCCGTTCTCCAAGAGGCAAGCATACCTGCTCATCCTAAGATATGAATTCTAATGAGCCTGGCCGGGTTAGAGCTTAATTTCAGCTCTATCCCTCACACCCCTATATTTCACCCCCGATCGCCTTCCATGGCATTATATGTCTCTTATATATACAGGTGTATGGAATACGCACGTAACAGGAGATAAGTCACGGAGCCGAGCCGACTGTCCACAGGTCTTGGAGGGGTTCGGCCAGTCCACGGCCCTCCTCAGACGGTACTCCCGCCAGCTGGGCTATCCTGTTTAGCGGACACTGTCCCTGTCACACGCGCATTACATCAGCGCGATTACGAGCAATGGGCCAGCAGCGCTGTGTGTCGTTTTGACAGACAAACCTCCACTCTGCCAACTCGCCCTTCAATTCGCTCACTACTGCTGCCTTTACACTCCGTCACTGCCATGTCCCCATCTGAACTGTTACCGGATCATTTGACATTGCCAGTGCCGCTACACTTCGCCCCGTACTCTCCTTCCAAGCTTTACTATGAAATACACTGTTGTGTACAGCGTACTAATACACTGCTGGCTCAGGGGTTGAAGTTGGCTCGCCGGAGCAGCCACGTAATCATCCAAGGCTTGTCGGCGGCGTGAGGCGATTGTATAACTGCAGCCTAAATCAATTCAGCGACGCTGTGAGCTGAGGGAGGGAAGTCTGGCGAGGTACTTGTGTTTTGCCGTCCCTCCGTATCGGGCCGTGTGTCTGGGGACCTGTCTAGCTCCGCAGCTACACACACCATTACGTCAGTCTGGCTTACCCGCCAGTCATATCCAGGGAACTCCTCGCACTCACTGCCATTACTCCCCGACTCCATGCGTCCCGTCCCTCTCCTGTCTGCCCCGACCATTGTTTCCTTTCCGCCTCAGTAACGTTTATGCGCACCTTTGCTCGTTGTGTTCTCAGTTCGGGATTAAGGGTATGAAGGTAACTGGTGGTGGCTGATTGGCTTTGCTGTCAGACTTACCTGAGCTCCCTGGGTGACGCGACACTAGCTTACAGCCTCTGTTTTGTTCATACCTGTAGACTCACAAAATCGATGAGTGTCCACAATTGTGCGCTGTCTGGGTCAAGTGTGTTCACTAAACTATGCGCGCTGTGCTTAGTTAGAGATGGTGCCGCACCTTACCTGACAAACCTAACCTGACGGACTCGCCTCCCTGCGCAAGATAATTCACAATTTAATCCACCGGAAAACCAACTGGTTTTTCAGCTCCTCGGATTCTTTACCACGGATCATTTAGGGCACCAGATTACCTCGATTCCGTGCAATTTCAAAGAGGAGAGCTGTATAAGAAGGATTCAGGTAAAACTACACGCTTTGTGTGTATCGGTTACACAGTTTTTTTCAGCGTCGATTGCCTTCACTGATTTTTGCAACCTTCTAATCTGTAGGGTCGTTTTAACCAGATTTTCTTGAATGATTTGGTGGCAATTTATTGGATAATTACCGGTCACGTATTTGTGATGAAGACATTACAATGACGAATTCATCAATACTGGACATGTAAGGGGTGAATGATGATTACAGAAGGGATGCTACAGTAGTCATAGTTCACAGGGCAATATCGCCTGCTGTATTTTTTATTTTTATATATGTATATATATATATATAATGTGTGTAATATATTTTCGTTGAAAGTTATGTCCTGATAAGCTGATATGTGCCCGTTTACCCAGCCTAATTATGATCATGATAACACAAAGTAATGGTGATACTGAACAGAGTGATATATCCTCTTTACATCGATAAAAAAACTTATAAGAACATAACTTTAAAGAGTTTTCTTTTGTATGACATTCGCACTTGACGTTTCAGTAAGACAGACTTCCAAAAGGCTAAGGAGAATGTCGGCCGTGGACAGATCTGCCGGTAAGGAGTGTGTCCTCGCTCATGAACCCCAGTTGAACCCGGGGATTTCTATCCAAACTCTGTATATTGGTGCATACAAGCCATCTATTAAGAGGCGGGTCGGAGGTCTAAAATATTGGCTTCCAACATCCAATGTAAGCTAAGAAAAGGACAAAACCAAAATAATTTCAAATACTATAGGTTTGGATTTATTATAATCTGGACGGGCCCATTGTATCATTACACTTTGGTCAAGTGTCTATCAACTGTGGACGGGTCCATTGTATCATTACACTTTGGTCAAGTGTCTATCAACTGTGGTGTGTTTTCCAGACGTCTGCCCATTGTGGTGTATCTTGCAGACGTCTGCCCATTGTGGTGTATCTTGCAGACGTCTGCCCATTGTGGTGTATCTTGCAGACGTCTGCCCATCGTTGTGTATCTTGCAGACGTCTGCCCATTGTGGTATATCTTCCAAACGTCCTGCCCATTGTGGTGTATCTTGCAGGCGTCTGTCCATCGTGGTGTATTTTCCAAACGTCCTGTCCATTCTGGCGTATCTTACAGGCGTCTGCCCATTGTGGTGTATCTTCCAGACGTCTGCCCATTGTGGTGTATCTTGCAGGCGTCTGTCCATTGTGGTGCATCTTGCAGACGTCTGTCCACTCTGGTGCATCTTCCAGACGTCTGCCCATTGTGGCGTATCTTCCAAACGTATGCCCATTATGGTGTATCTTGCAGACGTCTGCCTATTGTGGTGCATCTTCCAAACGTCTGCCAAGTTTGGTGTATCTTGCAGACGTCTGCCCATCCTCGTATATCTTGCAGACGTCTGCATATCGTGGTGTATCTCCCAAACGTCTTCCCAGTGTGGTGTATCCTCCAAACGTCTGCCCATTGTGGTGTAACTTGCAGGCACCTGTCCATCGTGGTATATTTTTGCCGACGTCTGCCCATTCTGGCGTATCTTACAGACGTCTGCCCATTGTGGTGTATCTTACAGACGTCTGCCCATTGTGGTGTATTTTCCAGGCGTCTGCCCATTGTGATGTATCTTCCAAACGTATGCCCATTGTCGTGTATCTTTCAAACGTCTGCCCGTCGTGGTGTATCTTGCAGACGTCTGCCCAG
This sequence comes from Liolophura sinensis, assembly GCF_032854445.1. Classification (NCBI taxonomy): domain Eukaryota; kingdom Metazoa; phylum Mollusca; class Polyplacophora; order Chitonida; family Chitonidae; genus Liolophura; species Liolophura sinensis. Next base: position 94,850,962 of record NC_088295.1, on the reverse strand, counting down.
TGTGTTATATCTTCCAAACGTCTGCCCATTGTGGTGTATCCTCTAAACGTCTGCCTATCGTGGTGTATCTCCCAAACGTCTGCCTATCGTGGTGTATCTTGCAGACGTCTGCCCATTGTGGTGTATCCGCTAAACGTCTGCCTATCGTGGTGTATCTCCCAAACGTCTGCCTATCGTGGTGTATCTTCCAAACGTCTGCCTATCGTGGTGTATCTTCCAAACGTCTGCCCATTGTGGTGTATCTTCCAGACGTCTACCCAGTGTGGTATATCTTCCAAACGTCAGCCCATTGTGGTGTATCCTTCAAAGGTCTGCTCATTGTGATGTATTTTCCAAACGTCTGTCCATCGTGGTGTATCTTCCAAGCGTCTGCCCATAGTGGTGTATCTTGCAGATGGTTATCCGTTGTGACAAACATAAATTTTTACCTCCATACCTCTACATATAGTAATATGTATCATTCAGTCTTCAGCTATAGATCGTCCTGTCGTTCAGGTCAGTAATCTCCCTTACAAACTCCCGTTCATGTACATATCGTGATGAACGATTTTCCGGCTCTTGTAACCTTAGACGACAATGCTTACTGGCTCCGATCTTAAGTTCTTTGAAAACAAGTTGTTTTCTGTTAATTATTTTCTAATTTGAGTATCATCGTGTATGTTTTGGAAGATCGGTGGTTTACCTCCGGTAGGCAGTCCGGCATCCTCCCTCCTTAAAAATGACCTCCATAGCATAATTGAAAAATGATAGAATTGTCAAAACCGAGATTTTGTTTCCGTGGCAAGCGAACCGAATGCCTTTTTGAACGTTGAAGAAGATTGAAGGCATGACAATGGACCAAAACCGGTGTATTCATTCGTGTAATGAATGGTCAGAGCAAATGTATTCTTCGATCTCTGACAGAGGCTTAGAGCATTTCTGCCTGTGCTATTATCTGTGTATTCAAGAAACTTAAAATATAGAAATTAGGAATAATTCGATTTCTGAATGGTTCCATGTGAAAATCTGTCGATATATGTTTTAAAAATTTTCATATTTTATTTGTTATTATTTATGTATTTATTTATTTCACTGTAGTCTAACCCTGTCCTCTAGAATTTTTTCATTTCTAGGCCCTATATATTGATATTCTGTAAAACAACAACGTATAAATGGACCTATATGTACAGCAGATTTGCACACTGTAAAATGTAATAAAGTAGGAAAATCTACACATACTGTTTGGCTTTTCTCTAATTTTTATTTTTAATTATGTCTTCGATTTAAAATTCCTCCCATGATGTGGCTTGCGGATTTCTCTGGTCGAAATCTACCGAATAAATCTCTACATATATGTGACATTATTTCAGTTATAAAGCTGAACTAAACATACTAAACGTAACTATATAAGCAGCTGTGTGGATGAACAGTTCATGTAACACGACGGCATTTCTTGATCGTGTCGACCGGCTTGACACTGATACAGCATCATGACTCCTCATTCATGTATATCGTATGAGATCGTCCTGTAAAACACGAAACTTGGAAACGTCCTTTAACTGGAACAATTTTCGTGATACGTGATATTTTCTGTATAGGTGAAGAAACAAAAATATGTATAGACAGTCGTTGGGCCAGATGGCACATGACATTGATGTATGGCATATATAGATCATTTAATTTTAATGTGGTTTATATCAGCATGTACAACTTTAAGGAACTCGCAAATGGTTAATGTCAGTGCAGATGTTATTTAACCACTTACTTTGTAGATTAAAGCTAGTTTACATCCACCATCTTAAGATGTATCTAAGCATATAGTAAAATGCTCAGGTAGATGAAAGTTTATACAAGACGAAGAAATAAAAATTTTCTTAATTTTTATTTTCTTTTATTTTATTTTTTTGTATTCTTTGCTATTTAACCCAATAACCTGCGTTTTGACGCACCTGTTAGGCTCTGTATAGAATATAAGGTTTGCTCCAGTACCTTGCTGTACGACACTTACCTGTATATGCGTATATGGCGGGTCAGTTTCAGTCTGTTTACGTTCGCATTTCAAGTACATGATAACCCCATTATTCAACAACTGTATGGTGCATAACAGCGTACTTTAACTGCAGAGCTTTCATGCATGACATACCTATTGTTATATGTATATAGACAGTAGATCTCATTAGACATTTCATTTGACTTTCCAGTTTGAATTACCGCTTGCGATGATGCATATATAATCCTGGAGGATACATTTCCTCTTTATTTACTCTTCTGCTCTTCCCATCTTGTTTTCACCTACGTGTATATAGTCCAATTCAGTTCCTTTGCCTACCCATCCCTGTACTTGTTCAGTTCATTTCCTTTGCCAACCTTTCTCTGTACTTGTCCAGCTCAGTTCCTTTGCCCACCTTTCTCTGTGTTTGTCCAGCTCAGTTCCTTTGCCCACCCTTCTCAGTACCTGTCCAGTTCATTTCCTATGCCTACCCCTCTCAGTACCTGTCCAGTTCAGTTCCTTTGCCTACCCCTCTCAGTACCTGTCCAGTTCATTTCCTATGCCTACCCCTCTCAGTACCTTCCAGTTCAGTTCCTTTGCCTATCCTTCTCAGTACCTGTCCAGTTTATTTCCTATGCCTACCCCTCTCAGTACCTGTCCAGTTCAGTTCCTTTGCCTATCCTTCTCAGTACTTGTCAAGTTCAGTTCCTTTGCCTACCCTTCTCAGTACCTGTCCAGTTCATTTTCTATGCCTACCCCTCTCAGTACCTGTCCAGTTCAGTTCCTTTGCCTACCCTTCTCAGTACCTGTCCAGTTCATTTCCTATGCCTACCCCTCTCAGTACCTGTCCAGTTCAGTTCCTTTGCCTATCCTTCTCAGTACTTGTCAAGTTCAGTTCCTTTGCCTACCCTTCTCAGTACCTGTCCAGTTCATTTTCTATGCCTACCCCTCTCAGTACCTGCCCAGTTCAGTTCCTTTGCCCACCCTTCCATGCATTCGTCCAGTTTAAACCCTTTATCTACCTTTCCCTGTACTTATCCAGTTTAATTCCTTTGCCTACCCTTCCGCTGTACTTGTCTGTTCTCCCAAATCCTGTGTTCTTCTGGTTTTGAATTTGCATGGAGTCCAGTTTAATTGTTCTGTTTACTGCTTTGTGTAGTTTCAAGGCGTCGCCACGGCAGTGATTCTGTCCTGTTTTAAGAAACGAGTACGGAATACAGCACTATTCCCGGCGGCCACGGACCTGCATTACATCCACAAAAAGGCCAACATATCTCTGTCACTTCGCGAGTTATTCCCTATGTCTATTTATGTCCGGTGTAGATGATTAACGCGGAGGACCTGACTGTGACACAGGCAGATGTAATATCACATCTCGCGTGTTATCCCCATGTCTAGTTATGTGCAGTGTAGATCATGAACGCCGAGGACCTGACTGTGACACAGACAGATGTAATATCACATCTCGCGTGTTATCCCCATGTCTGGTTATGTGCAGTGTAGATCATGAACGCCGAGGACCTGACTGTGACACAGGCAGATGTAATATCACATCTCGCGTGTTATCCCCATGTCTGGTTATGTGCAGTGTAGATCAGGAACGCCGAGGACCTGACTGTGACACAGGCAGATGTAATATCACATCTCGCGTGTTATCCCCATGTCTGGTTATGTGCAGTGTAGATCATGAACGCCGAGGACCTGACTGTGACACAGGCAGATGTAATATCACATCTCGCGTGTTATCCCCATGTCTAGTTATGCGCAGTGTAGATCATGAACGCCGAGGACCTGACTGTGACACAGACAGATGTAATATCACATCATCTCGCGTGTTATCCCCATGTATAGTTATGTGCAGTGTAGATCATGAACGCCCAGGACCTGACTGTGACACAGACAGATGTAATATCACATCATCTCGCATGGTATCCCCATGGTATCTAGTTATGTGCAGTTTCTGTGAGAGTATGTGGCAAATTGAGGGCAAATATAAAAATAATTAAAGGTATCTTCACATGTATTATTACAGTAAGAGCAAGTAGTATCTTCAATAATATTATACTTAAAAAGGTCTGCCCGAAGAGCGCCGAGTCCCATTCTCATTCAGCAGTGCTGGACAGATGAAAAGTTGCTAAAGTCATTATATAACGATATAAAATCACTAGACGTAGTAATAATTGGTGGGGATAGAAATTTTTGAAGTTCTTTAATTGAAGAATGGCGAATATGTTTAGGTAAATTATTCCAATCCTTAGTTGTTTTCGGGAGGAAGGATGATTTGTATATACTGAGGCGGCATCTAAATATACGTATATATTCACTATACCTTATATGTATTATTAACTTATATGTATTATACTCTGTTGATCGTCTTGGTAATAGGGACTGTAAGTAAGGCGGGGAAAGTCCATTTACTATTTTAAAAAATAGCAGAATCCTATGTTGTCTACGCTGAACATATAGTGGTGTCCAATTAAGTTCACTCAGCAGAGCTTTATCTGATGTACGTCGCATTCCACTTGTACAAAGCAAAGCTTCGGGCTGTTAAACATCTTGCAGGCTTAGGGAAAGCGCAATACTACAGTTAAAGTCATTAAACACTTCCTTGTTCATATCCTCTTCACTCTATTTATAATACCTAATTTCTCATTACATTTATTTACGAGTGATCTTATATGTTGGTCCCATTTACCATCGTGCTGTAGAATGATACCAAGGTGTTTATGGTACTGAACTCTCTTCACTTCAATACCATCTAAATACAGTTTTGGGTACATCGGGTTCTTTTGTAAGGAAACAAGTAAGTATACAGTTTTCTGTGCATTAAATGTTATCAACCATTGTTTGGCCCGTTGTGACAAGCGACCTTGATCTCGATTTATTTTATTTTCAGATGTAATAAACTCAGTCATCTGTTCGGACAGATGTATCATCGGCAAAAATATTGATATTACATTCAGTGTTCACATTTATGTCATTTACAAAAATCAGGAAAAGAAGCGGTCTTAGAACGGGGCCTTGTGGAACTCCACATTGAATAGAATATATGTCTGAATCAACTCCGTTTAAACAAACTTTAATTTTTCTGTCAGATAGATAATTCTTACTCCTTGTCAGTAATGGGTCCCCAACACCCAACTGTCTCAATTTAAACAAAAGACCTTCATGCCAGAATTTACCTGTGGCATAGACATGAAGGCTTTGCAGAAAGTGGCCTAAACCACAGTCATTCATTCATTCTTGCGACCATTCGTGTATTCATTCGCACTGTAGATGTACATCTATTAAACGTGCTCATATATTTTTCATTTCTGGTCAATGAAGATGGGAATGTATACAGGTGAATAAAACAGTTACAACGAAGTTCAAACGTTATCTTTGAAAAAGTTTTTAGTTTATACGGTTTTCATTAAAATACTCACCTTTGTGTGTATATGATATGCAGTTTATGTATGTATGGAGGTTTTGGCAAACCTGGACGTTACTTGGGACAGCCATTCTACTGTATGCATGACTCGGACATGCGGCACCTTATCGTGTAGATCTTTGTCGCCCTGTGCTTCCTATGTGTAAATTTCCAGTCGATATTTGAAAGGATTCAAAATATTCACATTCAAATACACACGAAGACATTCTATACACCAGATCTATTTCGGCCATTTCATAGAGCAATTCTCTCTTTCTTTTCCCTGTACGCCAAAGGTCCCCGACAATGGAATAAATTGCCTCACAGTCTCAAAGGATCGCGATCCATATTTGCTTATACAAAAGGGAACCTTAAATTATATTTACTTGAAATTGTGGTTTAATTCAGAAATATGTTTTTCTTATACTCTACATACAGTAGTATTTGTAGGCATATTTGTATTACTAATTTTCACCTTTGTCTCAATTCCATTAAAACAAATTTTATTAAAGTTTTAACAGGGATAGAACGAGCCCCAGGGCTTTTATTCCCGACTTTCCAACTGACATCTCATGTAAACATGTTGTAAATATCTAGTTAAATAAATCAAATCCTATTATTTTCTCGCCAACATGCATACAGTTTGTGGAGAGCATGTGTATATGAAGCATCTTAAATGCTCGTCGAGTTTGTGTTCAATCCAAGCTTCAATCTATTCAAGGATTGAGGAGAATTCTTTAAATTCAGCACAATTTACGCTTATCAAGTGATCGTAGATTAGTGAGCAATTTAATTAGAGTTATGCTAGCAGCATTTTATTCCGGTCCATAGTGCTATTAATACCGAACCATTCGAACGCCACAAAACATCTTTGAACAGGGATATAGCAAGGTCAGCAGATCTTTCGCATGCATATTAATTACACTTGACCGAGCAAATCTAGTGCACTCATACCCGTTAAGGTTCTTTTACTCTGATCTACTAGCCCTGCTGTTTTCAGCTTGGAGGTGGGGGGGTCTGTATTAAGATGCAGACCTGCAAGAATAAAATCAAAAATAGAGTAAATAACACTGCTATATTCCGAGTTTTTGTTTTGTTTTTTTTTTTCTATCTTTCTTTTGTGTTTTAAATTTTACTTGCATGTCATAATAAACGGTGTGTTGAGCGTACAGCGATACAGAAATGGCTACACGTGCCGTCGTACAGCTACACAGCCTGTTAGGTATGCACACACAGACATACCTATCCACACCTATATGTGTATCACAACTCGTGGTTATCGAAAGTTTGCTGAGTTACATCTAATATTAAGGATAATAGGCCCTAAGTTAACAACCGTTATTTCTGTGAGCTTGAAATGTTCCATATATATAGCTGTAAAGATATGTCAGTGATTTGTGGATATTATAGAACAAATAATCACCCGATTAATACATGTGAACCTAATTAAAATGTGAATGTGCCAGGTTTCAGGATCACGAAACTGAAACACAAAGTGAGTCTCCACTTCAAAATAGTTTTACTGCCAAAAATTGCGATTTACCCGAGGAATTTTTACTTCAGTACTGAAAATAGCCTTGAAGTTCAAATTATGGAGGAAGAGCACAGATTAAGGCTAAGTCCCGTTAATATCTAACATAGTCTCCTTATCCTGGTTTTTCAATACACGTTTTAAATTATTTAGTTTTACATTGAGAATTATAATCCCTGAGTGTTTTTATCATGCTGGAATTTTCTTTGTCGATTCAATCCATTTATACAAGATATACAAGAAGAACCAATATAAACTATATTTTCCCTGCATGTATATTTTTATGTATATACTTTGTTTTGTATATTTTCATATAAAAGTATTTGTGCGAAAATGTATTTATTTTATATTTTGTGATTAAATAGCCAACAAGGAATTTATAGAGTCCTGACAAGTGAAGTTACAAGTTTGACAAATTTGAGATATGATGATCCGTCGAGATTAGATCAGCACGGAAGTGCCCGATAGCGTGGCTGCCCGCTAAAGAAGGCTGACATACATACAACATTTACTGTAATATACTATTATCCCAATGACAACGAAAGTTCGAAACTGTGCTTGGAATATTTAGGTAGCAATATAGCAATATAGAAATTGCTATGTTTTCTTTTTTTATTATTATTATTATTATATTGTTGGTGTATACTATGTACAGGTTGTGTAGTGGTTAAATTTTCTTTTCCTTTTGTGTTTTAAAAATTCAAGATATCTTTTCTCTTTGCAGTTACTATAGCCACCTGTCCAGAAAAACACTTCATGCACACGATGAAGAGGTGTGGCAGATGGGGAGCTCGCGCAGCTGTCGTCACCCTGACCCCTTACACGAAACTGTTCGTTAGGGTAAGGGAGATTGAGAAGAGGCTTCAGCCCAGTCACTTCTTCAGTTTTCGTCGTAGAGTTATAGGCCCTATGCGTGAAATGGAAAAAAAAAAAAAAAAAAAAAAGACAGGGAAAAGAAAATCACGCCCAATCGTAAAAAGAAAACCTGAAAATTATATATTTAGCGCCTACGTTTTGCTTTCAAAAATATTTTCGTCATAAATTGCACCATCCCCCCCACCCCCACCCCCTTTAGAGCATGGTATGACTATATATAGGTCTTGTACAGAGTGTGACAGTGTGTAGTAGGTCTGTGTAGGTCCCCGGCGTCCTCACCCTATGTCTGCACTTTGACCTCTGACATAAGGTCATCTAGGCTCTTAGCAAGTGGCGGTCAATCCATGTTTAATTCTACATGTGGGCTATAGGTCTAATAACGAGAGTGTGGCGGATGTGTTTTATTAGATATTCATAAGGCATCGGATTCTCCTCTGTTCGCCTTGTTGGCAGGATATTGCTTCTATTGTTCGGGCAGTGATTTTATTTCTATTGTTCGGGCAGTGATTTTATATAGGCCCATTGGGCATTAAATAGACGAAATTAAACTAGGCCTACTGTTAAAAATGACTTTTACAAGTTGCACTGTCAAACACATAGATTATGTATAAAATACTGTTTTATTTATTTATTGACTTATTTATTTATTTATTTCATTGGTGTTTTACGCCGTGCTCAAGAATATTTCACTTAAGTAGGCCATACAATTACATCTAAGTCGGCGGCCAGCATCATGTTGGGGGGAAAAATTAAGAAATAAAACATCCACATTGATTGAACCTACCATGGGTAATTAGCAAACACCCAATTTGAAAGTTTTTAATATTTTTGAAAAAACTACATAGCTGGCCCGTGTGACAAATGTTTTCTAAATTGTAATTCAGGTAGGCGTAGGCCTATTATTCTCCAACTCAGATGTTATGTTGCGATAACATTTTAGCGCGTAAATTGGAAATCCCGTGGGATCTCGCTCCCACGTGACCACCGTGGGGAAGTCCGACAATTATGAGAAAAAGGGCAACGGAGCTTGTTGCTTCTATAAATTAAGATACTAAAACAGCAGAGAGTTTACTTCCACCAAATTGTTTGGTATGTTCAACGCGATTATATGTCTAGGGCGAAGCATATATTTCCATTATTTGTCGTGGTCACGACAGCCAATGATGAGTGTCCGTATCAAAATTTTGGCAGACAACTTTGCTCACTGGACGCTGGTGACATCCCATCGTCTGCTAAAGTTGCCCAACTTTCCTTTACTGTCATTGTCTGCAAGCATGTGGTCAGAAAATGGACAAAGTTTGGAATAAATTAATGTCAGTGCCATTTTGTATCTACAGTTTCTGTAGTCCGAGTTAAGAAAAAAATGTGCAAAATATTGTGGCACACATAGATGTGCTAAAACGCGAAAGTTTATTGTAGAAACATAGTTAAGTAACTTGTGAAAGGGTTGTAGTGCGAAACCAGTGACTTTAGTTTATCTATACCTTTGCTTTTTCGTTTCTCTATCCAGGAAATAGTGGGTTTGGTAGATCTTTTTGCCTTAGTGATCATAGATTTTATAATGTATTAAGGTATTTATTAGGGTGTTGAGTTAATGGTTTTGTTAACTTTTTCTACTTTCAGGACCATTATGGATGTCCTGAAGGTCCCAGAAATTTGTATGATACAATTAGGTAAGTCTTAAGCTTTCTAAATGTGTAAAATTGGAACATTGTGTTTCTTATTTCCTAAGCAAGATTGCATGTATATGTTAACTATTACACCCTGGTCACTTTTATATAAATGTTTGATGAAAAAAACTAATAATAAAAATTCAAAATAAAATTTGATTTGTTTAATTTGTATGATTTTTAGTGGCCTTTGACTTACCAGGTATTTAACATAAATTCGCCAAATAAAAATTTTTGCCCCTACATCATCCGTGATTCTCGACTTGGCTGATCAAGCAGGTCAAATCACATTAAAAGTTGAAAAGGTGTCTAAGATTTAGATTGACATCAGTAGGAAATATGGATTATTTGATGGAAAAGTAATGAATTTGAATCGAACATGAAACGAACATGAATTTTATTTTGTTAAATAAGAAATAGTTAAGTATTCATATGCAAATGGTAAGGTTATTCAAGTGATGAAGGGTGGAGATCAGGCCAGCTGCAGGGTGATGTTACATTCATTTATATGTAAATTTTGTGTTGAGAAGAAACAAAATAAAGTATTTTAGCTTTTGTTTTCTGTGTCACTTCCATCAAAGTCAACACAGTTTAAATTAAATTACCTGAGTGACAATAATTAGAGGCAGTCAGGGCTATTACTGATCTGAAGAAAATGGATGTACATTTATGGATACTGTTGTTAAGGTAGGAATGGTTAATGGCTGTGTAGTGTGGAGAGGAGAGTTCAAAGCTGCTGATCAAAACCAGTTTTATATCTTTGTACAAAATGCAGCATACTTGAGGTGAAGTATGTCTGTGTTTTGTACAAAATAGAAAAGCTTTAATCAGTCCAGGACTTCTTGTGGCCAATTCAAGTAATCTAAAATCTCCGGGCTGTAGTCTGTCACTTGCTTCAGGGGACATACCATTAACACATGTAATTCGTTTATTGGAGGTGTTAATTGTTATCCTTGACATAAAAGAGCTGTAGTTTATTGAAGCAATTTGTCAAAGCTAACCATGGATAAAATTGGGCAGTTTGATTTATGTCCAGTGGTGAAAGAGCTTTACAGCCCATTAATTGTGGTGTTCTTTGGTTCAGCTATCTTGGCCAGGCTGTCAGGTTGAGGAAAGGGGTAGATGACTGTATTCAGGGTCAGGAAGGGCTTGTGGAGGGGAGGAGGAGAGAATTAAAAAACACCTGTTTAAGTGGACAACCCAGTCTACACAGCTCCGGCCAGTCCCCTGGGCCAGGGCTGTAGACCAGGGATCCTAACCTTGCATTCATGTAGTCAGTCTAGGCTTAATTACAAAGCAGAATAGTTCAGTGCTCAGGGGAGGGGTAGCTTAATAACTTTCTGCTTTAGCACATCCAGCAAGAGGTAATCCAGTGAGAAGTGGCCCTACAGGTCACTGTCAAGTGGACAGAGCCTGCCTGCAGTGTTAGTCATGCTAACCAGTCTGTTTCACCATTAGTACCTTCTAACACAAGCCATATAATTACCCTGTCCTCCTATGCTATTAATGACTCCAGTAACTTTATTACTATCTAGAAAGTGAATAAAATAGTAATTGTGGCCTTTCAAGATTTCTGGATAGTGTTCACTTTTAGAACACACAGTGTTATTCATTGGCACTGTAGTGTAGAACAGTGGAACGGCTGGCATGGTACGTGTATAAATACATGTATGCATGAAGAGCAGAGAGAATAGATGCTCATTATTCACCTCTCATGGATGTGGAAGGTGTCAGAGGTTATTAAGTACACAGCTGTGATGGTCCAACTGGGGAAATCAGTAGATGTGTGTCTAATGTTAATATCAATCTCTGATTACAGTGCCTAGCTGGACTTGACCACATGGAACAATAACCAGTCTAGTCTGTACTAGTGTTCTGTTGTGTCTGGCTTATACATGTATATTAAGTGGCTCGATTACATACGTGATTGTAGATTTTATTCTATTTTAGTTTACACATCAACAGACAACTTTTTAGTAATATTTACAAATAATGGTCTGGTCATGTCTGGTCATAGACTTTATATCCTTGGGAATGGTGGAAGACCCCACTCTGATAAATAAAGCTTGCGCTCTCATTCCTATGTTATAAATTTTCTGAGGATAGGCTGGCACATGGGCTTCCCACTGATTAAGCCAGGCTTTTAAAACCTATGGTTAACATTTGAGCATTTTTATTGAGAGAGGCAAACTTAACCCTTGTTTATCATCACCAGAGTAAAATATGTGCTAATAAACAATATTGTAGGCTTCAAAGGACATTTCAAGTCTGTCATTGATTTAAAATATTATCTGAATGTGCAAAACTGTGGTGAAAATTATGCTTATTTATTTATTTAATAACTTGTGAACTTTTCACTAATGCAGCCAAAGTCAGCTGTGTAGGTAAAGATGATTAGCGTGGCAGCACTAAACTACTGCCCTTTGCCTGTACAAACCTCCCAACTTAAAGCCACATCCGACCTAGAGATAATGAAAACTATAGTTTAAGAATCTGTTTGTGTTGAATTAACATTGAAATTACTCTTGCTCAGTGATGTCAATTGCATGATGTGAATGTAAGAAGGCTAATTAGTTAATCAGCTCTGGCCCTAAGACATTTGACTGGCTTGATGCAGCAGCTGGCCACTGCCATCAGCTTGTCATATAGCTAGTATAAAATCCCAAATTCAATTAGTCTGCAGCTTTATCCTTTGCCACAAGCTTTCTCTTATAGTCGCCAGTCAAGGTAATATGTTATATCTGTCTGATAACTGGACCCTCTTATAGCTTATATTTCATTTCTCTGTGATAGGCTGGAGGCTTGCGACAGGACGGATTATACAGACTGCCTATTGAAGGTGAAATGGAAGTGGTTGGCAGTCGGGTCATCTCCACTGGGATTATTCATCTTGTGATAGTGCAGCATGCGCTCAACTCCCTGAGGTGATACAACAGCTTAGCTCTGCTTTATGACTACTCATTAGTAGCCTATCACATGGTGCCCTACTTAAAACCATCCCAGCATTGTACATACATATAGCAGTTTTCTCTTCCTATTCTATTGTAGGGTAATAACAGTGTGTTTTTTGTTTAGTGTGTCTGGTTAGAATCAGATGATTTGTCCAGCATATTGTCAGCACCAGCTCCACTTTGGCTGTATCTAAACAAGCTTTACCATCAAGTCTTTATCGGTACACTTCTGTCCCTTTTCTGTGTAAGTACGTTTAACCAAGATTCTCTAGCCTGGTGGACAGAACTTGTAGCTCTGATACCAGATTTTCCTTTTACAGAGTTTTCATCATATCTCCCAGAAGATCTGTCAATGAGAAGAGACAGTGATATGTGCCAACTTTAGTCCATGATGATAGTTGTTGTCCAGGTATGTACCTGTAGGGAAGGACACCCGTGTTGTCCAGGTATGTACCTGTAGGGAAGGACACCCGTGTTGTCCAGGTATGTACGTGTAGTGAAGGACACCTGTGTTGTCCATGTATGTACCTGTAGGGAAGGACACCCGTGTTGTCCAGGTATATATGTGTAGTGAAGGACACCTGTGTTGTCCAGGTATGTACGTGTAGTCAAGGACACCTGTGTTGTCCAGGTATGTATGTGTAGGACACCTGTGCACACATGGACTATTAAATTTCACTTCCGTCAGCAATAAAAAATGTTTTGGTATGTATTTGTTTTTAACAATTGTAGTGTGAGAAATAATAAATCCAGTTAATTTTTAGAAATACATGTATCAATTCTGTGTAAAAGCTAGACTCATATATACATTTAACCATACACTGCTAATGTAAAGACTTGCTAGATTGCTCCATTTTCCAGTATTCTCAGTATCATTTTAAGGCTGCTGTTACCTGTTTTGAGGTGGCAGAAGGGAGAGAATGAGAACTGAATTGAAATTTTCTATGTAGAATAGAGTTGTCTCCTGGAAGTTTATTGCTAGAGTAGAATTGTTGTAGTCCTAATTCCTTGCTGTATGGGTTGTAGGTTGTCCAGTAGACAGACTGGTGAATGATGGAGGCAATGTATATGTGATGAACAGAGGTAATCTCCATAAAAGTTTTACTCTGCAAAATTCCAAAGTTTTTTGTGATTGTAAATGCACTGTTTCATGTTCATATAAGTACTATTGACTGAAGCTGTAAATACAAACTTTGTAAACTTGTAATGATTATGCTGCATTTGAAGTTATGACCATGGGTGTAACCTCTTGGCCTTATTATTTACTATATTTTATTGGTAATGTACACATATACCAGACTTCTCATTCATATTAACCAATGTAATAAGCTTAATGGTTTTATCAACAATGTTGCATTGGGAGTGGGTTGGTGAATGAGAGGATGTGAGTATTCTGATGTGTCTGTGATTTAGGTGATCTAATGACCACTGTGCTTATAGGCCCTCACTCATTGGCTGCTGACTCCTGTTGTTTTCAGTTGCTAACTGGCCGTTTTGTGAACTGCCTTGACCACAGTAGAAGTCTAGCCTGATCCGAGTATGCTCTTTCTGAAGAAGGCTGTGGATTGTTGGTGAGGGCCATAGTGCTTCATGTATGAGCTACTGCAGATCAGAGCAGCAGTCCCAGGGGCTGTGTCTTTGCCAAGTGGGTCTAGGGTGGCCAGTTTGTGATTCAGGGCTGGGTATCCTCTACCAGTCAGCCTGCACAGAGTGGCCAGTCTGTAATTGTGGACTGGACTTGAGAACTTTACCACAACCTAGATATACATCTGTAAGAGAATATAGAGGCCTGTGTGGAAATGTGATTCTGATGACAGACTGAAGGGGCTAGCTTCCTCCACCAGGTGAGTGTTTCCCAGGTCCTACTGCATGGATGTGTTAACCTGTACTCACAACACTCAGATTACAGTATCGTGGTAACATGGGTATAGTTTGCTGATACATTTTAAGATTATACGTTTAAGCCAGGATACTTGTAGTAGCTTGTATTTTTCTCTCTTGCTTGCTTGCACACTTGTGGCATTTTATTGTTTTGTGCATGTACTTAGTTTGATAAATTAAAGATCGAACAAATATCCGTACGGTCTTTTGCTTTGTTCTTTTAAAATATTCATCTGTAATATAGGGGATAAAGATTGACAGAAAATTCAGTGTTGGAGAGAAGGGTTGATTAACTGTGTGCGTTATTAGAAGCTTTCACATCTGGCAGAAGTACATCCCCCTGAGGAGCCCCTGGTCAGGACACAGTCTGAGTGTCAGTAGTGCTCTCCCTCAGGTCAGCTATTCTTGCTGGTCAGTGCTGGTCAGCCCTGCCTTGTGGTCAGTTTGGAGGTCACTCAGGGTCGGTCATCTTCTGGCTGGCTGGCTGGCTGGCTGGCTGTCTGGGCAGGAGGTTGACACAAGGGAGAGTCCATAAGGAGAGCTGTCTAGGGGGAGCAACATGCAGGCAGTGCACACAACCTGGGTGACTAGGCCCACTACACTGGGATACCACCCAGGGGCTGTAATGCCCAGTCGGACAGGGACAAGTACTGATATTCTCCAACCCAGACAGGTTTGCAGCAGATAAATCTATTATTGCTGTTACGCCTTTGACACAGTTGCCAAGGAAAGATAAGTAGAGGCGGGTCATTGGTGTGGTCACTCAATTAGTCCAGAATCAGCTACGCTTGCCAAGACTCCTTCCCATCAATGACCATAGCCCAGCATCCCTGCCATGTAGCCAAGTCAGGGGGATAATATAAGAGCGTCTATTAGGTGTGAGGCCTTGCCTTGTTGAGGCTTATCAGAGAAAGGAGAGTTAGTACATGCATTAGGCTGATGTGTCCACTACACTTCCTGTTAACTTTATTTTTAGGCAAGTCAAAGTGAAAAAAGTACTCCATTCTAGTCAGTGACTTCTGATAGGTAGAGGAGAAAAGAGCGTGGCTCATCTGTCAAGAAGACTGGCACATGCTCTAGACATTTCACTTCTCCTGCCCTTTGGCAACTTAAACACTTTAGATAGGTATAAAAACAACTATTGCTCAACATTCATCATAATACAGAACTATTTTTAGACATTTGCATAAAGCTTGTTTCAACACTGTCTACAGAGAATGATATTTATAGAATTTCTGTTAGATAGAAGGTAACTCTGTTGTGTGTTTTTCCTGTTTTTACTGCCTTCTTTCCTCATTCCCAATTTATCACAGTATTTGTTTTGTGTGTTAACTGATTTCTTTTCTTTTTTTCGTTCAAGTTAACTTAGCAGGTATGAATAAATTCTTCAGAGTTTTTGTGAGTGTAACAAAGTATGTAAACAAGTTTTGTAGGAAATTAGCATATATGTATCCTGTGTTCTGTAAAACTTCTTTGAATTGCAGGTACAAATGTAAGCAGGCGTGATTATTTAAAGCACTGATGAGTTATGTCTACCTTTTTGTGCAGAAAACCCGATAAGGGGTCATTGTGAAGACGGAGCAGTAGTATGCTTATTAATCCATATAATACACGAGTGTACATCTGACAAACGACAGGTTCATTTCAGAGTTACACCACTTATGTATTGTGTTAAACTAATTGGTGGAATACAAGGTCTCTAATCAACATGAGTAACCTAGACTTACTTAATATTCACGTAAATGTGGATACATGTGGGCTGTGTTAAGTGTGACCATGGGCTGGTGTAAGGGAGTCCAGGTGTACTGTTGGCTATATTCAGTCTGGTGGGGGATGGGGGTTAGAGAGAGGAGCTGAGGGGCCCACACTATAGTATCTATACCAGTCTACCGTCCAACATGGATAAGTCTTCAGGGGAACCCAGCCAGCCAGCCAGCCAGCCAGCCTTCTGACAAGTGTGGGAAAGTTGTGTCCTATATTTTTTTTCTTTTCCCAGACATCAACATATAACAGGGGGTAAATGTGAGAAGCTGCCTGAAGGGAGTTCCTTCTGTTTACTTGCTTTTCTGAGAGCTTTCATACCAGCCCAGCCAAGGGAGCATGCCATGTAGCCCTGTGCTCTGCCATGTATATTACCTGAACACTTAACTAGGTGTCATCAGTAGATCTATTTTAATTACTTGTTTGCTTGTCTTTGTAGCACCTTTGATTTACATAATGAGTATGACTTAATAAGCTCTTTACAGGTCCAGTTATATCCATATACATGTAGAGAGGACTTTCCTAAGAAAGTTTCTAGCAGTTGTCTATGTTTGTGAGTGTGTAGTGTATTTGACTGAGCCATCAAGTAGCCGTCACATCAGCCATAGACAGGTAGATAAATATGTAGGCCCATCGGCAACTTTCTTAGAGCTGCCAGGTATGTACTGTGTTATATGGAACAACATAAGCCATTCCCATATTTGCGGGTAAAATCAACTGTGGAGATTGTGACAGGGCTAAGTTGTGTTAGATAGAGACAGTTGAGCTGGCAGTCTCTTGGTCTGTGTACCTCTGTCAAACTGATTGGAGCTCACAGACTCACGCCATGGATGTCAGCCTCACTCTCGACTTGCTGCCAAATCCCTAATGCTTGCCTGCTGCTTCAGCAGCATTTCAGCATTTTATTCTTCCTTGTAGAAGAAATAAAATTATTATATCAAAATTAAAATATCATGTTAAAGTTTCATGTTTGAAACTGAATTGTTATAAAAATATCCTTTGCTACAGGCCAGTTTGAAACAGCAAATAAATGACCCATTTTGGGGGATGAGGTGAAGAAATTCTTTATGGGATACATGTACATGTATATTCAGTTTTTTGTGAAACTTTAATGTTTGAGTCTTGCCTTTGGACAATATCAGATTTACGACTACAGTGCATTATGCTCATGCTGACATCACAGAACAAATTTTTCAGAGGTTTGGATCAGTTTTATGATGGCCAGATATGCTTGATATGTTTAAAGGTGTTAGGACTTCCAGCTGAACACAACTGCCAGCTCACCCCTGGCTTTGTCATAAGAAGTCCTGCTGAACAGAAGGCTGGCTGCCAGGAGAAATCAGCTGTCTGGCTGAAATGACACAGGCTTTCAAGCGGATTTTACCCAGCCATCATGCTCGCCCTGTCTGAGACTTCAAACACCCTCCTTTCTCCTCACTGTATATAGTATGCAGTCTGTTAATACTGTTATGTGGCCCTGACTGTTAACTCCTCCACTCCTGCTTCTGAATTTCTAAAAGTGCACACAAACTGTATTGTTTGACATGGGATAATTTGAGTAAGTTATGTTGTGGTTGTGAGGCTGTCTGCTGGGTGACTAAGAGTGACCCCTCTCGGAGCTCCCCTGTGTGTCTGCTAGCCCTGTCTGAGGACTGGCTGTGTGGAGTCTTGCTTGGCTAGCCTCACAAAACCATAGAGAGGAGAAAGGCAGAGAACTGAGTAACAGACAGCTATTTAATATGTCTGGGGTCAAAGGAGAGGCCCGGCTGGTTTGAACCAACCAATAGGCACCTGGTATCACTGCAGCTGACCCAGTTGTGGGCTGTTTGCTTCTGTAATCTTCCACATTCTTCCCTGTCTAGTGGAGGAGTTATCTGCTGCCGGCAGCAGACAGACATGGCCATGTGCTAGTTGGGGTACCAGCAGCCATCCAACAAATGCTCTTTTTCTGGAATTGCGTCTGTGCCCTTCACCCAACTTTGCCAATCTAAAAAGGGAGTCCATCTGATCACCAAATGATTACTGGTTCACATGATATGATTTTTCCACAGATTTGCATTTTTGCTGAGAACTTACACTTATAGGTGTCCCAAAGATGCAAAAATTAAAATACTGTATTTGTGTTACTTTTTTTGACACATGATACAAGATTGTATGTGAGTAGATTTGAGCTACCAGACTTTACAAATCCATATTCAGGCCATAAAACGACAGAAATAACTATACTAATTTTGTTGCCCATAACTGAATGTTGAAAAAATATGGGAAAACTGAATTCATAGAGCTAACTTTTCTAAAACAAATTAAAAATCGTTTCTCAGGTGAGCGGCCTTCACAGTATTGTACATTGTCTAATTTCCGTTGCCTAGTCACTGCCTGTCTACATGTCACTGATGCTTTTAACAGTAAGCTGTGTCATTATATATCAGATGATGTCGTGGTTTCCATTATTATACTACTAGCACGCAGTGTTCTACTTCTTCAGTGAAAAACAAAACAGGGTTAAAGTTAATCTTGATTTAACACAAACACAGTTAATCTAAGTATGTGGAGGTGACCTCATAGGTGGTGCTGTTTGTATTTGTCCCCACACTGTGCACACTTGGTCAGTCAGTGTGAGTGATGACATCTAGCTGTGTCACGTAGGCGTAATATTACAAATGTGTTGAATCAGCAAAATTGTAAGAAATTCTATTCAGATCAGAATTTAGAAGTTCAATTAGTTAGGGAGAAAAAAAGCAAGAAATCTAATGAGGCAAAGATCTTATACATTTTTACTACTTTTTCTGTCAAATAAACAAACCCACTTGGTGGAAGCCTAATGTTACGCAACTGCCTCTGAAATTGGGCAAAAATAAAGAGGGAGCTGAAAAGGTTAAGCTAAACAAAATGCCATTTTATCATGGAAAATAAAGCCGGAAAGTACAGTATATTAAAATTAAAATTAAAATAAAATTGCAGTATTAAATAAACAGTATATAAAGATGAGAAGCAAACCTCTAAAATGAAAATGTTATTTTGTACGCTATATGTCGGCATGAATCAAAAGTAAGTTGCTTTGTTATTTTTATTTACATGTACTACATTTCAAGCAGCAAAATGGATGTTATTAAAAATGCATAGATAATGGAACAACACAACGTAAAATTTAGCTTGGTTTGTAAAATATTTTTTGACTCAATACATGCTCCAAATTGGTTGGTTATTTTTTTTAAGCTCAATTTGGTAAAAAAAAAATCCATTTTTGAGTGTCGGTTTGTAAAAGTTGAACTTCAGTGAATTCTGGCGATATATGTGTTTAGCAGGGTTTGTTACGTTTACTCTGAGAATTTCCCTCCACTTGTCCAGTGGTATGGAGGACCGGCCCGGATAGCTCAGTGGGTAGAACTGAGGAGGTAGATCCAGGATCAATCCTGGGTCGGGTCACGCCTAATACCATAAAAGAGGGAGTTGAAACTTCGTCGCTTGGCATTCAGCATTAAGGGGATAATGCAACAACTGGTTGATCCGGCCAATTGTCCTTCTGTGACTTAAACTCAATGGTCATCCCTACATACAGTTTCCTACCATACAGTGTGAATGTGTATGTAACACAAAAGATCCCTTTCTGATGTGTTTTGCAGGATCCACACTATACAGTATCAATGGCACGCTGTGTCTAGATGTGAACATAACACACAATATCCTCTTCTGCTGTATTTTACAGGATCCACACTAAACAGTGTGCATGGCACTAAACAGTTCCAGTGGCACGCTAGATGTGAACATAACACACAGTATCCCCTTGTGATGTGTTTTACAGGATCCACACTACACAGGATCAATGGCACGCTGTGTCTAGATGTGAACATAACACACAATATCCCCTTCTGATGTGTTTTGCAGGATCCACACCACAGTGCGAATGGCACGCTGTGTCTAGATGTGAACATAACTCAGTATCCCTCTCTGATGTGTTTTACAGGATCCACACTAAACAGTGCCCATGGCACTAAACAGTTCCAGTGGCACGCTAGATGTGAACATCACACACAGTATCCCTTTCTGATGTGTTTTGCAGTATCCACACTACACAGTATCAATGGCACGCTGTGTCTAGATGTGAACATAACACACAATATCCTCTTCTGATGTGTTTTACAGAATCCACACTAAACAGTGCGCATGGCACTAAACAGTTTCCAGTGGCACGCTAGATGTGAACATAACACAGTATCCCCTTGTGATGTGTTTTACAGGATCCACACTACACAGTATCAATGGCACGCTGTGTCTAGATGTGAACATAACACACAATATCCCCTTCTGATGTGTTTTGCAGGATCCACACCACAGTGCGAATGGCACGCTGTGTCTAGATGTGAACATAACTCAGTATCCCTCTCTGATGTGTTTTACAGGATCCACACTAAACAGTACCCATGACACTAAACAGTTCCAGTGGCACGCTAGATGTGAACATCACACACAGTATCCCTTTCCGATGTGTTTTGCCGTATCCACATTACACAGTATCAATGGCACGCTGTGTCTAGATGTGAACATAACACACAATATCCTCTTCTGATGTGTTTTACAGGATCCACACTAAACAGTGCGCATGGCACTAAACAGTTCCAGTGGCACGCTAGATGTGAACATAACACACAGTATCCCCTTGTGATGTGTTTTACAGGATCCACGCTACACAGTATCAATGGCACGCTGTGTCTAGATGTGAACATCACACACAGTATCCCCTTCTGATGTGTTTTGCAGGATCCACACCACAGTGCGAATGGCACGCTGTGTCTAGATGTGAACATAACACAGTATCCCTCTCTGATGTGTTTTACAATATCCACACTACACAGTATCAATGGCACGCTGTGTCTAGATGTGAACATAACACACAATATCCTCTTCTGATGTGTTTTACAGAATCCACACTAAACAGTGCGCATGGCACTAAACAGTTCCAGTGGCACGCTAGATGTGAACATAACACAGTATCCCCTTGTGATGTGTTTTACAGGATCCACACTACACAGTATCAATGGCACGCTGTGTCTAGATGTGAACATAACACACAATATCCCCTTCTGATGTGTTTTGCAGGATCCACACCACAGTGCGAATGGCACGCTGTGTCTAGATGTGAACATAACTCAGTATCCCTCTCTGATGTGTTTTACAGGATCCACACTAAACAGTACCCATGACACTAAACAGTTCCAGTGGCACGCTAGATGTGAACATCACACACAGTATCCCTTTCCGATGTGTTTTGCCGTATCCACATTACACAGTATCAATGGCACGCTGTGTCTAGATGTGAACATAACACACAATATCCTCTTCTGATGTGTTTTACAGGATCCACACTAAACAGTGCACATGGCACTAAACAGTTCCAGTGGCACGCTAGATGTGAACATAACACACAGTATCCCCTTGTGATGTGTTTTACAGGATCCACGCTACACAGTATCAATGGCACGCTGTGTCTAGATGTGAACATCACACACAGTATCCCTTTCTGATGTGTTTTGCAGGATCCACACCACAGTGCGAATGGCACGCTGTGTCTAGATGTGAACATAACACAGTATCCCTCTCTGATGTGTTTTACAATATCCACACTACACAGTATCAATGGCACGCTGTGTCTAGATGTGAACATAACATGCAATAACCCCCTCTGGTGTGTTATTTTCATTTTCCTTCCATTAATCAGAATTAAAACACATATATCGCCAGAATTACCTGATGATAAGCTGCTGGTTTACTGTGGAGCTTATTCTGTGTTTCTCACGGAAAGTGTTACATGTATTTATGAGCATCTCTTGTGTGATTTGTCTAAAGTGTAGTATTAAATTGTCCTTTTTTTCAACTTTTATCTGATCAGAATTCTTCTAAGAGCATTTTTGCGGAAAAGAGGGTGGGTTAAAACTCCCTCCAATGTCTTGCTGTGTCTAGATGTGAATATGACAAGTATGAAATTATGCTTGACAGTGACATAACAGTGGTCAATTTGTGTGTAAAGTGTTGGCCAGAAAGCTGTGTTTGTAGGGGAGATAACTAAGGCTGGTATCATCAGCAGCTCTTCATATCTTGTGGTTATTGCACAGTTTTGCAGATCATTTTAGGCATCGCTGAAATCTCTAAATCATGATTTTGCATTTCACATGCTTTTGGTCAATGTTATTTGTCTTTTCTGGTGGCAAATTGTTTTTTTTTTGTCAGGGTACATGTAGCAGTTCGCTTAGTCTGCTCTTAGATTTTCCTGGACATTTGTCTTATCGTTAAGGTGGTTGTGATAGTTTTAGAACAAAGGGTATGCATTGTGTTGTCAAGGACTAAAAGTATGCATTGCGTTGTCAGGAACTAAAAGTATGCATTGTGTTGTCAGGAAATTTGTGTTTTCAGGAAATGTTAATGAGAGTTCAAGTATAAAACCATACGTCTGCCAACAACCTGCGGATGGTCATGAGTTTACCCCGGTAGGTTTCTTCCTACTATAATGCTGGACACTGTCATATACATGAAATGTTTTTGAGTACAGCGTAAAATACCGATCAGATAAATAAATTAATAAATAAAACCAAATTAATGCAGATTTAGGAAAATGAGAAAAATTTCTCATTGTTTCAAATTGAGCATGGTTCATCCACCTGGATTCAGTATTTGCTCAGTTGTTTGAAGTTTGAAAGGTTAACCATTGGTAGATTAAAAAAGAAATATCCATTATTATTTATCTGTTTTAAATTTTTTTTCTGAATTAGTTTTTAAAATTTCATTGGGATTCATATTTATTTATAATTGTTTGATGTTGAACAGCAAACATTTTTACAGACTGATTGTGAGACATATCCTTAGTCACAAGGCGTGGTGAAGCACATGTATAATAGCTCTGAAAGCAAATGTTGTAAAGTTGTGCACTAAAAGCCTTCGTTGACAAGGAGACATACATGTAGATTAACTGTCTTTATAGAATTAGATGGCTCATTAACATATATGTTTATGTTTTCATCTGTCTGGCCATGTTATTAATTTAAAGTGTAGATTAGTTAATGGCATGTTTTTGAGAGTTCTTGGTTGCCTTCTGAAAGGCTGGTTAAATGTGTCAAGCTATGACGGATTTGCTGCACAGCATGTGCATGGCCTTAAACTGACCTTTTCATATAAATCAGATTTCACAGCCTTATCTTTATTCAAACTTGTAGGAGTGTATAGACAGGACATCTGGCTTATTTAAGTCTGTGCTCAAGCAGTATTACATTGTTATTCTAGCTGGCCCACGAGGCTGTAACATTTGAATAACAGTTAGCCTTATTTTGTGTAATCTCCCGCCAAGACGCTGCCCTGAAGCAGTTTGGCTCTGCCCAGTTTGTGACTGGCCTCTGACAGTGTGACTGTACAACTGCATACACTGTAGTGTGTGTGTTTTGAGGCAGCTAATTCTCCCTTCCAGTTTATCATGGTACAGTCCTCTGACCCAGACAGGCTGTATTTATAGCAATTACATTAGTATGTCAGTAATTTAATCTGAAACATGTCTAGCAGTGTTCACTTTTTAGGGGCTGATGCGGCCGCGTGTGTGTTATCACCTTCATGTTTCCTGGAGAATTCTTCTTGTATAAGCTCTGGCTGAACTTGTGAGATGGAGTTGAGGCAAAAAGTTTTCAACATGATAATAACATCTGAAAACTTGTGTCAATGTGTTGTAAACTGACATGGAAATTTTCTTAGTGTTTTGTGGACAGCATAAATTTCTTAATATGATTGTCAAATAAATTATGATGGGACAGTCAGAATGTGGCGCTGTGTCTTACAGATTTAGATGTCTGCTTTCTACTTTTTCAAAGCTCACACATGTGGATATGAAGTTGTATGAAAGAATAACAAAAGCTTTTGTCTCCATTTTGGTTTGTATAATGTAGGTCAAAGCTGCTGTGAGAAAACTTGTGCAAATGGAATTGCCTCCCCTGAAAGAAGCTATTAAACCTGTCTGAAAATGTTGAAATCTGACATTTTGATGAGGCTAGAGATTAAATTTACCGAGCTGCACTACTGTTGAAAACTGTCATAAAAACTTTTAAAACTGTAGAACTATGACAACATTGATGAGGTGATCCAGTGATCTTCACTTGGTAAACTGGTATTTTGCTTTTTGATAGGACTTATAATAAGTTTTCTGTGTCTTAATGTTTAACTGTTAAAAAAGCTTGTACAAACCTGCAAAAGAGCTGTTTGGTTATTCTCACAGAGCATATGAAAGAATCAGTCCCTAGAGGAAAACTGACAAGCAATACATACATGTAAACATAAAGCCACACCCCCCCACCCCCCCACCCCCCCAAAAAAAATGACTTATCTGTAGTCACAAACTGCAATAGGAACATATCTCAGAACTGCACATCATCAAACCTAAAAACAATATAATTGACTGATTAACAATTAGTTTCTCTACAGTGTTTTTTCTCTGTTCGGGACAAATGATTTATCAAGGAATCTTGTATTACACTGTACACCAGTATTTTTGACATGGAATGGAAATAATTAATTGTGAAACAATTTGTAAAGCCATTTTAAATTTACATTTTTATAACAACACTGTCGTCCCGTAGAGCTGCTCATCTCATCTAATATGAGTTTCAAGAGGACATCACACTTGCATGTGGCTATGTTCTCTTTTTATTTTATTCATGTATCTGTGGAAAAGTACAATTGTACATGTACCGTAATTGAGCGATGTTTTGTCATTTTATATTGGAGAGGCGGCATATTTTTGGAACCCCACGAGGTGATGATAGTGGGAGGTAATAACATCATTCTATCTTCAGTCTGATGTCATTAAGATGATCTGGGGAAAGGAAACATTTGACATCATTAAAATGGCATACCACCTGTGTGGTACAGGATGTGTCCTCACACCTGTGTGGTACAGGATGTGTCCTCACACTTGTGTGGTACAGGATGTGTCCTCACACCTGTGTGGTACAGGATGTTTCCTCTCATCTGTGTGGTACAGGATGTGTCCTCTCACCTGTGTGGTACAGTATATGTCCTCTCACCTGTGTGGTACAGCATGCGTCCTCTCACCTGTGTGGTACAGGATGTGTCCTCTCACCTGTGTGGTACAGCATGCGTCTTCTCACCTGTGTGGTACAGTATATGTCCTCTCACCATTGTGGTACAGCATGCGTCCTCTCACCTGTGTGGTACAGGATGTGTTCTCTCACCTGTGTGGTATAGCATGTGTCCTCTCACCTGTGTGGTACAGCATGCGTCCTCTCACCTGTGTGGTACAGGATGTGTCCTCTCACCTGTGTGGTACAGTATATGTCCTCTCACCATTGTGGTACAGCATGCGTCCTCTCACCATTGTGGTACAGGATGTGCCCTCTCACCTGTGTGGTACAGCATGCGTCCTCTCACCTGTGTGGTACAGCATGCGTCCTCTCACCGGTGGTACAGGATGTGTCATTTCACATCTGTGGTACAGGATGTCCTCTCACTTGTGTGGTACAGGATGTATCCTCTCACCTGTGCCACAATATGTGTGCTCTTACCTGTGTGGTACAATATGTGAGCTCTCACCTGTGTGATACACTATATGTCCTCCCACCTGTGTGGTACAGAATGTGTCCTCTCACCATTGTGGTACAGCATGCGTCCTCTCACCTGTGTGGTACAGGATGTGTCCTCTCACCTGTGTGGTACAGCATGCGTCCTCTCACCATTGTGGTACAGCATGCGTCCTCTCACCTGTGTGATACAGGATGTGTCCTCTCACCTGTGGTACAGCATGCGTCCTCTCACCTGTGTGGTACAGCATGCGTCCTCTCATCTGTGTGGTACAGGATGTGTCCTCTCACCTGTGTGGTACAGTATATGTCCTCTCACCATTGTGGTACAGCATGTGTCCTCTCACCTGTGGTACAGCATGCGTCCTCTCACCATTGTGGTACAGGATGTGTCCTCTCACCTGTGTGGTACAGCATGCGTCCTCTCACCTGTATGGTACAGCATGCGTCCTCTCACATCTGTGGTACAGGATGTCCTCTCACTTGTGTGGTACAGGATGTATCCTCTCACCTGTGCCACAATATGTGTGCTCTTACCTGTGTGGTACAATATGTGAGCTCTCACCTGTGTGATACACTATATGTCCTCCCACCTGTGTGGTACAGAATGTGTCCTCTCACCTTTTTGGTACAGAAAGTGTCCTCCCATCTGTGTGGTACTGGATGTGTCCTCTCACCTGTGTGGTAGAGAATGTGTCCTCTCACCTTTGTGGAGTAGAGAGTCTTCCCACCTGTGTGATACAGAATGTGCCCTCTCACCTGTGTGATACAGTATGTGTCCTGTCACCCATGTGATACAGTATGTGTCCTCCCACCTATGTGGTAGAGTGTGTCCTGTCACCCGTGTGGTACAGTTTGTGTCCTCCCACCTGAGTGGCACAATACATGCTCTCCCATTTGTTTAGTACAATATGTAAGCTCTCACCTGTGTGGTACAGTATGTGTCCTGTCACCTGTGTGGTACAGGATGTGTCCTGTCACCCGTGTGGTACAGTATGTGTCCTGTCACCGTTGTGATACAGTATGTGTCCTCCCACTAGTGTGGCACTATATGTGCTCTCCCATCTGTTTGGTTCAATATGTGAGCTTTCACCTATGTGTTACAGTATGTGTCCTCAAACCTGTGTGTTACAGTATGTGTCCTCAAACCTGTGTGGTACAGCATGTATCCTGTCACCCATGTGGTACAGTATGTGTCCTGTCACCTGTGTGGTACAGTATGTGTCCTGCCACCCATGTGATACAGTATGTGTCCTCCCACGTGTGGTACAGTATGTGTCCTCCCACGTGTGTGGCACAATATGTGCTCTCCCATCTGTTTGGTACAATATGTGAGCTTTCCCCTGTGTGTTACAGTATGTGTCCTCCTACCTGTGTGTTACAGTATGTGCCCTGTCACCCGTGTGATACAGTATGTGCCCTGTCACCTGTGTGGTACAGTATGTGCCCTGTCACCTGTGTGGTACAGTATGTGTCCTGTCACCTGTGTGGTACAGTATGTGTCCTGCCACCCATGTGATACAGTATGTGTCCTCCCACGTGTGGTACAGTATGTGTCCTCCCACGTGTGTGGCACAGTATGTGCTCTCCCATCTGTTTGGTACAATATGTGAGCTTTCCCCTGTGTGTTACAGTATGTGTCCTCCTACCTGTGTGTTACAGTATGTGCCCTGTCACCCGTGTGATACAGTATGTGCCCTGTCACCTGTGTGGTACAGTATGTGTCCTGTCACCTGTGTGGTACAGTATGTGTCCTGCCACCCATGTGATACAGTATGTGTCCTCCCACGTGTGGTACAGTATGTGTCCTCCCACGTGTGTGGCACAGTATGTGCTCTCCCATCTGTTTGGTACAATATGTGAGCTTTCCCCTGTGTGTTACAGTATGTGTCCTCCTACCTGTGTGTTACAGTATGTGCCCTGTCACCCGTGTGATACAGTATGTGCCCTGTCACCTGTGTGGTACAGTATGTGCCCTGTCACCTGTGTGGTACAGTATGTGTCCTGTCACCTGTGTGGTACAGTATGTGTCCTGCCACCCATGTGATACAGTATGTGTCCTCCCACGTGTGGTACAGTATGTGTCCTCCCACGTGTGGCACAGTATGTGCTCTCCCATCTGTTTGGTACAATATGTGAGCTTTCCCCTGTGTGTTACAGTATGTGTCCTCCTACCTGTGTGTTACAGTATGTGTCCTGTCACCCGTGTGATACAGTATGTGCCCTGTCACCTGTGCGGCACAATACGTGTCCTCCTATCTGTTTGGTACAATATGTGAGCTCTCACCTGTGTGGTACAGTATGTCCCACCTGTGTGGTTTAGAGATTTTTGTAGATTTTTTTGATCTACAACGTGAATGTGGTGCCTTTCTCTCATGTTTTTTTCAGCCAGTGGAAAGAAAGTATTTTGGCAGGCATTAGCATGGGTTTACAAGGGTGGAAATGTTTGTTGCAGTACATATATTAATGAACATATGTTGCCTTGTTGTTTCATTTGGCATGTTTTTGTCATCATATAAGTGGAAGATGGATGTTTTTGGTATTTTGGGCTAAATTCACTTCCCCCTTACATTCCACAACCCCAGGATCCCAGATAATTGGTGACCAATCAGATTTGAGTTAACACCACCTCTCACGTTCCCTTTTCCTTGACTGATGAATGTAATATCTGAGCTTTCCAGCCTGCGTGTGGTGTGATTCATGATTCAGCAAGCATGTCCTGTAAACTGCCTGCCAGAGCACATATATCCTTGACCTTGTGTGGAGCAGTAAGTGGCTTATACTTGCACTGGCTATGTGGGTCACATGTTCGTCACTGCCTTGTGACCAGTCAGCTGTTGTCACACAATCGTCACTGTTTTGTGACCAGGTGGCAGCTGTCACATGGTTGTCATTGCGTTGTGGGCAGATCTCAGTTATCACAATGTTGCTGCTGCATTGTGAGCAGATCCCATGTATCACAATATCACCACTGCATTGTGAGCAGATCACAGTTGTCACACGATTTTCACAGCGTTGTGAGCAGATCCCAGCTGTCACATGGTCATCTCTGTGTTGTGAGCAGAGCCCAGTTGTCACACGATTTTCACAGCATTGTGAGCAGATCCCAGCTGTCACATGGTCATCTCTGTGTTGTGAGCAGAGCCCAGTTGTCACACGATTTTCACAGCGTTGTGAGCAGATCCCAACTGTCACATGGTCATCACTGCGTTGTGAGCAGAGCCCAGTTGTCACACGATTTTCACAGCGTTGTGAGCAGATCCCAGCTGTCACATGGTCATCACTGCGTTGTGAGCAGAGCCCAGTTGTCACACGATTTTCACAGCGTTGTGAGCAAATCCCAGCTGTCACATGGTCATTACTGTGTTGTGAGCAGAGCCCAGTTGTCACACGATTTTCACAGCATTGTGAGCAGATCCCAGCTGTCACATGGTCATCTCTGTGTTGTGAGCAGAGCCCAGTTGTCACACGATTTTCACAGCGTTGTGAGCAGATCCCAACTGTCACATGGTCATCACTGCGTTGTGAGCAGAGCCCAGTTGTCACACGATTTTCACAGCGTTGTGAGCAGATCCCAGCTGTCACATGGTCATCACTGCGTTGTGAGCAGAGCCCAGTTGTCACACGATTGTCACAGCGTTGTGAGCAAATCCCAGCTGTCACATGGTCATTACTGTGTTGTGAGCAGAGCCCATGTATCACAATATCACCACTGCATTGTGAGCAGATCACAGTTGTCACACGATTTTCACAGCATTGTAAGCAGATCCCAACTGTCACATGGTCATCTCTGTGTTGTGAGCAGATCCCAGTTGTCACACGATTGTCACAGCGTTGTGAGCAGATCCCAGCTGTCACATGGTCATCACTGTGTTGTGAGCAATCCCAGTTGTCACACGATTTTCACAGCGTTGTGAGCAGATCCCAGCTGTCACATGGTCATCACTGTGTTGTGAGCAGAGCGCATGTATCACAATATCACCACTGCATTGTGAGCAGATCACAGTTGTCACACGATTTTCACAGCGTTGTGAGCAGATCCCAACTGTCACATGGTCATCTCTGTGTTGTGAGCAGATCCCAGTTGTCACACGATTGTCACAGCGTTGTGAGCAGATCCCAGCTGTCACATGGTCATCACTGTGTTGTGAGCAGATCCCAGTTGTCACACGATTGTCACAGCATTGTGAGCAGATCCCAACTGTCACATGGTCATCACTGTGTTGTGAGCAGAGCCCAGTTGTCACACAATTGTCACAGCATTGTGAGCAGATCCCAACTGTCACATGGTCATCACTGTGTTGTGAGCAGATCCCAGTTGTCACACGATTGTCACAGCGTTGTGAGCAGATTACGGCTGTCACATGGTCATCACTGCGTTGTGAGCAATCCCAGTTGTCACACGATTTTCACAGCGTTGTGAGCAGATCCCAGTTGTCACATGGTCATCACTGTGTTGTGAGCAGAGCCCAGTTGTCACACGATTTTCACAGCATTGTGAGCAGATCCCAACTGTCACATGGTCATCACTGTGTTGTGAGCAGATCCCAGTTGTCACACGATTTTCACAGCATTGTGAGCAGATCCCAACTGTCACATGGTCATCACTGTGTTGCGAGCAGATCCCAGTTGTCACATGATTGTCACAGCGTTGTGAGCAGATTACGGCTGTCACATGGTCATCACTGCGTTGTGAGCAATCCCAGTTGTCACACGATTGTCACAGCGTTGTGAGCAGATCCCAGCTGTCACATGGTCATCACTGTGTTGTGAGCAGAGCCCATGTATCACAATATCACCACTGCATTGTGAGCAGATCACAGTTGTCACACGATTTTCACAGCGTTGTGAGCAGATCCCAACTGTCACATGGTCATCTCTGTGTTGTGAGCAGATCCCAGTTGTCACACGATTGTCACAGCGTTGTGAGCAGATCCCAGCTGTCACATGGTCATCACTGTGTTGTGAGCAGATCCCAGTTGTCACACGATTTTCACAGCATTGTGAGCAGATCCCAACTGTCACATGGTCATCACTGTGTTGCGAGCAGAGCCCAGTTGTCACACGATTTTCACAGCGTTGTGAGCAGATCCCAACTGTCACATGGTCATCACTGTGTTGTGAGCAGATCCCGGTTGTCACACGATTTTCACAGCATTGTGAGCAGATCCCAACTGTCACATGGTCATCACTGTGTTGTGAGCAGATCCCATGTATCACAATATCACCACTGCATTGTGAGCAGATCCCAGTTGTCACACGATTTTCACAGCGTTGTGAGCAGATTACGGCTGTCACATGGTCATCACTGCGTTGTGAGCAATCCCAGTTGTCACACGATTGTCACAGCGTTGTGAGCAGATCCCAGCTGTCACATGGTCATCACTGTGTTGTGAGCAGAGCCCATGTATCACAATATCACCACTGCATTGTGAGCAGATCACAGTTGTCACACGATTTTCACAGCGTTGTGAGCAGATCCCAACTGTCACATGGTCATCTCTGTGTTGTGAGCAGATCCCAGTTGTCACACGATTGTCACAGCATTGTGAGCAGATCCCAGCTGTCACATGGTCATCACTGTGTTGTGAGCAGAGCCCAGTTGTCACACGCTTTTCACAGCGTTGTGAGCAGATCCCAACTGTCACATGGTCATCACTGCATTTTTAGCAGATCACACTTGTCACACGATTATCACAGTGGTCACAGGGTCATCACTGTGTTGTGAGCAGATCCCAGTTATCACCTGGCTGACACTGCATTGTGAGCAGATCCCAGTTGTCACACGATTGTCACAGCGTTGTGAGCAGATTACGGCTGTCACATGGTCATCACTGTGTTGTGAGCAGATCCCAGTTGTCACACGATTGTCACAGCGTTGTGAGCAGATCCCAGCTGTCACATGGTCATCACTGTGTTGTGAGCAGATCCCATGTATCACAATATCACCACTGCATTGTGAGCAGATCCCAGTTGTCACACGATTGTCACAGCGTTGTGAGCAGATTACGGCTGTCACACGGTCATCACTGTGTTGTGAGCAGATCCCAGTTGTCACACGATTGTCACAGCGTTGTGAGCAGATTACGGCTGTCACATGGTCATCACTGTGTTGTGAGCAGATCCCAGTTGTCACACGATTGTCACAGCATTGTGAGCAGATTACGGCTGTCACTTGGTCATCACTGCATTGTGAGCAGAGCCCCGTTATCACAATATTGCTACTGTCACAATATTGCTACTGCATTGCGAGCAGATCCCAGTTGTCACACGACTGTCACAGCATTGTGAGCAGATCCCAGTTATCAGGATATCGCCACTGCGTTGTGAGCAGGTCACAGTTGTCACATGATTGTCACTGCGTTGTGAGGAGCTTCACTCTATTTTCACTCTACATGAGCTTGCCTTCACAAAGTAAAGCGTTAGCCATTGTCATTCCCCCCTAGTGATTGCATCCAGTAACTGCACAATAACACGAAGGGGATGGTCCACCATTGATGCCCTGGGTGCATATGAATGACCTTAAATAACACAGTTCATTTTTAGCTCCTGATGTATTATTGTAGGACTTGCTCGCCTGTGTGTCCATTCATGACTGGTAATCACGGCTAAGATTGATATGAGTCTTGTTTCCTTTCCTCTGTGGATCAGTATTGCTGCTTGTCCACATTTGACTCCTCCCCTTTAAGCTTTTATGTAGTTAACTCATTCCACTCACCTTTATATGATTCGATCTGTTTCACTTGTCCCTCCCATTGTATGCCAGTGGTACCCCTCTAGTCTAAATTTGCCCCTCTACCCTTTATGACTGTCACTTAACGTGACTCTGCTATCCTGCATGTGACAGAACCTTAATGTGACTGCTAAGCTGCATGTGACGGCCCCTGAATGTGTTTCTGCTAACCTGCATGTGATGGCCCCTTAATGTGACTATGCTAACTTGCATGTGACGGCCCCTGAATGTGACTCTGCAAACCTGCGTGTGATGGCCCCTTAATGTGACTCTGTTAACCTGCATGTGACTGCCCCTTAAAATGACTCTGCTAACCTGCATGTGATGGCCCTTTAACGTGACTCTGCTAACCTGCGTGTGACAGCCCCTTAACGTGACTCTGCTTATGACGGCCCCTTAAAGTGACTCTACTAAGCTGCATGTGACTGCCCCTTAACGTGGCTCTGCTGACCTGCTTGTGACGGCCCCTTAATGTGGCTCTGCTAAGCTGCATGTGACTGCCCTCATCTTGTATCTGACTTATTTGCCTTTTCCAAAGTGACCTGTCCTAACTTGTATGACATGGTGCACACTTTTCTGCCTCATCTGTGATTCCCTACATTCTTATGTTGCACATTGACTTTTCTCCTTTCCTTTATGAAGTCATTGTATAGAAAACTCCGTACTCTTGGGGCTGTAAAAGTGTAATATCTCTTTGCTGTCACCCCCTTGACCTATGACAGGGAATGGTGAAAGCTGCCTGGTCACTCGGATTCCAGGTAGCCTTGAGGTCAGATAGGGTGATGGTTTTCCAGACAGGCAAGATTAGAATCTGTCTGGTCAAGGTAATAACATGAGATTGACTTCACTTTGCCTGTCTCTGTCTTACATGGGCCTTTTACACACGGAATACTGGGCTAGGCCCATCCCAATTGTTTTCCTAAGCTTTAAGATTGTGCTACTGTGCATTAGTATTCATACATATTGCATTTGAAATCAGCTGGAGTATACACTGATGTGAAATGTAGTATACCACTGATACACATGTACACAAACATGTAGCACTTGGCTAGTGAATAGAAAAGTGACTGTTGAGCTAACAACGGAGTATTTTTCTCCTAAGTCCTGGACATGTCACAGTACATGTACATACTCCTGTAAGTGTTCCCGTATGTAATATGCCTTGGTAGCTTCTGGACACAAAATTAAACCAGTTTACTACCTTTCTTTTCCAATTTTGATATCTTCACAAAGGTTATGTCAGTTACTGAAAAATCAAGCCAGACAGTACACAGGGTTAAAAATTGCATCACATTGTAATTGTTCATATCATGTATATCTACAACAGGCTCTGGGTATGTGGTTTACTGTGATCCAAAGAGATAAGGAGACTGTGCAGATCAGGTACTTGTCTTTGCTCATCTACATCTATAACAGACCCTAAGGGTTCCATTGAGTATGTGGTTTACTGTGATCCAAAGAGATAAGGAGACTGTGCAGATCAGGTACTTGTCTTTGCTCATCTACATCTATAACAGACCCTGAGGGTTCCATTGAGTATTTGGTTTACTGTGATCCAAAGAGATAAGGAGACTGTGCAGATCAGGTACTTGTCTTTGCTCATCTACATCTATAACAGACCCTGAGGGTTCCATTGAGTATGTGGTTTACTGTGATCCAAAGAGATAAGGAGACTGTGCAGATCAGATGCTTGTCTTTGGTCATCTACATCTATAACAGACCCTGAGGGTTCCATTGAGTATGTGGTTTACTGTGATCCAAAGAGATAAGGAGACTGTGCAGATCAGGTTCTTGTCTTTGCTCATCTACATCTATAACAGACCCTAAGGGTTCCATTGAGTATGTGGTTTACTGTGATCCAAAGAGATAAGGAGACTGTGCAGATCAGGTACTTGTCTTTGCTCATCTACATCTATAACAGACCCTGAGGGTTCCATTGAGTATTTGGTTTACTGTGATCCAAAGAGATAAGGAGACTGTGCAGATCAGATGCTTGTCTTTGCTCATCTACATCTATAACAGACCCTGAGGGTTCCATTGAGTATGTGGTTTACTGTGATCCAAAGAGATAAGGAGACTGTGCAGATCAGATGCTTGTCTTTGGTCATCTACATCTATAACAGACCCTGAGGGTTCCATTGAGTATGTGGTTTACTGTGATCCAAAGAGATAAGG
Organism: Liolophura sinensis; assembly: GCF_032854445.1. Taxonomy (NCBI): domain Eukaryota; kingdom Metazoa; phylum Mollusca; class Polyplacophora; order Chitonida; family Chitonidae; genus Liolophura; species Liolophura sinensis. The sequence goes on along the minus strand of NC_088295.1, from coordinate 94,816,437 downwards.
AGACTGTGCAGATCAGGTTCTTGTCTTTGCTCATCTACATCTATAACAGACCCTGAAGGTTCCATTGAGTATGTAGTTTACTGTGATCCAAAGAGATAAGGAGACTGTGCAGATCAGATGCTTGTCTTTGCTCATCTACATCTATAACAGACCCTGAAGGTTCCATTGAGTATGTAGTTTACTGTGATCCAAAGAGATAAGGAGACTGTGCAGATCAGATGCTTGTCTTTGCTCATCTACATCTATAACAGACCCTGAGGGTTCCATTGAGTATGTAGTTTACTGTGGTCCAAAGAGGTAAGGAGGCTGTGCAGATCAGGTTCTTGTCTTTGTTCATCTACATCTATAACAGACCGTGAGGGTTCCATTGAGTGTGTAGTTTACTGTGATCCAAAGAGATAAGGAGACTGTGCAGATCAGGTACTTGTCTTTGTTCATCTACATCTATAACAGACCGTGAGGGTTCCATTGAGTGTGTAGTTCACTGTGATCCAAAGAGATAAGGAGACTGTGCAGATCAGGTACTTGTCTTTGCTCATCTACATCTATAACAGACCCTGAGGGTTCCATTGAGTATGTAGTTTACGGTGTGGTGGCACTAAGTTTATGGGTTGTGGTGGCAGTAAGTTTTTTAATTTAAAATAAATTAAATATTAATAGATCACAGACCAGTCGAACCACAGCTTGTTTACCTCCAAATTTTGAGCCCTGGAGAGTTGATCAGCAACTTGCCAAAGGCAGGATGTTTATTCTAAATCTTTGTGACAGGACATAGGGTTCCTCCACTCATAAATCAAAGTGCCATTGTACAGTTTTGGAGTATGGGTATGAGTACACTCAATACTTAACATCAATTGTTCATTAAGCAAAATTCTAAGCCCAAAAATGCTGCAAACATTGCCCAGAGGTTGCCATATGGTTCTAGCCATTATCATTTCACTGCATGTGATTTCCATGCATCCATATACGATAATTGACGACACAGTGAATTCTTTGCCCTGTCAGTTTCTTTTTTACATATGGCTTTGTTTTTTTCTCCTTCACTCCGTGGACCTGTGTCTTCACAGCATTTTCAAACTATGGTTTAGGTAGTCACATCTGATGCCAAGACCCTTGGCTGGATTAATCACATCTGATGGTGGGACCCACGGTTGGGCTAGTCACATTTCATGCTGAGATCCATAGTTGGGCTAGTAACTAATCACATCTGATGCTGAGACCCATGATTGGGCTGGTCACATCTTAGGATGAGACCCATGATTGGGCTAGTCACATCTGATGCTGAGACCCATGATTGGGCTATTCACATCTGATGCTGAGACCCATGATTGGGCTATTCACATCTGATGCTGAGACCCATGATTGGGCTAGTCACACCTGATGCCGAGAATCATAGTTGGGGGCGTCACCTCTGATGCTGAGAACAACAGTTGGGCTAGTCACATCTGATACTCACAACCATAGTTTGGTTAGTCACACCTGACGCTGAGAACCATGGTTGGGCTAGTCACACCTGATGGTGGAATCATAGTTGGGCTAGTCACATCTAATGATGGAACCATAGTTGGGCTAGTCACATCTGATGGAGGAACTATAGTTGGACTTGTCACATCTGATAGTGGAACCATAGTTGGGCTTGTCACACCTGATGATGGAACCATAGTTAGGCTAGTCACATCTGATGGTGGAACCATAGTTGGGCTAGTAACATCTGATACTGAGGCTCATGATTTAGCTAGTCATATCTGATTCTGAGGCCTGTGGTTGGGTTAGTCACACCTGATGGTGGAACCATAGTTGGGTTAGTCACATCTGATGCTGAGGCCTGTGGCTGCTTTAGTCATACCTGATGGTGGAACCATAGTTAGGTTAGTCACACCTGATGGTGGAACCATAGTTAGGTTAGTCAAACCTGATGGTGGAACCATAGTTGGGCTAGTCACATCTGATGGTGGAACCATAGTTGGGCTAGTCACATCTGATGCTGAGACTCATGGTTTAGCTAGTCACATGTGATGCTGATACCTGTGGTTAGGTTAGTCACATCTGATGCTGAGGCCTGTGGTTGGGTTAGTCACACCTGATGTTGAGACCCATGGTTAGGCTAGATGAGGTTTTACCTTTTTACCAAATGACAGGAAATTTTATTGTCCACTTTTCAAAGCCTGATGGTTTACCAAGGACACTAAGTTTTCCACATGTGATACATGGTAATGCACACAATGAATGTAAACACATGAGCATTGTCATTGGCTTAGACAAGGCCCTGCAAATGGTGAGAGTTGGGGAATGTACAAATTCCCTGTTCAAGGCAGGGATTGAACTTGTATTGTGTATATCCTTGCAATTGGGAATTTCTTTTGTGTGTATTTTGTGTACTATATATATTATGTTTGAAAGACATACCAGGGACATGCATGTTTACATTTTTGCATGATAAACTTCTAGCAAGTACAATTATGTTTTTGAATCATGAACTGTCAAGAAAGGTTTCTATAGACACATATTCTTGTATACATACTTTGGTCGGTCAGTTTTGTTTACTTAATTTAAATAGAAAACATTGTTTTGGGTTTGAAAAGACCTGGCATTTGTGGCCTGCTGATGTCATCTTAGAGGTTGCTTGGAAACCTAGTGGCTGTTCAGACAGATGACAACCTTGGCTAGACAGCTTGTGTGTTATGTACTGGCTGTCTGCCTGGCCAGGCTACCCTATTATTGACCTATGTTTGCAGTGTTTTTTGTGGCAAGCCTTCTGGCAAACAGAGCTTTATTCTGACCCACATTCCCTTCATGTTGAATAAATTGAGGTCATAAGGCCCCAGCCAAGCCTGTTCACTGCCTTCACTTGACTTACAAACCAGAAAGCTTCCATGTCTCTTCATCTTCACAACGGTCCTCTTGTCAAACATGAATCTAGGCAGGTTTAATATATAACCTGGCTACAGAACAAAGGACAGTTACCTTGTGTTTAAGTTTGATCCACAGGGTAGCAGAAGGCGAGAAGACCTTAGCTCAGTGTGTGGGGTGTAAGGCAGGGTTAGTTAGCATCCTCCGCAGGATGGATGATAGATTTGTGCAGCCATGAAATAGCTGAACATGTGTTTGCTCTGGGCTGGCTCGGCCTCAGTTGCTGTCCTCATGAGGTGACATGTCCAGATTCTCTTATCAGCTCTGCCCTAAACCCAGGTTTTAGCCAAGTGTGTGTTTGGAGAGGCACTGGAGATGGACTTCTCGCTGCTGCTCTTCCTGTTGGTTGCTGCTGGATCACTAGCCCCAGTTGGTCCACTGAGAACTGGCCTCTCACAAGATATCCAACCAGATTCTGTCTTTTATCTCATAAGGAGACTAGGAACACCCCCTTTCTGCATTTTCCCTCCTTTCTTTAGGCGCTTGAGGAGAACTGTTGCTAAGTAGGACAGCCTATGTACCACAGACATGTAGATTTTATGACAGAATTATGATGACATTTTGCCAGTACCAGGAGAGTGACGGGCAGGAGATTGTTCCCTGATGGGAGGTCGTGTGTTAAAGGTGAAAGGTCCCCAGTTAAGGCAGCAAAACCTCAATTATAATGAACAGCTGAATGGAAGCCTTTCCCACTTCATTTTGTCTCCGTGCATGTGGGTGTATTGAATTCAGTAGGATATGAAAAAGTGTGAAGACAAATGATATGAATAGGAGCCCAGCTGTTCTGTTGACTTGCTGTAGAAGTCCATGTTGTAGTGCCATGCTGGAATTTACATATTGTTGAGCAAGCATTAGCAAGATGTGGTGATTGTATGGAGCAAGGATAAGAGGCTAGCAAGGTTGTGAGCCATAGCCTGGAGTCACGTGTCTCCTTCAACCTGGGAAGATTTTACTCAGTGCAATTGCTCCCGACCAATACCACCACTATTCAGCCATATTGTCAGACGCCATTGCTCTCTACTGTTTCTGATGGGGTCTTTGAGGGCAAAAAACAGAGGGGAATTTCAAAATTTTTTCAGCTGAAAGTTATGTATAGCTGGCTGGTGGAGGCCGTAAGGAGACGTGCAGGTGTGGATGTGCTGACTGGCAAACTGCAGTGTAGAGCAATGTCAGGCGGAATGCCTGTAGCATCTGAGGAGAAAGATTTGAATGAGATTCAGTTAGAGCATTGGGTTTGACTGTGATGGCTGCATTACATAGACGACGTTGAGGGCCTGAGCAAAGGCTGTAGGTATATATGTATGACAGGAACTCTTTTCTTTCCAGAGGTCAAGATTGGTGGTGTGGACGAGAAGCCCGTGGCATGCACCCCAGTGAGGAGTGGGCCCCACAGATTAGGTAGAAACCAGACTGCTCAGCACAGGCCTAGCAAGCAAGGAGGAGAAAGTGATCTAAGTTAAAGCCGGGTCTTTTTGTCACAGTATAGTAAGGTAAGGCTACTAACGTTGGGGACAGTACTTTCTATGTTTTTCTCTCACAGTTTTAATGGTCGTTTAAAGTGGTGCTACATACACGTAAGATGTGACTATGATTTAGCGTCTTCACGATAGTAGGCGAGACTTGTGTTGCTCTTACGTGTTGTGATGCGGCTTAATGTCTGGTTCTCTATCAGATACCCAAAATCATCAGTATTCAGTGGTGTGGAATGGAGACAAATTTGTGATCACTGACCTGAAAGCGTTACATGAGTGGCATTGTAGGATTTGAGTAAAAATGAGGTCATAGACATTGAAAAAAGCTGTATGGCAGCCAGACACTCTCATGTCTGTAACGGTTGAGAGAAGAACCGCCATTACTGCCCTCCATTTCTCTCAGCTCAGAATGTCTCTCCTTGTTTTCTTTACTACTGGCATGCGCGGCAGACTTGTGCAAGCGTAGGAGATTCTTTGAAGAATTTTAAAGGTAGTGGGTTTCGAGTGTCTCGTGTTTTAAATTGTGTCTTTGGTCACGCTCATGATGTCACACAGTGGGCCCCACATATTTGAAAGGACAAACCCAGATTTTATTTGGCGCTATAGGTGGCGTGAGGCGCATATGCCATGAGGCCGCGCAAGGCACCAAGACAAATGTCTTTTACATATCTATGCCGGGGGTTTAGCTTATTGTATTTTAGTTTGTTATGTGTGCTGGTTCTTACGGAATTGCCAGGCCACATCTACAGATTTGAGCCCTACGGCAAAATGACAAATAAAGCTGGCTTTGTAAGCATAACGGGATGTGTCTAGTTGGGTAATGTACAACGACCGCCATTTTAGACTTGCATATTCTCCAGCAGGTCATACACATAGCACGGTGTCATTGTAGCCGGCCAGACCGCATGCGCCATCGGTCCCCTCGTTCTTCTTCTCCAGTTTTGCTAAGACGTCCCGCATAATGAGACCTATTGGCATCTATGTCTACTAACCTGCACTTGTAAAATCCAATGGTCATCAACATATGAAACTTATATTAGGATAATTTATGTAAAGGTGTTCAAGGATTTTTTTGTTCAAGTTGTAGAGATTTTTAAACATGCTGTCAATTTGAATCCTACAGGTTCACACGATACATTTCTTCACCTGAATATCTGACTTTAGAATTCGGGGTTTCCTTTCATGCATTCACGGGTGCATGGTTTCGACTCTAGTCTGAAACTCGAAATACTAGTCGTTTATTTCAAAACTACAGAAACAGAATTTAGCAATGTAAGATAAACTCAGTTGTGGGGTGGTAAGCAGTCGTGATGGTTTTACAAAGTTTTCTACCTATGCTGGTGTCCTATTTTTGTATGGTGGGATGAAGAAGTAGGTTTCGGGACAGGTCAGACTAACCTGGTCTTCTCACCGGGCACCCTCAAGTCTGCTTTGCTCAAGATCGTCTACAATTTTCTAGAAACTCTTCCCATGGATTGTGCAGTATAAGAAAAAAGGTTTGAGTGAAAACTGAATCATTAACCGTTTAAATACAAGTCAAGCCTCAAGCTGATGCCGTGAGTTAAAGTACAACATTAAACAGCAATATAGGGAACAGTGCTAGACAGAATGCAATAATTTCATGAACTCTGTTACTGTGGGTCCCATTCATTTGGTTTGTTGGATGATTCTAATACCTTGTCCCGTGGGTAGTGGGAGTAGTACTGGACTCTTTGCTACCATCTTGAAGTTGACCCGCACACAGTTGAACACAGTGTGTAGTAAATGCTCTACAAGCTGTAATTGTTAACATGTTGTCTGCAAACTCTCAATATTTTTATTGGTTTGTTATCAGTAGGCAGGATTTTTGACAGCTACTAATTCCAAACCACCCATTTCAGTGCATCACCTGTGCTGTGTGGTGCTCTGTTGGAAGCTGCCAAACGACCTGTTTCAGTGCATGGCCTATCCTGTGTGGTGCTCTGCTGAACTTCCAAACAACCCATTTCAGTGCATCACCTATGCTGTGTGGTGTTCTGCTGGAAGCTGCCAAACGACCTGTTTCAGTGCATCACCTATCCTGTGTGGTGCTCTGCTGTAAACTTCCAAACAACCCATTTCAGTTCATCACCTATGCTGTGTAGTGCTCTGCTCTAAACTTCCAAACCACCCATTTCAGTGCATCACCTATCCTGGGTGGTGCTCTGCTGTAAACTTCCAAACAATCCATTTCAGTGCATCACCTATGCTGTGTAGTGCTCTGCTCTAAACTTCCAAACAACCCATTTCAGTGCATCACCTATGCTGTGTAGTGCTCTGCTCTAAACTTCCAAACCACCCATTTCAGTGCATCACCTATCCTGTGTGGTGCTCTGCTGTAAACTTCCAAACAATCCATTTCAGTGCATCACCGATGCTGTGTAGTGCTCTGCTCTAAACTTCCAAACAACCCATTTCAGTGCATCACCTGTGCTGTGTGGTGCTCTGCTGTAAACTTCCAAACCACCCATTTCAGTGCATCACCTATGCTGTGTAGTGCTCTGCTCTAAACTTCCAAACCACCCATTTCAGTGCATCACCTGTGCTGTGTGGTGCTCTGTTGGAAGCTGCCAAACGACCTGTTTCAGTGCATGGCCTATGCTGTGTGATGCTTTGCTGGGGAAGGTTGTTAAGATCATTTAAACTTCATAAACTGGGTTGTTGCAGAGATTTTGTGTGGTAGGTAATTGTTGGTGTGTATCCACTGGTTGGAATCACCAAGCAGAATTTCATCTCTTGTACTGAACTTGACACAAAGCAGACATACCTAAAACTCTCTAATTTTCATATCAGTCCAGGCAGGATGCATCCTGGTGGATTTTTGTGGCGGCTGTCTTTGTAACCATACATCTGTGTCCTGTATGAATATCAAATTGGCTCTCTGAATTGACAGAAAACTGATTGATAAAATCTGTTACCCATGATTTCTCCATTCTGTTGACTGAAAGAATTGCATATAAATCTTCAGTCCAGACAACTGTCAATGAATATTACAGTAAAAGACAAAGTAGAGTTGCTGAAATTCAGCAGTGGTCTGAGTCAAATGTTTAGTAATAGATAGGTCTGGACAGCAGTGTCTGTCTGTGTCTGCTACCTTCTCTGCATGATCACCTTTCTATCTGGATCCTTCCCCTGTGGGATTTCTGTTGAAGCAAAGCACAAGATAGCTCCACGTAGCTATGTTCATGGTATTATATCCACAGTGTGGAGTGTCCTGGATTAGTCTGACCACTGACCTTCACCTCACAGACTCCAGTCCACTCTGGCCTACCCTATTTTCCCTTTGTTGTTGCCTGAAGGGTATCAATTAAAAATGTTCTGTTTAACCTATGTCTGATATAACTTTTATATGTTGATATTAATAAAGTGTATGGCAAAACTTCCTCTACATTAAAGAGCATTTCCATCTTTCTTACACAGACCATGACACAGCAGAACACTGAAGTGTCAATTTGGGACAGATACGAGGGTATGTAAAATGATGTCAAGATGGAACGTGTATTTACCACCCTGGAAGCATTAATGTTAGCTAGCATGACGAGATTACCCAGTGCGAAAATCTTGATAATGATAAACAGTGTGGGATATAGAATCTCTCCTTGTGTGACACCACGAATGCATGCAGCTCCTAACCCATGGAGCTGTATTTGGCATTTGTATTTTGCTCTGTGGTATCCAGTATATAAATAATGGTTTTGTTGTCATACACATAGTTGCTGAAGGAATACAAGCAAAAATAATGATTATCCAAATTAGGCCTCTGTTGATAGATGCCTGTTATTTATTCTGCAAGTGTGGTGATAGTATGGGACAAATACATGAACAGAGTGATTGTGTTCATCTGTTGTCAGTCTGGCAGGAGCTGGTGTCATTGTTTCAGGTCAAGCTTTCACTGTTAATTTCCTAGACCCTGTACACACCTGTGGCTAATTAGGTGCTGCTATTGGGACACCTCAGTAACACATCATTAGGCAGGCCAGTTATGTGAATCATAAGTTATGAGTTCTGGTTGAAGCATTCCGGGTGAGAACCCCTTAGAAAACCCCTTGACATACACAGTATGACCTTATTGCGGGCAACTGTAGACTGGTATATAAATACCTATGTAAATGCATGGAGTGACTAGACATGTGAATATGAAATAGGTCAAGGATAGTGCTGGTCTGGCTGTGCACTGTCAAGCAGGACTGGCAACCCTCTAACTACTGCTGTAACCTGTCTCCTCAGCCCATGTGCTTGGGACAGAGGCTAAGTTAACCTGTAATGGATCAGTGCACGGGACTCCGCCTGTCTAGCCTGTACAAACAGCTCCAGGCAGTGGCCATGCACTTAGGTGTCTGTGAGCTGCTTCATAGAATATCATCATCTATGTATACCTCCACACAGAATACACACATTACATACATCAACCATGAACTGGTCATTCAGTTTAACCCAGGATTCCAACAAGTTTGGTATGACAAATCTGACATTCATGTACATGGATGTGGAAACATGGGCTTTCTTGTAACCTTACTTGAAGTAAAGCAGATGTTATTACAAATCTCGTCAGAAGTCTATTCTTTGATTTCTTTGTATTGAAGTGTTCAGGAAAACGTAAATTAATTCGTCTTGACAGCTCTGCGTCATTCTGCTCTAGCTTTGGTCATTTTCAGAAACCGTTAATTTTCCATGTAAAGCAAGGGATTTCTGCCTACAATTAGCCTATGCTCATATACTGTGGGGCCAGGAAATGTTGGTACTAGTCAAACTGTTGAGGGTATAGAGCTTGTCATAGTCAGCCATATACAGACAAATCTGACTTTGACTTTGAGGACTCATTTCCTGCCAGAGAAACAAGGTGTCCAAAATACATCCTCGTCAGTCTGTGGATATTGTCGTAGCAACACAGTGTATTCAGCAGGAGACTGTCCAGTTATTAGGTGTCTGTGTGGCATTGTAGGACAGCACCGTGTGTTCAGCCGGGGACTGTTCAGTTGTAAGGTGTCAGTGTGGTATTGTAGTACAGCACCGTGTGTTCAGTAGGGGACTGTTCAGTTGTAAGGTGTCAGTGTAGGATTGTAGTACAGCACCGTGTGTTCAGCCGGGGACTGTTCAGTTGTAAGGTGTCAGTGTGGTATTAGGTGTTATTAGGTGTCAGTGTGGTATTAGGTGTCAGTGTGGTATTAGGTGTCTGTGTGGTATTGTAGTACAACACCTTGTGTTCAGCCGGGGACTGTTCAGTTTTAAGTTGTCTGTGTGGTATTGTAGTACAGCACCGTGTGTTCAGCAGGGGACTGTTCAGTTGTAAATTGTCAGTGTGGTATTGTAGTACAACACCGTGTGTTAAGCAGGGGACTGTTCAGTTGTAAGGTGTCAGTGTGGGATTGTAGTACAGCACCTTGTGTTCAGCAGGGGACTGTTCAGTTATTAGGTGTCTGTGTGGTATTGTAGTACAGCACCGTGTGTTCAGCCGGGGACTGTTCAGTTATTAGGTGCCTTTGTGGTATTGTAGTACAGCACTGCGTGTTCAGCAGGGGACTGTTCAGTTATTAGGTGCCTGTGTGGTATTGTAGTACAGCACCGCGTGTTCAGCAGGGAACTGTTCAGTTATTAGGTGTGGTATTGTAGTACAGCACCGCGTGTTCAGCAGGGGACTGTTCAGTTATTAGGTGCCTGTGTGGTATTGTAGTACAGCACCGCGTGTTCAGCAGGGGACTGTTCAGTGGTAAGGTGTCAGTGTGAGATTGTAGTACAACACCGTGTGTTCAGCAGGGGACTGTTCAGTTGTAAGGTGTCAGTGTGGTATTGTAGTACAGCACCGTGTGTTCAGTAGGGGACTGTTCAGTTGTAAGGTGTCAGTGTGGGATTGTAGTACAGCACCTTGTGTTAAGCCGGGGACTGTTCAGTTGTAAGGTGTCAGTGTGGTATTGTAGTACAGCACCGTGTGTTCAGCCGGGGACTGTTCAGTTGTTAGGTGTCAGTGTGGTATTGTAGTACAACACCGTATGTTCAGCAGGGGACTGTTCAGTTGTAAGGTGTCAGTGTGGTATCGTAGTACAGCACCGTGTGTTCAATAGGGGATTGTTCAGTTGTAAGGTGTCCGTGTGGGATTGTAGTACAACACCGTGTGTTCAGCCGGGGACTGTTCAGTTGTAAGGTGTCCATGTGGGATTGTAGTACAGCACCTTGTGTTAAGCCGTTGACTGTTCAGTTATTAGGTGTCAGTGTAGTATTGTAGTACAGCACCGTGTGTTCAGCAGGGGACTGTTCAGTTGTTAGGTGTCTGTGTGGTATTGTAGTACAACACCGTATGTTCAGCAGGGGACTGTTCAGTTGTAAGGTGTCAGTGTGGGATTGTAGTACAACACCGTGCGTTCAGCAAGAGACTGTTCAGTTATTAGGTGTCAGTGTGGTATTGTAGTACAACACAGTGTGTTCAGCAGGGAACTGTCCAGTTGTAAGGTGTTGGTGTGGTATTAGGTGTTATTAGGTGTCAGTGTGGTATTAGGTGTCAGTGTGGTATTGTAGTACAACATGATGTGTTCAGCAGGGAACTGTCCAGTTGTAAGGTGTCAGTGTGGTATTAGGTGTTATTAGGTGTCAGTGTGGTATTAGGTGTCTGTGTGGTATTGTAGTACAAGACAGTGTGTTCAGCATGGGACTGTCCAGTTGTAAGGTGTCAGTGTGGTATTAGGTGTCTGTGTGGTATTGCAGTACAACACTGTGTGTTCAGCAGGGGACTGTCCAGTTGTAAGGTGTCAATGTGATATTGTAGTACAACACAGTGTGTTCAGCAGGGGACTGTTCAGTTAGTAGGTGTCATTGGTTTTGTAGTATAACAGTAAGTGCTGCTGAACAGCGCACTGTTCAGTTGTGTATATGATCGGAAGCAGACATTTATAAACTAGTCGACAACCAGTATAGATGTTCCAGGTCAATAATCGCAAGGCCAACTGCCACTTTGTAGATTTACCATGTTATATACTTGCCGTGTTATATTAACTGTCTCATCATTAAAAACAAGGAAGTGTGGTTAATGCTTACATGGAAAAGTAAAAATTCTTCCTCTTGTACTTAAATGCAGATGGGTATGATTGATGTAGACATACATAGTGCATTACCCATTCCTTCTCACTAGTTTACAGTGGTCAGTTTTAGACAAAGGATCATCCAGCATGACAGTTATATCTTGTCTGATGAAGTGATTATGTCTAAATGAGCTGTGAGTTTGTGCTACCTTTTATGTTTTTGTAACATAAGAAGGATTTTCAGTCGAAGCAATCAATTGTCATCAATTATTTTTTGTTGATATAAGTAAAAATGACAAGACTGAAGGAGTTTCCAAAAGGTTCCAAAATTGTCTCATTTTTCTGAAGCTTTGGTGACTGTATTAGACGTTCTTGAGTCTGTGGTCACTTGTTTAGCAGTTACTTGAGAAAACCACACTAGAGTTAGTCATCAGGGTAATAGAGTTATCTATTGATCTGAAAACACATTTCTGATTTGATGTAACACACAAGCTTTATATATCTGACAAGTTACTAGTCCTTGTATGTGAGGCAAGGCTTTGACTAATACATTTTTATTACTTGTTCACTTTTTATTACTTGTTCACTTTCATTACTTTTAGTATGGGGACTTTTCAGTAAGGGTACTCACATATTTAGAAGTTGTTACACTGGCTTACAGAACAGGGCAAGTCTGTCAGCTAACTCACGTATATCAGGAAAAGATTCAGATGATCTTCTGGTAGAGACCTTGCTAGCCTCGCTGTGTAATGTGTTCCCAGTGCTTCCTTGATGGCTTTACTACAGCAGGTATGTCACCATATGTCTGCATGACTTCTCTCACCCATAGAACTGACCACCAGTGCATTAGTGAACACCAATTATACAGCGTGTATATCAATATGTAGGCAACTGCTGCAGCTTGCTTGGGCACTAGCTACTACTGGGATCTAAAACTTTTGAAAGCACATATGGAGACACACACTGAAATAAGTATAGAATTGTGACATTATTCTATGTTTAGTTTGTGTACTTCAAGTTTAGTATAAAGTCTTTTTTTGTAAACTAAACAAATTGTGAACATTGAAATGGATGTACACATGTACAGAAAGCTAGCTGTATCCTTGCTTCATGTTTAAAGGGATACAACTCTGCATGGTTTCCAATAAATGTATTGGCACTAATACTGCCCAGTGTGTTCAGTGCATACATACATTTACACCAAGCATTATCCGAACAGTGTCCATGGCAGTGCCAGCTATGGTCTGTTTGGTAATGCTGACCATTCTTCAAAGTAAAACAGTGTGAGTGCTCACCAGATGGGTGGTTTGACCAAAATGCCCAGGCTTTCATTGTAAAGTGAGTTCTTTGTATTAGTGATAGGAAGAGTGTATACTGTGATCTGTGTTCCTTGTATCAGATATCTGTACAGGCTGTGAAATGAGCCGAGGGATGTGTATTGTTAGCTTCACTGGAGCAAAGAAAACTGGTAAAAGTGAGAGTTGATGTTAGAGATGGTAGCCAGTCAATTCTGACAAGTGATCAGTGACCCGAGCAACTGTCTAGACAGCCTGGTGTTTACTTCGCCCTTCCCAGCCCCTGTGTGCATTTTCAAGGGAGATGATAAAATTGCTGGTTACTAGAAGGAAGGTGCCAACATTAAACCTGAGAGTGAAATAGATAGACCATTCTGTGTCCATTCATTGTTTCCTTGTCTGCAGCGTTAGCATTTGCTTCGCTCTTTAATGTAGGTCTCCTGTTAGCTTGAGTATCTGAAAAGTTTAACACTTCTCCAGGAGTAAATATGGGGACATTTTTGCTTGTGTACATGTTGCTTACATACTGTCTCCTACCTCCTGCCAATTACATTCATGCTGAAACCTACTTCAGAATTATTCATTTGTTTGCTGTCAGATATACTGAGCAGCGAATAGAATACTATAAAAATGGAGCACAGTTAATAGTATGTGCTGGCTTTGTTGTTGGCATCCTTTCCCAAACTAAATGACCACTTCAGGTGTGAAGGATTATTCCTACATTGGATTAACTTTTTAGCAGAAAGTTATTCTTTATATTAAAATCTACAGTCAGTCAAAACTTGTGCTGCTGCTGTCAATTGTAGTGTTGGTGTACGTTGTATTGCTGGTGTCATTTGGTGCCAGGTGTAGGATTGATGTGCGTTATGATGTTGGTGCCAGGTGTAGGATTGGTGTGCGTTATGATGTTGGTGCCAGGTGTAGGATTGGTGTGCATTATGATGTTGGTGCCAGGTGTAGGATTGGTGTGCGTTATGATGTTGGTGCCAGGTGTAGGTTTGGTGTTGGTTATGATGTTGGTGCCAGGTGTAGGATTGGTGTGCTTTATGGTGCTGGTGCCAGGTGTAGGATTGGTGTGCTTTATGGTGCTGGTGCCAGGTGTAGGATTGGTGTGCTCTATGGTTCTGGTGCCAGGTGTAGGATTGGTGTGCTCTATGGTGCTGGTGCCAGGTGTAGGATTGGTGTGCTTTATGGTGCTGGTGCCAGGTGTAGGATTGGTGTGCTCTATGGTGCTGATGCCAGGTGTAGGATTGTTGTGCTCTATGGTGCTGGTGCCAGGTGTAGGATTGGTGGGCTTTATGGTGCTGGTGCCAGGTGTAGGATTGGTGTGCTTTATGGTGCTGGTGCCAGGTGTAGGATTGATGTGCTTTATGGTGCTGGTGCCAGGTGTAGGGTTGGTGTGCTCTATGGTGCTGGTGCCAGGTGTAGGATTGGTGTGCGTTATGGTGTTGGTACCAGGTGTAGGAATAGTGTGTGTTATGGTGTTATGGCCAGGTGTAGGGTTGGTGTACATTTCGGTGCTGGGGCCAGATGTAGGTTTGATGTACAGTGTTGTGTATTTGCCATCTGTAAGGTTGGTGTACAGTGTGGTGTTGGTGTTATGCAATGATCAATTTGAGCACAAGTTGAGGATTTGTGTTGACCTGACCTGTAATGTTACATGAAACCTTTTCACAAAAGCCAGTGAAGAATTTGCAGATTTGAAGGTATAAAGATTTTAAATGAAGTTCATAACTTAAAGTAGCTTGCATTTGATTAGTATGAATTTACCGTAAGGCTGTATGTATTACAACGTATTTGCAGTGATAAGAACTCTGTTATGGGAAAAAGAAATGTATATAGTTTGATCAGCCTGTGGCAACTGGTCAGAAAAAGAATCAGAAGAAATTATTAACGTTTATAGAAATTCAGGACAAAGGAAACAAAAATATCCTGGGTATGGGCAAGATGGCCGGCGTTGATTATTGAAAATCAATGGAGACTTAAGGTCATGGATAACTACCCAGCAGACAGTTTGAGGTCGTAAAAGGAAAAATAATGAGCCAATCACTGGTATATTTTGATAAGCTGCTTTTGTGGGTAGACAGAATAGTATCCTTTTGTAGGGAGTCTAGACATAGTCAGTGTATGGTGTCCTATTTGTCGCCGTGCCCCACGGACAAGTTGGATACTTCACTCTGTCTGAATTACTGACCACAGGCCGGCCACATACCTGTGACCACAGTCAGTCTCCTGCAGACGATTCACTCGGCTAGAGGATATTCCAAATGGAGATGAAGGGCTTCCTGTGTGTCTTTGTATGCTGGGCAATACTATATGGTAATTTGCTGATAGAAACAAAGTATTGCTTCTAGTGCTGACTTATTTCTGTCTCCGTGCCTACCCCTAGCTGTTCGGCTAGATGCCGGCTCACTGACTCCCCCTTTACAATCACCGTAATCAGTTGTCTGCTGCCCAACAAGAAATTCTCCCGCCACCCTCCCATTTTATTTCTTTAATGTTACGGAAGATTTGGCTTCTCGCGACCAGTTCACTCCGTAAAGGCTGGGCTTTGATTGTTAAATTACTGGTCACTAAGCCAGACGCAACAAAGACTAGAAGCTCCCAGCTTGGTACATAATGCTTAGAACCTTGTCTTTGATCACAGTTATTGAGCATGGGCCGTTCCAGCCAGTGAAATTAAAAAAGTGGCTGGAGCGCTTCCCTTGTTGGCATTATTGACAGGTTGATGAGTAAAGTCTTATCAGGCAGCGACTGCCAGTGTATGATGGCAACTTTTCCCAGTGAATACATTCAAATGCAAAAGCTGCCAATTTCTCAAAGCATTTTCTGGTCTAGGCCACATCAATTGTTGGTACGACCAAGACTACCCTCTTGCCAAAGATTGGATATTGAGGTAATCTCCAGCTTACAACATTGTATTAAATAGTTCCTTTCTCCAAACGAGGAAATAGCCCGTTTTTGCATTTCCAAGTGCGACAGGAGACTTAAAGGGTTAATATGAGTCTACAACAGTGGTTCTCTTCTCACTGTACTTTTGTTGGACCAACTTTTATCATTTTCCCTCAAAGAAGTAATCGAATATGCATCATATGAATAGTTTTCCATGTATTGGAAACTGTTTTGAACTTTGTTAGTCTACATAATACGTTCTCAGACCTTCACACACACACCAAACATGTCCGCTACATGAAGCTTCTGTCAGGTGGTCTGACTTCAGTTATAAATACCTTCTGTCTTGTCTGGTCTGGTTTATTTTAAATCTGGAGTAAAATATTCCTCTGCTATAAGAAAATAAGTTGTGTCCAGAAATAGTGTGGGAAGATGTCATGTTGTTGAGATTTTGCTGCAATTAGCTGGAGGTGAAACCTGTAGCTTTCTGGTGTTGCATGTACATGTAGATGGAGTGAGTGAGTGAGTGCTTGGGGTTTAACGTCGTACTCAACAATTTTCCAGTCATATGACGACGAAGGAATCCTTAGGGTGCATGTACGTGAAATGTGCCTCCTTGTTGCAGGACGGATTTCCACCGCTCTTTTATTTAGTGCTGCATCACTGAGACGACTTACCGAAGGCAAGTAAGCCGCCCCGCCCGAGCCATTATACTGATACGGGTCAACCAGTCGTTGCACTATCCCCTTCATGCCGAACGCCAAGCGAGGAAGTTACAACTTCCTCTATTAAAGTCTTAGGTGTGACTCGATCAAGGATTGATCCTGGATCTACCGGTCCCGAAGCGGGCGCTCTACCAACTGTGCTATGCAGGCCGGTCATGTAGATGGAGATATTTTCCTTGTTAACACAGTGTTAAATGTTAGGGACGTGGAATTTTATAAACTGTCAACTAGAACTACAAGTTTGGGGTATTGTTCCAGACATTCTTCTACTGAAGAAGTTTGTATTAATGTTGATTAGATATCAAGTAAGCACGGGTTTTCCCAGCAGAACTTGAGAGCTGAACCCAAGTGTCATGAAGAGGTAATGTCCTTCATATTTCATATTTGTTTAGCAGTTAAACAGCTGTCAACTCCAGACTCCATAAAAGTGATTGATTAATTCTTATATTGCTCATACTTGTTTATTTGCTTGAAGACTTCATTTGTTTGATTGGTTTTGGTTTACACTGTACACAAGGGCGCAATCTTTATGCAGGTGTCACACTGTCCAGAAATTGACACCACATGGCCATATGAATAAGGAATTTTGAATTTCGCACGAAGATGGCCCCAAACTTGGTCAACAGCCAAACAGCAGCCAAAGCAAGTATGATGCCTACAGGTCGCACGATGGCGCTCGATCCACATACGAAGGTCACACGATGGTACTCGAACCACACACAGGACACACAAAGGTCACACGATAGCTACATGATGTCGTATTGTCACAAAGGCATCATGTGACCTCCCGATGGTATAAAACCTTAGGCCGACCTTGGGAAATTTAACTCTTGTCAGACATCCATTTCCTGGCCCACTTAAACCTTGGGTCCCTCCTCTACCTCAGTTTTTCCTGGAAAGTAAAGAGCAAAACAAGGGAGAGATGCACGCCTCTGCTTCGTAGAGTTGCTTAGGACTAAAGCTCTGAGGCTGGTCTTCCATATGTGCACGTTACCAAGACACATGGGAAAGGCTTGATATACTCAAATTCGGCTGTCTTGGCCGACACTGTGGTCCCATCTTGATGCCATGCGCACTATTACATGATGGCTACATGATGGCATTGCCAGGGCGTGTTGCCTTCCTAAGACAATCAGCCAGCTTCTTGTTTCCTTCATATTGTCTTCGTGAGGTGAAAATGCTTAATGTCACCGATTATCACACAAAATAACGACGAAGATGACACAATTTGACAAGATGCCCTCACGATGGCCTTACAAAAGGCAAAGTGGACACATGAATTCAACGGGAAAATGAACGTTGGCAAGGTCGTTCAGCAAAGATTTTGCCACAGCTGACGAAGTTGCTGCCGGAGCCTGAGAAACTCCACCAGGGGTCTTACAGTGGCTTAAGATGCCCTCACGAATAGCCAGATGTTCTTACGATCAGAGCGGAATTTGAACATTTCCTTTATTATGTGTCCATCTAGTGTCAGTTTTGGGACAGTGTGCCACTTACATTAAGAAATCACTCTTTACACCACAGTCATCTGTTTTTCTGTGTTCGTGTTTAGGTGAAAACCTTGGTATAATCTGTATGCATCCAATTATTAGCCTGAGCTAATTTGTACTTATATGAGCAAAGCTATTGTTTGAAGAGAGTGCCAAAATATTAATTACGGTGGTGGTGTTTTTCTTATCATTTACTTAAAAGCCTATTAAAGTATGTTCTAGTGTGAGTGTTTTAACTGGGTTTAAAAATTATACGTTAATGGCTTAAAAAGCCATTCATTTTGACGCCTATATATATTTGTATGCAATCATTATGAAGGAATTTGACATTGTAACTTGGTACGCTTTGATTACTGGCATTTACATGTGTACACTCATTTAGATGTGCACACTTATTTACATGTGTACACTCATTTACATATGCACGCTCATTTACACGTGCACTCTAATTTACATGTGCACACTCATTTACATATATTCACTCATTTACATGTGTACGCTTATTTACACGTGTACGCTTATTACTAAGGAATTGTTATACCTTGTGAAAGCCTATATGTTCAGTGTTCCATCAGTCCACTATTACCCTTAATTATTGTCCCTCTTTCTAGTCGCCATAGTTTAGGCTTTCCTTAGGGTGATAGAACCAAATGAGTCTCTTTAGAGAAATGATGACAGCCTGTTTGTGTTGTTAACAGTGTTTTGTGGTTTTTTGCTGTTGAGTATCCTGAAATCTGACTATCTGTTTGCAGATGATATGAGGAAAATTCATATAATTCAGTTTTGCAGTCACATGTGATATGTGATATCAGGAAGTTCAAAGTTTCAGCATATAAATTGATCATTGCCTTGAGAGCTGTACACAAGTAGCATCTGACAGAAGGGTGCATTCTTGCAGGTCGTTGGTTTACAGGTCATTTTTACACATAACAAGAGCAGAAGTGATCAAAGAAAACTGATCAGCATGCACGGTTTGCTGATGTGAATAGACACAGGTTTCATGGTAGTACGTGTGTTATAGATCATGATTGTCTGCAGGCCTGATTCTGTACATAAATGCTGATACAGCAAAGCTACATGTATATTGTGAGCCCATGTATATTGTAACCACATGTACATGGAAGAAGAAACTGAAAACTTTCTGGTCCCTCAGGATACACACATCTTTCCCATACCTATTTTAAATGTTCTCAAGAAAAGGTTTAATTTACTCTGGGCCTCGAATCACAAAGCGATCTTAGATTAAAGTCGAAACTTCAACCATTAAATTTGGTATGTTCTTTTCCCTTATTTTAGCCGAAATTAGTTGTAAAGTAACTGAGTCAGAACTTACTTTGACCTTATGTCTTCAGAAATAACAGTTTGGAATTTTGACTTAAATCGAAGATCTTTTTGTGATTCCGGGGCCTGCTGCGATTAGTTTTCGGTCCTATGTAAACCTTGTGTCCAGTCAGGGATAGTTCACTATCCAATTCAGTGATTGTCTCCTTACAAACTCAGTGGTAGTTCCGTGACCAACTCAGTGATAGTTCCTGACCAATTC
This sequence comes from Liolophura sinensis, assembly GCF_032854445.1. NCBI lineage: Eukaryota > Metazoa > Mollusca > Polyplacophora > Chitonida > Chitonidae > Liolophura > Liolophura sinensis. The sequence goes on along the minus strand of NC_088295.1, from coordinate 94,797,082 downwards.
AGTGATAGTTCCCTGACCAATTCAGTGGTAGTTCCCTGACCAACTCAGTGGTAGTTCCCTGACCAGCTCGGTGGTCGCTCACTGACCAGCTCAGTGGTAGTTCCCTGACCAGCTCAGTGATAGTTCCCTGACCAACTCAGTGGTAGTTCCCTGACCAGCTCGGTGGTAGTTCCCTGACCAACTGGGTGGTAGTTCCCTGACCAGCTCGGTGGTAGTTCCCTGACCAGCTCGGTGGTAGTTCACTGACCAACTTGGTGGTAGTTCCCTGACCAACTCGGTGGTAGTTCCCTGACCAGCTCGGTGGTAGCTCACTGACTAGCTCGGTGGTAGTTCACTGACCAGCTCGGTGGTAGTTCACTGACCAGCTCGGTGGTAGTTCACTGACCAACTCGGTGGTAGTTCCCTGACCAGCTCGGTGGTAGTTCCCTGACCAGCTCGGTGGTCGCTCACTGACCAAGTCAGTGATAGCTCCCTGACCAACTCAATGATAGTTCCCTGACCAACTCAGTGGTGGTTCCCTGACCAACTCAGTGATAGTCCCTGACCAACTCAGTGGTAGTTCCCTGACCAACTCAGTGGTAGTTCCCTGACCAAGTCAGTGGTAGTTCCCTGACCAACTCGGTGGTAGTTCCCTGACCAGCTGGGTGGTAGTCCCCTGACCAACTGGGTGGTAGTTCCCTGACCAGCTCGGTGGTAGTTCCCTGACCAGCTCGGTGGTAGTTCCCTGACCAGCTCGGTAGTTCCCTGACCAGCTCGGTGGTAGTTCCCTGACCAACTGGGTGGTAGTTCCCTGACCAGCTCGGTGGTAGTCCCCTGACCAACTGGGTGGTAGTGCCCTGACGAACTCGGTGGTAGTTCCCTGACCAGCTCGGTGGTAGCTCACTGATCAGCTCGGTGGTAGTTCCCTGACCAGCTCGGTGGTAGTTCCCTGACCAACTCGGTGGTAGTTCCCTGACCAGCTCGGTGGTAGTTCACTGACCAACTCGGTGGTAGTTCCCTGACCAGCTCGGTGGGCGCTCACTGACCAGCTCGGTGGTAGTTCACTGACCAGCTCGGTGGTAGTTCACTGACCAACTGGGTGGTAGTTCCCTGACCAACTGGGTGGTAGTTCCCTGACCAGCTCGGTGGTCGCTCACTGACCAAGTCAGTGATAGCTCCCTGACCAACTCAATGATAGTTCCCTGACCAACTCAGTGGTAGTTCCCTGACCAACTCAGTGATAGTCCCTGACCAACTCAGTGGTAGTTCCCTGACCAACTCAGTGGTAGTTCCCTGACCAAGTCAGTGGTAGTTCCCTGACCAGCTCGGTGGTAGTCCCCTGACCAACTGGGTGGTAGTTCCCTGACCAGCTCGGTGGTAGTTCCCTGACCAGCTCGGTGGTAGCTCACTGACCAGCTCGGTGGTAGTTCCCTGACCAGCTCGGTGGTAGTGCCCTGACCAACTCGGTGGTAGTTCCCTGACCAGCTCGGTGGTAGTCCCCTGACCAGCTCGGTGGTAGTTCCCTGACCAGCTCGGTGGTAGTTCCCTGACCAGCTCGGTGGTAGTTCCCTGACCAGCTCAGTGATTGTGGGAAGAAGTTACTTGACTTTAAATGCCAGTTATTCTCTGACAAATGTGTTGATTGATGCTGCCAGCTCCCATGGATTACAAGATGGTTTTAATGTGTTCTTTTATCTGTTGACATTGCTTATTGGCCATAAAGTGTGGTTTAGTCTCGGTGCTGGCCCATTATTAGAAAGAGATTAAGGCATACATGGAGAATAGTACTGGATTAGGTGTCACTTTCAGTAATTTCTGTGTGCCTTCTGGAGAGGCTTGCTGATAGTATCACTCATATATCTTGTCTAGACATTGGCTAGTTTGAAATTAAACAGCTCTCTAGCAATGTCTTCCTGCCCTTTTTGTAATTTCCTGTGGAATGTCCCTTGATGCAGCTCCAGGGATATCCAGACTTTATGAAGGTGTGTCATAAATGGTGTCCAAGTAGACAGTTTTATGTGCCTCTATTTGATGGCTGACCAGATTGTCTACCCTTTGGTACAGGATAGGTACAGCAAAGTGGCTTAGTTTTTCACTGGTGTGGAAGCTTACACTGGTCAGTATCTGTCACTTGTCATAGATGTCGCCTTGATCAGCTCCAGGTAGGCAAAATGAGCTGGCCTCGTTATCTGGTGATGATCGCTAGAACTCAAGGTATGAGGGCTACCGTCTTACTAAGAAGATGTTCAGTAAGATATGAGTATTTACATACATGTACAACTTTGTGTTATCTGGAATAAGTGTCTAGTTTAGAAACAAACGGATGTTTGAAGTTAAATCAGTTCCATGTTATTTAATATGATAAAGGGTAAATGTGTATAGTTTATGTTTGCGTAGTGTAGGAATTGATTCTTATTCGCTCTAGTCATTATAAAGTTTGGCAGCATTTATTGCTCGAAGACCATTGTCAGATAGTATTTACCGTCATCGAATCCAGAAAATGTGGTATAATCATGGATATGTCTGCAAAAGAAAATCTGCATATTGTAGAAAGTTTAATGACCAATGAGATCTCAGTGTAGGATTGCCAAATAGTTGTGCAGGGGCAAAGATAAATGCGCGTGCGTCTTGCGATGTCATAATGAGGCTAGACTGTCCGAGTGTGCCTGGCTGATGGTGTGACAGGTTAGTATTCACCATGACACACACATGTAGATATTCATATGGTGGATGGAATGAGTGTTACAGCTTGCGTGCAAGACAACATAGGACATAAGAATGTGACACTCAGGTAAGTTTCTGTCAAATTGGAGAGGGTATGTGGTGGGGGAGGTTACCGACTTGTTTAAGTTTCAGCGACATTGCTGATCTGTAGCGCTTACCATCAAGGCGTATTGCTTTGACCGAAAAATATGTAGCATTGTGAATGAAACCAAGGAAGAGACAGTCATCTGATAACTGATATCTTGTCGTACAAATTATGTACAATGTACTTCTGATTCTGATACTTCAACTGGTAAAAGATGAAAATGTATACCTATATAGCTAGTTCTGCGTTGTGTTCTAGCAGGATGGGTTTGTCTACGCGCATGCGCTTTGCTGCGAGTGCATAAGCTAGACAGTGGAAGAATGCTGTAGTTGGTCTCCTTGTCAGATTGACATGTCAACCAGACCTGGGGTCATTCCTTCACACGCCCTGCGCGATCTAGATCATAAACCTTCCAGTTACACAGGCTATATTTATAACATCTATCTTCACAAATTTCATTAATAATCCTTTGTTTTGTGTAAGGACAGCAGTTCGTCTCTGAAGTAGTTCTGTCTGGGCACATGCGCACATAGCTGCAATTCTCAGTCTTACATTAGCATGGCTAACCAGCTTGCAGCAAGCTGTCTGTCCCAGTAGATACTGGCAAAGTTCTTGTGGGGCAGACATGTTGGCAAAGGCGATGGCAATCGTTCTGTCTGTGACAATGTGTACACGTGGAAAGATCAGAGGAAGGTAAGAAGACTGCGCTGAGGTGACTTACAGAGTGAGTGAGGTGTGTGGAAGGAGACAGTGCTGGCCTGCTTAACACCGCCATACTGACAACCTGCTCTAGGAGCCAACAGGCGAGCAGAATGGCTTGTAATGCTGCCGTCTGTGTACGTGACTCTATACTGGCTGTCTATGCGCAGGCGCACTCTCTCAACCTTTCGTCATTTTTTCCTCAAGCTTCCAAGGCTACTGTTAAAGCTGTGAGGACAGTTTTGGCCTGTCATTCAGGTAATAGTTGTGCGAGTGTCACGTCGGGGTCTTGACCTCAGCCCATTCAACTATCTTCACAGACTGAAATGACCTTATTTATTTTGTCATCTCGGTTCCGCTCCAACCATTTGACATAAAAAAACCGCAAGGCAGGTGTGAGACGTTATGTCAGTGCAGTCACACATAAATACTTTATCAGAAATACTGTCCCACGACATTATACATAGCACAACAGTGTCATATCAGAGTTAGATACATATATATGTTAGAACTTTATGTGATCCAGTAAGCCAAAGGTTTTCTATACTGGATGCAAGAAATAATGGGGTTTGAGTAGCTTTTTAAACATTTTTGCGGGTGTGTGTGTCAATTTTTTTTTATTTTTTTTTCTTTGTTTTTTGTTTTCTTCTTGTTAATAAAGACATGAAATTAGTTGATTCACATGACCTATTAATCAGAGAGGATGACAGATTCAGTTTGAAGAATTAACTGCAGTGATCAGTGGACTTTGTGGATATCTGTCCTGTGGCCATAGAATCCTTCCAAGTTGTCAGCATCACAAGCACAGAAAGCCTGAGATTGCTGCCAGAAGTTTTTATGTGAGCGGCTGGCACACTTGCCTAGGCTATGTTCTGGCATGGAGGGCAAAAGGCCGTCTCCACGTACGTGTGCAGACTACTGCTCGTCTGGGCACATGCGCTTTAACACTTAGATTCTCAGCTGAAAACTTTAATCTGCTTTACATGTTAATCTCTTTCTCTACCTGCTTTACCTTGTATAATATTACCTTCATTAAATCACTGTTCTTGACATTCGATGAAATGGTGAAATATCATTGTGGATTTTCTCTGGTTTGCTTAATTTGGTTTTCTGGGATTAGATCAAAATATTGAATAAACTTGAATTAATTTTAGATTAAGTTTCTACTGCTAGTAACCATGCATATGGCATTCACCTTCAGTGTTCTTGCACTTGCTGACTTCAGTATCACTATGTGAGGATATGTATACAGATGTTACCACAATGATGTCTAGGGGTTTTTTTGGATTTTCTGTTCTCAAAGCAGTCAGTATAGAAAGTGTTGAATTCAAACTTTACAGCTGTGGTATTTGGGTGGTAAGGTCTCCTGTATGATTTCACAAGGCCAGGATCCAAAGGTGAGATAAAATGTAGTCAGATCTGAAGTGAAGATCACGTGTCTCATCCTAAGCTGCTACAGGTGAGACAGAGTGTAATCAGTCTGACAATCACAATTACTGCAGGTGGAGAAAAAGTGGAGAAAATCTGAAGTGAGGATCATCTGCCTCAGGTATTATCCACTATCAGGAGCTGCCTGCATGCTCCACCAGCCTCCAGGATCTGGTATTGGTGAGCTCTGTGGAGGAGCGTGCTCCACAAGTGCTTCCATACTAAGTTGTTTGGATGGTTGCTGTTGACAACGTGTACCCTGTGACAGACCCAGTCCTTTACGCCAACACACCTGTCTGGGTTAGGCCATAGTCAAACTGTTGGGAGACAAACTTTTGTTCGACAGAGCTGTCAGCCAGCTACTTAATCAATATGAAGCTTGCAGCCATGTCTCAGTTTTTCTACCTAGGGATGTTAGGTATGGAAACAGCTTATCTGAAGCTATTTATAGGCATTTGTTAAAATGAGCCCTCAAGTATTCCATACATTTATGGTGTGTGTACTCCACAAATAATGAGAGGGCCGGCAGGTGTGCGTGAAGATAAGCTGTGTCATGTTTGCTGCCCAGCCTTGCACCCCTGTCTGGCTGTACATATGGACCAAGCTAAAACCACAATTTTATTTGCTGTAGACTGTGTAGTGAGTGTCGCAGACAGGTCGTTTGAGGTCGAGTGAACACGAACAGATGAATATGGAGCAAACTTAACTGCCAGAAGGGAGACCACTCTTTCATCTCCCAAATTAAAAAATTCATGATAAACTGAGAAAGAAGAGGACTGTGGCTATAATTGAAGCCTGATGCTCCCGTATGCAGGGAAGGCCTTGAAAGGAGGTGGAGAGGAAGAAGAGGTGATGCCCATGTGGAGAGTGAGAGGACCATGGCATTGATCGCCACTCACTGTCTTAAAGGTGAAGCCAAATCAGTGTCCTCTCCACAGTGAAGGCTTGGTGGTGTGATTTATATGGCTGGAGAATAGCGCATGTGTGTTACCTCTTTTGCCCTAGTGACCTACAATGGACAGTCAGGGAGCATTCCACAGCCCGTGCCTGCCTTTTTTGTTCACTGTGTTCCATCATTACTGATCAATACTCTGTCCCAATTACCTGCTCAATGCAGAATCAATCTCCCGTTTAATCGCAGCTAGTAGATGAAGCTTCCTGTATATCTGCGCACACTCAAGTGTTTTGCTTGGCCACTCTGCGGGACAGGTAGTGACTGGTGGTGGAGGTTGCTAGGGCATTGTACAACCATCAGCAGGGATTAGCAGCTATCCAGGAGATAAGCACAGGTATGTTACCCTAGACCACCATCCATCATCAACCTAACCCTCAGCCCATGTCTGTCATGCCCACGGAGCTTCTATACGCCACCATGTAGACTCACTGGGGAGTAGATCTCTATCAGATCTAGAGGCAATTATTAGATTAAAAAGTATCTCAAATTGCTATAAAATTAGGGTGAAAGTTTCTGATCCGATAGATCTTGTAGGATTTTTCAGTGTATGTGAGACTGCTGAGTGTGTTCATTGGTAGTGTCAGAAGCTTTCTCTCCTGTGTCAAATAAGTTCTCTTGTATTCTCATTGAAGGGCTTAAAATACAGTGTAATGAGTTCAGGATTTCAGCAGCATTTCTCCTCACGTGTATGATCGAGTGGTACTATGAGCACTATTTATTTGGTGTATTTCAGGGTGGTATGGTGAAGCTCCTGGTGTCTTCTTCATAATGTCCTTGCTTAACAGTTCATGCTGTGACCAAGAATCACTTTGAATGCTGTACCAGGATAATATTAGTCTAAAATTTCGTTCCATCTCTGTATGCAACTTACATATTTGTGTTTGGATTCTAGGTAGTTTGCTGTACCATTGTGAGCAGTGGCGGAGCCTGGTTAACTGACAATTTCATTCACAAGTTTGGTTGACGCAGGTGGTGCAGATGGTCCAGATTTCCTGTAGTCAGTATACAATAGATCGTAGTGGTGTGACACCACATCAGCAAATGGTTCACAGAAATCCTCTCATAAATGTCACCATAATCAGTTATCATTCTATGTGATGGTTTGCATCTATGTGTACTTTCATAGCTTGAAATTATTTCATTTTCCACAAAGGTGCTATTATGACAAGCGATTGTGATGGCAAAAGTTTGATCCAATAGACCCTCCGTAAATCCCCTCCTGGAATTCCTCTAAATGTTTGTCTTTGTCATAGATAGGATTTAAGAAACATCCCCACCATCAGTTTAAGGCATAGCATGTTAGTTTGTGCATGAGTGTATCTGTGTATTTGTGTTACTTATTCAGTATGAATGTATGATTAATCTACATGATGTTGCTAATCCAGATAGGTGTACAGGTGTGGGGTTGTGGCAGGTACAGTCTGGTCACTTGAATACAGGTGTGGGGATGTGATATGTATAGTCTGGACATCTGAATACAGGGTGATGAAATGTCATTTAGAGTCTGGACACCTGAATACAGGAGTGACTCTGTGGCATGTGGCGTCTGGACACCTGAATATAGCTGTGCTGATGTAGCATGTATGATCACGCTTGAATGTGACACCTGAATGCAGTTGTGCTGATGTAGTATGTAGGTTTTGAATGACAACTGATTTCAGCTGTCCTGATGTGACACCTGAATAAAGATGTGCTGATGTAGCATGTAGGGTGTAGACACCTGAATAAAGGTGTGCCGATGTAGCATGTATGATCACGCTTGCATGTGACACCTGAATGCAGTTGTGCTGATGTAGTATGTAGGTTTTGAATGACAACTGATTTCAGCTGTCCTGATGTGACACCTGAATGAAGATGTGCTGATGTAGGGTGTAGACACCTGAATACAGGTGTGCTGATGTAGCATATGGACACATGAATACATGTGTGGGGATGTAGAATGTAGGATTTGAATACATGCTTAGAGATGTGGTATTTAGGGTCTGGACATCACCTGAATACATGCGGGGAGATGTCATTTAGGGTCTGGACATCACCAAAGTAAATGTGTGGAGATGTGGCACCAAGGGTCTGAACACCTGAATACAGGTAACATCCACATATGAAGGGCATTATGTGATGTGGAATGTTGGCTGGACAGAGAGTGGGAGTATGGTAGTAAGGCAATATGGGCTGTATATTTATTGGATGGCATCTACGGATAGCTGGATGAGAAGGGAAGCTTTGAAGAGAGCTTCTAGCAATGGTGGGATTTTATCATTGCTTGTCTTAAATGAACATAAGGTACCTAGTGGTTCAGGGATTGTGTGAAGGTATGGTACCTACGGATAAAGGAATAGTTGGAAAGATGAATCTGTGATATTTGTGCAGTTTTGTAACATATGGAGGCTGGTGTAAATTGATGGTATATAGACACAGGGGAAATGTGTAAAATTATGGTAGGCTATGGGGTTGGGAGAAGCAGCAAGTGGGCTGACATTCCTGCCTGTACACCGGCGGCCACAGAGGGCTGTCTGGGAAGTCTCAGACAGGAATGGATCAATTGGTGGACAAACAGACCTGGCGGTTTTTTCATTGATCTAAAATGGAGTTGGCTAACACCTGTGTTTACCTGGCTCTGTCCATGGAGTATCCTCAAAACTGTGTCGTGACCAGGGGAAGATGGCCTCTGCTCTTGTGGAGGCCATTGATAACTGGCTAGCGCTGCAAGCTGTCACCAAACCCAGCACCTTACATGCTGGAGCTATTATCTGTAAGGTCAGCAACACCAGCTGGTCAGTCTGACCAAAGTGACCCTCACTTGAGTGGTTTCACAACACAGCAGACTTAGCCACCCAGTCTGAGACAGCCAACTTCTCGACCTCTGTTTACCATACAGCTGAGATGGAGTAAGAGTGATTATGGCAGTATGTGGTATTCGTGGTGAGTTATCCAGGGGAATACATGAAGACCTGAGTTTGTAGTGGTGGTCCCACAAGACCATAGGCCTACCTTCGCCCATGCTGAGTCGGCTGTGCCTGCTTGTATTAGTAAGACATTACCTGCTGTTGCACCTCTCTGCTGTACCAAATCTTATTTTGTACCAACTGACCAATGATGTACAGGGATTTCATATTTCTCACGGTATGGACAGGCTTGCTGTCGCTGGCAAAGTAATAAAGGTTGGCTGATGTCGTGTTCAGGTACACGTGCTGCAGAACTGGTTACATGAGTGGGCAGGAAGTGCTGAGCGGTGAATTGACCTGCAGAAGTATGCATGTGCCAGCTGTCTTTCTGCACAGGTTGTGCATGTGGCATGTGAAGGGTAGTTGTTGTGGTGGTTAGCAGAAGCAGTGTGCAGACAGCCTACTGCCCCAGTGCTCCAAATCTCACTGGAATGAGGTCAGTCTGACCTGCATCAGGACATGTTTGGCTAAGATGGGAGCTGTTGCTTGCAGATTTGCAAGTATTGGGAAGGGGGTGGGGAGGGGATGCAGAGACAGCTGCACAGGGAAAAAGCCTGACTGCATCGATTTCTGACTCATCCATGCATCCTTTAGTTTATGTATTTTCTTTCTGTACCAGACGACAGAAGAATTTCCTCTCTCCACAGAGGCTCCATTGGCTGGTGTTCACACTGTCTCTTGGCTCTGATTGATTGGCACAAAGAGGTCATAGAAGGGGGGATTCGCTGCTGTTTGCCTGTGCTGCGGGAGTAGGGCAGCAATGCAGGCTGGTGGCCAGTGCCGGAGTATTCTGTTCTGTGATTGATAGCAGGCCTTGCTGGGTGGCTCAATTTGCCCAGTTGCAGTGTAAGGCTGTGGTGTTGTGGCGGTGCTGCAGACATGCTGACCTGCTCTAGCTCAGGGCATTTCTTGCTAGACAGACTCGTACACTATTGAATATTCTGTGGTGTTGGGGCTGTGGCCAGGCAGCAGTGTGCAGTGCGTTTGTGACTGCTGATTGAAATGCCATACTGCATTCTCATCGCTTGTCTCGCCTTCTCTTGACATTTCTACAGGATAGAGTTTATTACCTGGCTTCCTTCATTACCTCCGTGGCCTGTCAACACTGGAATACGCCCTTCACTCGTCTCTAGTCTGTGTATCTGCATGTCTGGTGCAGGGGAAAAAGGCGACTGGGTTCAGGAATGATGGCTGTGTTGTGATAGTGACCGTGTGTGATGACAGTCTAGTGTGTATGTGGTGCATGGATTTGCCAGTAAGTTGCAGGGCTGTGTTGGTTCACACTGATGCCTTGCCTGATAACAGCTAGCGTTCACTGGTACATTGTGGTGGGTGTAAGAGTATGTAGTAAGATGGTGGTGAGTGGGGCTGTTCGGCAGGCGCAATACTGCCTGCTGTACGTCAGCTCCAGCATGCCATATGTTTACTCAGCATATTTTATGAAGATGTGGACAATAGTGTGTGACTAGAGGTGAAGCTCATTTCTGTTGCTGTCACAGCGAGCATTTTACTCAGACCATCTTCATTCTCCTCTACAACTCCCTCGATTATTTTCTCTGATTGGAAAAAGAATTTTGTAACATGCACTTGCATAGCAAATCCAGATGTCCTCATGACACCTTTAATATGTATGTGGTTGTATGAAATTCATTTTATATATATACCTTAGAAACAATCAAGTGACTTAATGCCACATGGGCATTATTGCAGCCATATCTAGGAGACTTTGGAGATGTTTTCATCACATTCGTGTAAAGAAGAAAATTATCTTAGATTTATGAGAGGGCAAAAGAAAATTTATCCACATGAATCACCTCAGCTTTTAAAACGCAAATGTTGCATCTACCATTTTCACAGATAGTGTGTCTTTTACCATATTTTGTCACCCTTGGCACCACAGTGTTGCCCCAATGTCCACAGGTATGTCTTAATACCAAATGGTGTTAAGTAAACTCTAAATAACAATTCAGGTATGACATGAGCGTAAACTTGATTACATAAGGCAAGAAAGGTACAGCAAGGAATGTAACAAATTTACTGTTAAGGAACACTGTGTTAGAAGCAGTACATATATGGAAATGTGCGCAATCCACTTGTTTTCTGGAATGTTTGGTTTGATATACGCGTGTCATATGGAGTGGATATGTATGTATCTGCTGACTCTACTGGCATTGCGAGATAAGAATGAGTCGTAATTATCTGTATAAGATGGGTATTACACACATGTATCTGTATGTCCATGTGATCCAAGCTCTGTGGCTCTGATATCATATCTACTGGCATCTTACAACTGCTCACATGGTCCAAGGCTGCTCTGTGGCCCTGATATCATATCTACTGACCTCTTACAACTGTTCACATGGTCTAGGGCTGCTCTGTGGCTCTGACATCATATTTGCTGGCATCTTACAACTGTCCATATGGTCTAAGGCTGCTCTGTGGCTCTGATATCATATCTACTGGCATCTTACAACTGTTCACATGGTCTAGGGCTGCTCTGTGGCTCTGATATCTTATTTGCTGGCATCTTACAACTGTCCACATGGTCTAGGGCTGCTCTGTGGCTCTGACATCATATTTGCTGGCATCTTACAACTGTCCACATGGTCTAAGGCTGCTCTGTGGCTCTGATATCATATCTACTGGCATCTTACAACTGTCCATATGGTCTAAGGCTGCTCTGTGGCTCTGATATCATATCTACTGGCATCTTACAACTGTCCATATGGTCTAAGGTTGCTCTGTGGCTCTGATATCATATCTACTGGCATCTTACAACTATCCATATGGTCTAGGGCTGCTCTGTGGCTCTGATATATCTACTGGCATCTTACAACTGTTCACATGGTCCAAGGCTGCTCTGTGGCTCTGATATCATATCTACTGGCATCTTACAACTGTCCATATGGTCTAAGGCTGCTCTGTGGCTCTGATATCTTATTTGCTGGCATCTTACAACTGTTTACATGGTCTAGGGCTACTCTGTGGCTCTGACATCATATTTGCTGGCATCTTACAACTGTCAATATGGTCTAAGGCTGCTCTGTGGCTCTGATATCATATTTGCTGGCATCTTACAACTGTCCATATGGTCTAAGGCTGCTCTGTGGCTCTGATATCTTATTTGCTGGCATCGTACAACTGTCCATATGGTTTAAGGCTGCTCTGTGGCTCTGATATTTTATTTGCTGGCATCTTACAACTGTCCATATGGTCTAAGGCTGCTCTGTGGCTCTGATATCTTATTTGCTGGCATCGTACAACTGTCCATATGGTTTAAGGCTGCTCTGTGGCTCTGATATTTTATTTGCTGGCATCTTACAACTGTCCATATGGTCTAAGGCTGCTCTGTGGCTCTGATATCATATCTACTGGCATCTTACAACTGTTCCCATGGTCTAAGGCTGCTCTGTGGTTCTGATATCATATCTGCTTGCATCTTACAACTGTTCACATGGTCCAAGTCTGCTCTGTGTCTCTGATATCATATCTACTGGCATCTTACAACTGTTCACATGGTCCAAGTCTGCTCTGTGGCTCTGATATCATATCTACTGGCATCTTACAACTGTCCACATGGTCTAAAGGTACTCTCTAGTCCTGATGTCATGTCTACTGGCATCTTACAACTGTCCACATGGTCTAAAACTGCTCTGTGGCTCTGATGTCATATCTACTGGCATCTTACAACTGTTCACATGGTCTAGGGCTGCTCTGTGGCTTTAATATCATATTTGCTGGCATCTTATAACTGTTCACATGGTCTAAGGCTGCTCTGTGGCTTTAATATCGTATCTGCTGGCATCTTACAACTGTTTACATGGTCTAAGGCTGCTCTGCTGCTATGATATCATATTTGCTGGCATCTTACAACTGTTCACATGGTCTAAAGGTACTCTCTAGCCCTGATGTCATATCTACTGGCATCTTACAACTGTCCACATGGTGTAAGGCTGTTCTGTGGCTCTGATATCATATCTGCTGGCATCTTACAACTGTGCATGTGGTCTAAAGGTACTCTCTAGCCCTGATGTCATATCTACTGGCATCTTATAACTGTCCACATGGTCTAAAACTGCTGTGCGGCTCTGTTGTCATATCTGCTGGCCTCTTACGACTGTTCACATGGTCCAAGGCTGCTCTGTGGCTCTGATATCATATTTGCTGGCATCTTACAACTGTCCACATGGTCTAGGGCTGCTCTGTGGCTCTGATATCATATTTGCTGGCATCTTACAACTGTCCATATGGTCTAAGGCTGCTCTGTGGCTCTGATATCATATCTACTGGCATCTTACAACTGTTCACATGGTCTAAGGCTGCTCTGTGGCTCTGATATCATATCTACTGGCATCTAACAACTGTCCACATGGTCTAGGGCTGCTCTGGCTCTGATACCATATCTACCGGCATCTTACAACTGTCCACATGGTCTAAAGGTACTCTCTAGCCCTGATGTCATGTCTACTGGCATCTTACAACTGTCCACATGGTCTAAAACTGCTCTGTGGCTCTGATGTCATATCTACTGGCATCTTACAACTGTTCACATGGTCTAAAGGTACTCTCTAGCCCTGATGTCATATCTGCTGGCATCTTACAACTGTCCACATGGTCTAAGGCTGCTCTGTGGCTCTGATGTCATATCTACTGGCATCTTACAACTGTTCACGTGGTCTAAGGCTGCTCTCTAGCCCTGATGTCATATCTGCTGGCATCTTACAACTGTCCACATGGTCTAAGGCTGCTCTTTGGCTCTGATATCATATCTACTGGCATCTTACAACTGTTCACATGATCTAAGGCTGCTCTCTAGCCCTAATATCATATCTGCTGGTCTCTTACAACTGTCTACATGGTGTAAGGCTGCTTTGTAGCTCTGATATCATATTTGCTGGCATCTTACAACTGTCTACATGGCCTAAAGCTGCTCTGTGGCTCTGATATCATATTTGCTGGCATCTTACAACTGTCCACATGGTCTAATGCTGCTCTGTGGCTCTGATATCATATTTGCTGGCATGTTATAACATTATGTAAGGGTGCTCTCTGGCCCTGATTTCATATCTGCTGGCATATTACAACTGTTCACGTGATCTAAAACCTTCCATATGCTTAAGTGGATATGTCAGGTTGCTCTACGATGCTGATATCATATATACTGGCATGATCCACATATGATCTAAGGGTACTATGGGGCACAGCAGTCCATCTTGCTGCAAATAAAAGGCTCCTTATCAAAATAGTTGTGTATTTGAATAATCAATCTGGCGCTTCAGCTGCACCCAGAAGGTCTGCTGGATACCTGCCGAGTGACATCAACCCTCAGAAGAATCTCTTCATCCCTGAACCTATCTAGTCATCCTGAGGAAACATTTTCATGCCCATTGTACAATGTCATTTATACAATGTAGTCTTCATTATAGGGATTATATAATATAATATATGGGCTTGTCATTATTATGTTGTTGTCTTGGTGTTAGTGCCCCACACACGGCGCAGTTTACTATAGAGGGGTTGTGGACTTGGTGTTAGCACCCCACACATGGTGCAGTTTACTATAGAGGGGTTGTTGTCTTGGTGTTAGTGCCCCACACACGGTGCAGTTTACTATGGTGGGGATGTCGTCTTGGTGTCAACGCCCCACACATGGTGCAGTTTACTATCGGGGGGGGGGGGGGGGGGGTCTTGTTGTTAGTGCCCCACACACGGTGCAGTTTACTATGGTGGGGATGTCGTCTTGGTGTCAACGCCCCACACATGGTGCAGTTTACTATCGGGGGGGGAGGGGGGTGTCTTGGTGTTAGTGCCCCACACACAATGCAGTTTACTGTAGAGGGGTTGTTGTCTTCTTGTTAGTGCTCCACACACGGTGCCGTTTACTGTAGAGGGGTTGTTGTCTTTTGTGTTAGTGCCCCACACTCGGTGCAGTTTACTGTAGAGGGGTTGTTATCTTGGTGTTAATGCCCCACACACAGTGCAGTTTACTATAGAGGGGTTGTTGTCTTGGTGTTAGTGCCCCACACACGGTGCAGTTTACTGTAGAGGGGTTGTTGTCTTGGTGTTAGTGCCCCCAACACGGTGCAGTTTACTGTAGAGGGGTTGTTGTCTTGGTGTTAGTGCCCAACACACAATGCAGTTTACTATAGAGGGGTTGTTGTCTTGGTGTTAGTGCCCCACACACAGTGCAGTTTACTATAGAGGGGTTGTTGTCTTGGTGTTAGTGTCCCACACACGGTGCAGTTTACTGTAGAGGGGTTGTTGTCTTGGTGTTAGTGCCCAACACACAGTGCAGTTTACTATAGAGGGGTTGTTGTCTTGGTGTTAGTGCCCCACACACGGTGCAGTTTACTATAGAGGGGTTGTTGTCTTGGTGTTAGTGCCCCACACACGGTGCAGTTTGCTATAGAGGGTAGAGTATTTAAGAATGACAGAAAAGGATGTCACTGACGTTCTGAATTGTTTATCACAATTGCTCTCATTTTACTTAACATGTTAAAAAAACTATTAGAAGATTGTCAGTCCATGTAACAAAAATCTATCACATCAAAGCTCATGAATTCTGCTTTTGCCATAAAACCTGTGTGGATCCGCAAGTATCCACTGTATAATGTCATGTGAGTTACCTTTGCATTCATTAGGGCATGTACATCATACTTGTTACTGCTGGTATGGTATTATGTTGATTAGTTGACCATATAGTAGGCTTATAGCTGGACCCTCTTCTGGTCTGCAGTTCTTGACTACACTTGGAATTACCACTCTTGATGTTGGACCTGTCATTGCCCTGATTGTATAGGTGCCTTTTACTTACCATGTTTTCTCAATGTGTGTTTCAGACTTCCTACCTGCCTCCATCACCTGTGGAAAATGGTACAACCTCAGAGAAGAATGTAAGAGAATTTCTTCTGCCAGCTGCTTGCTACAAGCCTGGATAGCGCTTTTGCAAATCTTCAAAATGGGAAAAGGACATCGGCCACAGTTGCTGATTTTCCTTTTCTGTTATGCAATTGGTACAAAGCTTATGATCAATTTCAGAAAAACTTACTTTATGTAACTTATTTGCAGCGTTTGCATGAGATGTTGCTTCAAAATGTTCAAATGTGGATTACTACATGTAGGCAGCTAGTGTCTCAAGAGTTATCTCCCATACTTTGTAGAAAATATCCATTGAACATCAAGTTTGGCTCCATGACTAAGAATTTACTGTAATCATCAAACCAACAGCTTCGCCAGATGTTGTCCACAATGATTAGCTGCAAGTGGACTTTGCGCAAAATTATCTCAATGTATCATGCAAGAGGGGATGTTACAGTTCCGCACACTAACTTATTCTTTAATGATTGCTAAGGTCAAACGCTTTGAGATTGAAGTGTTTCAGACTGTTCTGGCTGTTGTGAGATACTTTTCAGATTGTTAAGTTTTTGGAATATATTCACTGTTTTAGCGATAACTGTTGATGCTGTGCAGTCTCAGCAGATCACATAGGTAGTTTGTCAACCTTTGCTGGTGTGTTTATTGTGTGTTTAAGTGTAAGCCGACTGTTGAGCACTTTGGTAGCCTGTTGCCACTGTGTCTTGCTTGTCTCCTCAGGCTCAGTGTACATGACATGACTGCTCTACCTTGTGTGGTGTCTCACTGGGATGTGCTGGAGAATTCACACAACTACCTCTGTATTTACTCGACAGTGTTTTACTAGCGTATTGCCTTTTTATTGTGTCTCTACCTGTTGATATTCCTGTGTACAGGAAGTGTGTATGTTCACCGCTTGCTGCCCAGGTTTTCCCTCTGAAGTTATAATGTTGTCTAGTATGGATGAATGTATGAAGTGCTAAACGAGGCAAATGTTTTCATCGTGTGTACATGTAGTGTAAGTGTTCATAAGTGTGTTTCTCCTGCATGGTAGTAGTTCTGACCATTGCCAAGCAGCTCTGGTCAGCCACAGGACACTTGCCTGGTTACATAAACCCGTAGATCCGAACTTGTGTGGTTTTCTGTGTTCACAAGCTCATGTCTATGGGTCTGTGTCGCCCTGGTCATAACACTCTACAGCTAGAGGACCACCGAACCGAACTACACCAGTGTCCATAATCTACAAGGATACCTCTATGCAATAAAGGATATCATTACTGAAGACAAATTGATGTACTAACTGTATCATATTATCATATTATATACTTGTTGTAAAGTTAGGCAGCAAATTTTATCATTTGTATTTCTTCAGATGTGAGTACATTTAGGTTCAGATAGGTTGTTGTTAGATAAGGTGTTGGAGGGAAGGTGTCATGAAGGAGCTGTTTTACTGTTTGTAATTTGCCATGTCCTGTCCACTTGTTGTTAATGAGCTCCTAGTATCTGTGCTGTGACTTATCTACGGGAATGAAGCTGGCTGTTATGAGGATTCGTGGTGTAATTGTGTGTATATGTGAGCAGCTGTGAGACCTGTGTCTGGCCAGAATGCCAATATGAAAGCTTGGTGAAGCTGTCGGCACTCAAGCCCTGGCTGATGGATAGATCCCCACGGAACCCCACTGTCTACCAGTCCAAGTGGCTGCTGTTGTGACTAAGGTACAAATCTGACCATAAAACTGTTCAGTGATGATTGAGTGGAGTGCTAGAGCACTGGTAAATCTATCACTAGGACCCCATACTGGTGTTTGCCTGGGCTAACCAACACCTGGCACATTTTCTAATAATCTCACTAATGCTAAGCTATCCACTCTTGCATGTTTTGTGACACGGTTAAAGTCTACTGTAACAAGACTTAAAAAGTCTGTATCAGGGTCTACCGTTAGTACTACTTACCTAGGCTGTTTTATGTCTAAGTGTATATTACGTGCTGAGGTGTGAGGCAGATTGATGGAGGAGGCGGGAGGAGCACGCCCGGAGCCTGCCAGAGGACACCAGGCGGACCACTGTTCATGGTCTCCCAGATTGAGGTAGTAGGTTGTATAGTTGAGAACTACACCACACACAGGAGAACTGTACAACCTTCTAGCTTTCCCTGGGCCATGTTTGTCATCCCGAGCTTGCCATGCCTTCATCGACGGCGTACACTTCCCCCATGGAGCTACAACTAATGTATTTATCAACTTGGACGCCGACTCTCGCATGTCTATACAAATTACAATTACCTTGTAGCTTTTATGACCTGCTGCCTTCCCAAGCTCTCCTTAAGCTTTGATTCATTCCTGACCAATCATTACTTTCACCAATAAAATTTATTTTCAAGTCGGTTAGGTATGGAATTCACCACAATCTTGTCTC
Source organism: Liolophura sinensis (assembly GCF_032854445.1). NCBI lineage: Eukaryota > Metazoa > Mollusca > Polyplacophora > Chitonida > Chitonidae > Liolophura > Liolophura sinensis. Next base: position 94,779,000 of record NC_088295.1, on the reverse strand, counting down.
TCAGTTGATCTCTGTGCATCTACTTGTAGCTGCGAACACGGTTGTATTACGGAGAGTTCGCTAATTCATGTAACAACTAAATCTCCTATTAACAGTACAGCAATGCTTCAAGCTCTATGTAAGCCAGAAATTGTTCACACGAATAAACACGGGGTTCGCTCATCCAAACTTCTGACTTGCTTTGTCACAAATTTGGCTTGTGCCAGTTTGAGAAATATATAGGGATATGGAAAACCAGATGTTTCTACCGGTTTTTTTTTTTTTTTTGTTTTTTTTGTTTTTTTTTTTTTTTTGCTCTTAATTCTTCTTGGGTTGGCAACCAATGGTTTTCTCATGGGGATGTTATGTAACTTTTGACATCAGCTGATCCTCTTCATTTCTTTTGGTGCCAGACGACCTTTGACCTGAAGAGATGGTTTGTAAACGATAAATACCATTCCAAATATGCATGACAGCCATATAATGAGTTCAGTTCTTTCGCTGTCTGTCTTTGTGACAAATTCATTATATATGGCGTTCTTTGACTAGGAGAGCCTGTGTCCGGTCAGTCTATTAGACTTTTGGAATACTGACCGTAGTCTTTAGAACCAGTGGCAGTTTAGAGATAGTCCGTGGTCTGGCCGGTCGACCGGCGTCCAGAGCGAGTCAGTCACCTTAGGTTCTGATATCGGCGCAAGAAGTGATTAGCAGCGGGCGTCCACGGGCAGGTCCCGCTCTTAATGGCCTCTCCTGAAGGAGCCGACCACTAAACATCTGTCTCATCTATGAGGGGCATCAAAATAATATCCCACTCCATTTACGAGCGAGATGGACAACTAATGGCCTTAGGGAGCGAATTAAAGAGTGGCGAGTTTGGGTAGGCTTCCCTTACGGCTCGTTTGTCTTATAGCTGTCCGTCCACATGAATGCAACTGCTGAGCGGACAACGGCCTGGGCAGTTTGCTGGCCTGGCTGCAGTTATCATGAATATGCCCTAGTCTTGCGTTATATGTTACAGATGTGATATACACAGCAGTTAACGAGGGACAAAGTTGTAAAAACCTTCTCCAATTGCCTAGAATAATATCAAGGAACTGATTGTATGGTAGAAGTTGACAGATGGTGCGGAATTGAGACTTCGGTGACATGAAGTTACATCGTTGGAGAATACAAGTTTTGTGACCTCGTCATGGGCGTGAACAAATGTTGTTCCGAACATGCCCCGGGTGCCCCAAGAAAGCAGCGTTTCTGAGAACTAGTCATATCCTGCTTCTATAAGTGACCCATCGGACAGTGTCGCTTGACATGGTGCTATCACACCCTTGACATTGCTTTGGGTCTAGGCACGTGGGCACACGCTATTCCCCTATATCTGACTGCCTCTCTCCCGTATGAGCTGTGCGTGAAAGGAGATAGGTGCTTCCAACACCCACTACTGTCTGTCCCGTCTGGTTACACACTACTGAACGGTTGCCCGCCCGCCCCGCCCACACTTGCCCATCATTCCCCAGAACTGCCCCAGATCGCCCTCTCTATTTGCCTTCCAGTCTGCTCCATGTAATCCTTACTTGAGAGGGGGAGGGGAGGGGTTTTTCATCATGTGCCGTGCGCCGCTGAAGAGAGAGGGCCCTCCCCTCTCCCTGAGACCTTAACTTGAGATCTTCCCAATCACTGTCTCAGGTTACTGTCTTAGGTACAGGGTGGGGTGTCCTCAACCGTCCTCTTAGCCCTGGGTACTAACATCACTCTTGATCGCTACTAATGGCTAGTGTCTGCAAACAACGTTTGTATCTGTAGCTATTTGCAGTGGTTCTTACGTCTGGCATAACCATTAGATGGAATTGTTCAGTTCCAACGCTGGTAGTTTTTTTTTTGTTTTTTTGTTTGTTTGTTTTTTTGGCAGTTATTGAATCATCTGTTCATTCTTTTCACTTGCCCGTGTAAATGAAAAGTTTTTCCGAGTCATTTACCTTATTTAAGCGAAATTGTTGATATTGTTCTGAACTGAAAAATTGTTTCTTTTTTATGTAAATAGTATAGCCAGGCACTTTTTTGGCTGAAATCATGAAATACTTGTTCAACAAGAGAAGCTGTTGGTTTGGGAAAACGAGTAATATGTGTTACATTTGAATCCACATTTGAAAACCATTTGTCAGAAATTATTGAACTGTATTTACAAGGTGATGAATAAAAACCCCATATTATTGCCCTAACAGTCGTGTATATTAGTCATTTGTGTTTGTTATATTAGTCATTTGTGTTTGGTTCATGCAGACGTAAGTCTGTAACTATAGAGGGCTTAAGGACTCAAGTAGTTTGCATTGGCAAACTAACACAGGGTTTGTGATGTATGTAATTCGCAAAGTTTTCACGTGAACAGAAAGGTTCGTCCGTCCTCTAAGCAACTTATCCCCACCCCCACCACCACAAAACCTCCTCTAAGCTATCATAGAGGCTTCAGAATTCTGTGTAATTCAGCTGTGGAGGAATTGCCGATTCGGGCTAACCTATTCTGTCTGACCGCTCACCGTCGGGACACGATTCGCCAAAAACCACGCCGTAAATAACGTATTGACAAGCTGGGACGTTAAACATTCTGGCAACGGTTTGTACACGATTAGGTAGTATTCTTATTATTGAGGCTTTGGCCTTTTAGTCTCTGGACTATTGCAAAAAAAAATACAACAAAAAAAAAAAACACGTGGTATAATGCTGAGACCGCTTGTGCCAATATATAAAGCGCTTGTTTTCCTTCAAAGCATTTTAAGAATAGACATGTAATGATAAAAGTTTCTTTCTTAGTGTTTTCTTTGGTGATATATATATATATTTTTTTTTTGGCTTGGAATACTGTAAAGATATGAAGTTTGAGGTTGGCAAGAAAGGATATCAGATGTCAAGCATAACGCCTAGTGGCAGGAAAACAACATTAATATCCAGAGAGCACTGTAACTACATGCAGAACTAAGCGAACTGGCCACTGATGTGAACACAGCGGTCCTCATTCACAGTTTATGGTCCACAGTTCCACTCAACACTTTGCCTTTCTGGATGATCAGTGGCGTCCATCTACAAAAACAGCAAATGCAACTAAAGCAAATAGAAGATTATTCCTAGACTATAACAAGTATCTCCGGTAACAGCATTCGGTCAGACGGACGGTCCGGCTCCTCGTCACGTCCTAAAGATTGCGGCTGTTAATGACGAAGAGCTTGAGCCGTTTCCTCCAATAAAGAACATTCGATGGGCTTTTTAGAAGTAATGGACTAACGGCGGTTTGGCCAGACAGTTTCTCTCGGCCGGGTCTCACTGGTACTATAATAGGAAGGTAGAAAGCGCATCCAAACAACTGGACTGATTGGTGTGGAATTGAACTATTCCGTCTGCCCGTCTGTTTGTAACATAGTTATAGAAGTGACATAAACTATAGAGCCGTGTTACCGGCTTGGGAGAAATGCGCCATAATTCATATAGGTGAAGTGAAAGGATACAGGATTGACCAACAAGGGTTTGTATGGTCTGAGCGATATCCAGTCCACTTCATCCCGTACGGCAATAAATAACCTGAAAGCTTCTGTACAAGACAGGAAAATGGTTATGTTCGGAAGAAAGACCGACTTGAAGACACGTGGCTACATCAAACGGCAGTGGTCAGACTGATCTATGTCCCTGCGGACCTGACCGGCGCTAGCGTTCTCCCAACGACACTCGCTGGTCAACTGACGGCCAATCTCCTCTACTGATATACAGCTGAGTCAGTCTAGACAGACCGCGCGATGCCTTCTATTAAATAAAGCACGGCCAGCCAGCAACGCTGGACAATTGATTGAACTGGTGAAACCTTATATCGTCTGCGCCGACTTATTGTCTTCCGATAGACGTGTACATAACTGCCACATCAGTTTGACATCAGACAATTACAGGGGAAAAGGTAGGAGAGCCTTTGGACACGATCTCCGACCAGCACATTACAGCTGTTCTCTCCAAATAACCCATGTATATATCATCATTAGTCATACATGATAAACTATTTTCCAGACATCGAAAGGCCTGCACCCAAAGGAAACCAATGAAAAAAATCAGTGGTAATTCTCTGATATATATATATAAATGGACAGGTTTTTAATTTTAAGCCTCCAAACAAACTGGCTGTTTTGCGGCGACTTCCCCTGATAAGGGGAATTGGTGTGATTCTTATCGGTCGAGGACAAGTCCGTACAACATTTAACACTTTCACTTTTCGAACCGAAATGGGTCCCAAAAAACCACTGCGTTTAAAGCCTACGTGTAGTATTGCTTCGCATATCACCACAGTATAAATCCCAATCTAGTGAAATTTCCTTCGATTGATTGTAATTGTTGAGAAGAACGTCAACGGGATCCCTTGTCAATAGATCTCCGATTTGTTAAGGAATACAGGGAAATTTATCAGTGTAAAGGGATACAGCATAGCAACTTAACCCATAGCGACAATGTGATGGTTAGCAACCAGTGAAATCCGGCCTCATGTCAGTTTATCAAGGCATCGTACCCAATATATCCAAGATTGCCTTGACAAGTTAGATTCTCTGCTATATCCTGTGTATGATACTAGTTCCGAATAAGTGTTTGCTTGGTGTTACAGATCGCTTTCTATATTATAAGGGTCATGTTGAAACGCCATGACTCTAAGACATGACTCAGCTCCACTGAGACGAATGAAGTGACATCCGGGCGTCCAGTACTTAGCCTCCTTAACTGTGCACCAGGCGACCATCTTAGTTTACTCCGGGCGTCCAAAACTTACAGACTCCTTAACTGTGCACTGAGCGACCATCTTAGTTTTCTCCGGGCGTCCAGTGCTTTTTGTTTCCTTAATAACTGTGCACTGAGCGACCATCAAGAGAGAGTCAGTTGTATAGTCTGTGTCCTAACTCAACTAGAGATTGAACGCGGATCGCCCGTGAACGAGGCGCCCGCTCTTATCACTCGGCCATGCCGGGGAAATGTGATGTTTACCACAATAAATACTGCTGAGGTTTCTTAAACAAAACATAAGTGAAATATTCTTAAAGGAGGAGAAAACATCAAAACCACAAAGTTCAGATAAAAGAACGTAAGGGAAAGTTAGGTGTAATTGTGATCTTCAATATTTTTTTAGATTTTTCTTTCAAGAGAAAAAGGCACCCGAAAATAACTTTTGTATGACGGGTATTTGCGACAACCTCTTGGTATATATAGTCATTGGGTAGAAAGTCAGAAATGAAGATGTAACACATGCTTAATAAAAATATTTGCACTAGAATTTGGTGTTTTCAACTAACAACTGTATACAACCTGGATTTTGATCGTATTTATGTTATATTAATAAATATTATCATAATTCAGTGTTTGTATAAAGAAAAAATGTACATTGAAATAAATTATTAGACATTCATCACATCCTTATTTACAACATTATCATGCAAAGACTATATATACCAACAGGTAGTTCTAAATACCCACCATACAAAATATTAATTAAATACCGTTTTCTCCTGGAAAATAATCGAAAAAATATTAATAATCATATAACCGAATAGCTCCTCACACTCTTTGAAAATGTTGACATCATTTTCTTATCTTTTAAATACGGTGTAAAACACTAATGAAATACATAAATGAAACAAACACCATGTTACAGTGTGAAATCTGGAGTTTGAAAGAGACGAGCAACGGGCTCCTCACACCACACCAGGCCGGTTCCTCACACCACACCAGACGGGTATGTCATTCGATTTTAATCGTTGATTTCATAATTATGTAATAACCGTTCAAACCGATGATTTTGAGCGGCCCTCCGGTTTTCCAGCAACCAGCTGGTGGTCACGAGTTTCCTCCGGGCTCTGCCCGGTTTCATCACTCTAAAATGCTGGTTATAGTCGTACAAGTAAAATATAACTCCAATCAAATAAATAAATAAATACCATTCAAATTGGGTATTTTAACTTGTAACACCATTTCAAACGGTGATTTTACAATCATGTAATACCATTTCAACCAGTGATATAATAACAATGCAACACCATTCCAACCAGCGATATTTAAACTATGTAATACCATTCCAACCAGTGATATTATCACTTGGTAATACCATTTCAGCCAGTGATCTTATAACAATGCAACACCATTCCAACCAGTGATATTATCACTTGGTAATGCCATTTCAGCCAGTGATCTTATAACAATGCAACATCATTCAAACCAGTGATATTATCACTTGGTAATACCATTTCAGCCAGTGATCTTATAACAATGCAACACCATTCAAACCAGTGATATTATCACTATGTAATACCATTCCAACCAGTGATATTATAACTATGTAATTTCATTCCAACCAGTGATATTATAACAATGCAACATCATTCAAATCAGTGATATTATCACTATGTAATATCATTCGAACCAGTGATATTATAACTATGTAATACCATTCGAACCAGTGATATTATAACAATGCAACACCATTCAAACCAGTGATATTATCACTATGTAATACCATTCCAACCAGTGATATTATAACTATGTAATTTCATTCCAACCAGTGATATTATAACAATGCAACATCATTCAAACCAGTGATATTATCACTATGTAATACCATTCCAACCAGTGATATTATAAGTATGTAATACAATTCAATCCTTTAAGTCATGTCGGTTATCAAGCTTTATTAATCTGGTACTTGTGTGGTACTTGTGTATGTGTGTGTTTAGGGCCACATGTGGTACTTGTGCATGTGTGTGTTTAGGGCCACATGTGGTATTTGTGTATGTGTGTGTTTAGTGTCACATGTGGTATTTGTGTATGTGTGTGTTTAGGGCCACATGTGGTACTTGTGCATGTGTGTGTTTAGGGCCACATGGGGGACTTGTGTATGTGTGTGTTTAGTGTCACATGTGGTATTTGTGTATGTGTGTGTTTAGGGCCACATGTGGTACTTGTGCATGTGTGTGTTTAGGGCCACATGTGGTATTTGTGTATGTGTGTGTTTAGTGTCACATGTGGTATTTGTGTATGTGTGTGTTTAGGGCCACATGTGGTACTTGTGCATGTGTGTGTTTAGGGCCACATGTGGTATTTGTGTATGTGTGTGTTTAGTGTCACATGTGGTATTTGTGTATGTGTGTGTTTAGGGCCACATGTGGTACTTGTGCATGTGTGTGTTTAGGGCCACATGGGGGACTTGTGTATGAGTGTGTTTAGTGCCACATATGGTACTTGTGTATGTGTGTGTTTAGGGCCACATGTGGTACTTGTGCATGTGTGTGTTTAGTGCCACATGTGGTACTTGTGTATGTATGTGTTTAGTGCCACACGTGGTACTTGTGCATGTGTGTGTTTAGTGCCAGGTGTGGTACTTGCGCATGTGCGTGTTTAGTGTCACGTGTGGTACTTGTGAATGTGTTTGTTTAGTGCCACGTGTGTTACTTAACCACGTGTGTCCTTAGTGCCACATGTGCCACGTTTATCTCCATTTTGACATAATAATTATTCTATGTATCCATGTAGTGAATTGTTATCGTGTGAAAATGAAGACAAATTTCTTTAGAAGACGTTTCTTTAGTTCAGGTATTTGTGCATTTGCTCCAGGCGTATCACTATTTCGTCATAATAATCATTGTGTGTATCCATGTAGTGAATTGTGCACCTGCTAAAATGAAGACACGTTTCTTTAGTGCAGGTATTTATGCATTTGCTCCAGGTGTATCCTCACCTTAACTAAAACTACTACATGCAAAGCGTAAAATGAAACTTTCTGATAACATGAGCATTTTCGTTATTTAAACGTCATCAGTTTTCATAATGACGATGTCATTTTTGTGCATGAACTTTGTAAATTGTGGGATTTGTTAAACAAGACCATATTTTGTTGTTTTGTCTTTTTTCCATCTCAGTTATTGACAACTTATTTTACATATCCATGGTCATACGCAGAACAACAGAAACAGAACAATAATAGAATGGGAATCGGTGAGGAAAAAGGGTGAAATATTACCTGCATTCTTCTGAAGATGGCAGCATTTTTTATGAATCACATGATACCGATGATGAGTTCAGGAACGCATGAGATCGCATGATCCGGGTAATGATCACATGATGTGGGTAATGAGATCACGTAATCTTAATGATCCCGATGAGGGTCTACTTTTTGCAAAGAAGTGCACCTTGGTATGACTCATTACACACGGAAGGGTGATGGATTTTACAAATATATTATAAAAGAAAACATGACTGCATACAGCCAATAGATACTGATTTTTAAACTCACTTTTAGCTCATTACAGCCGTAAATGAGGAGAGCCACTTCTCGTCATGTATGTCCGGCTTGGACGCTGTGTACTGTGACCTCCACAGCCAACCTCAGACACATAGTGCCACAACCTCAGACACATAGTGCTACTTCTCGTCATGTATGTCCGCCTTGGACGCTGTGTACTGTGACATCCACAGCCAACCTCAGACACATAGTGCCACAACCTCAGACACATAGTGCTACTTCTCGTCGTGTATGTCCGCCTTGGACATTTTGTATCGTGACCTCTGCAGCCAACTTCAGACACATAGTACCACTTCTCGTCATGTATGTCCGCCTTGGACGCTGTGTACCGGAAGGGTGATGGATTTTACAATTATATTACAAAAGAAAAATTGAATGCATGCAGCCAATAGATACTGATTTTAAACTCACTTTTTAGCTCAATACAGCAAATGTTTCTGTACAGGAAAAGAAAATTAGATTGGCCTTGGATGTTGTGTGCCATTCCCTCTGCAGACACCCTCAGACACAGAGAGCCACCCCTCGTCATGTATGTCCGCCTTGGGCGTTGAGTACCGTGACCTCTGCAACCAGCGTCAGACACGTAAAGCCACTTCTCGTCATGTATGTCCACCTTGGACGTGTTGAATCGTGACCTCTGTTGCCAACGTCAGGCACGTACAGCCATGTACACGTCAGATATGTACAGTTACCGTGAAAAAAATTTACATACAAATAGCCAAATCCAAATGACGACTTCTTTTGAACTGGTGAGCAAGTTGAGAAAGCTGTCAATTCACACTGGACAATAAAATAAATTTTGAGTCTTCATACACTTCAGGCTCTATTTTGTGTTTACATACCAAAACAACACAGCCAAAAGTGAAACTCTCCTTCAGTATGGTGATCAACTCTTTGAGAGACCTTGTCATTTTTCAGCTGATTAAAAATTTATGATTAAAAAAAAATCTATTAAAAAAAATGTGGTGAATTTTTGATCATAGAAAATTTAATACAGTATATATGGTATTTAGTGAATAGGCTAGCGGGGATATTTATATCCTATAATATAATCAGTGTTAAAACCTCGGTAAGGCTGCATGTCAGGTCACGCTGACTTTATCACATGTGGTTGAGTCACTTCATGGGCCTTAGGAAAGCAGAAACACAAGTATTATTATACTTTTTAAACGTTTCTTTTTTCATACACACTTGCAGCTACAACTGGGCAACATAGTTAACCATTTATGCCTTGCATATAATGAAATTAAACTTAAAATGATTTTCTTATTCATTTATTTTTTTATTCATTGTTTTAGTTTCACTTTAACAGGATGTGAATAAAAATACTCATGACAAATAATTCATTGCTCCTGTTATCACCCTGCTCTTAATTGTGTACTTGTTTTACTTGTACACTAACAATTTGTTAACACTCTACCCCTGATTGTGTACTTGTTTTACTTGTACACTAACAATTTGTTAACACTCTACCCCTGATTGTGTACCTGTTTTACTTGTACACTAACAATTTGTTAACACTCTACCCCTGATTGTATACATGCTTTACTTGTACACTAACAATTTGTTAACACTCTACCCCTGATTGTGTACTTGTTTTACTTGTACACTAAGAATTTGTTAACACTCTGCCCCTGATTGTATACATGCTTTACTTGTACACTAACAATTTGTTAACACTCTACCCCTGATTATGTACTTGTTTTACTTGTACACTAACAATTTGTTAACACCCTGCTCTTGATTGTGTACTTGATTTCCTTGTACACTAACAATCTGTTACACTATGATCCTATTTGAGTACTCTTTTTACTAGTATACTAACAAGTTGTTAACACCCTGCCCCTGGTTGTGTATTTGTCTTAATTGTACGGTAACAATTTAACACTCTGCCCCTGATTGTGTACTTGTTTTATTTGTAGGCTAACAATCTGTTAAAACCCTGCCCCTGATTGTATACTTGTTTTACTTGTAGGTTAACAATCTGTTAAAACCCTGCCCCTGATTGTATACTTGTTTTACTTGTAGGTTAACAATCTGTTAAAACCCTGCTGCTGATTGTATACTTCTTTTACGTGAACACCAACAATTTGTTAACACCCGGCCCATGATTGTGTATGGATTTACTAGTCCATTTTGTTAACTTTCTTCTCCTGGTTGTGTACTTGTTTTACTCGTACAATAACAACCTGTTAACACCCTGCCCCTGATTTGTGTACTTGTTTTACTAGTCCACTAGCATTTTGTTAAAATCCTTCCCCTGATTGTGTACTTGTTTTACTTGTACACTAACATTTTGTTAATATCCTTCATCTGGTTGTGTTCTTGTTTTACTTGTACACTCACATTTTATTAACATCCTTCCCCTGGTTGTGTACTTGTTTTACTAGTCCACTAACATTTTGTTAACATCCTGCCCCTGATTGTGTACTTGTTTTACTAGCCCACCAACATTTTAACATCCTGCCCCTGGTTGTGTACTTGTTTTACTAGTCCACCAACAGTTTGTTAACATCCTGCCCCTGGTTGTGTACTTGTTTTACTAGTCCACTAAAATTTTTTAAAATCCTGCCCCTGGTTGTGTTCTTGTTTTACTAGCCCACCAACAATTTGTTAACATCCTGCCCCTGATTGTTTACTTGTATATAATGCGTTGTAAAATGCACTGTATGTTTCCAGTCACATAAATCTGAACTGAATCCGTTGTACCAAAACACCATAAAACCATTGTTTATCTGTTTTGAAAGTGGATGTTGATGTTTTTAACGGGGATGGGCAATAATCAACACATTTGAACCTGTTCTCTGGATTGCCACTAGGCAGGCCTAACCAAGGCACACGGTAAGCTTCAAATGTTAATATATGTATAATATCTTTTAATATTTTAACATTAGATCACATCCTGAATTGACAGGTATGGCGATCATATCTTGAATTGAGATGTACGGCGATCACATCCTGAACTGACAGGTATGGCGATCATATCTTGGATTGACATACATGGCGATCACATTCTGAATTAACATGTATGGCGATCACATCCTAAGTTAAAATGTATGGCAATCACGTCCTGAATTGACATGTATGGCGATTTTATCTTGGATTGACATGTATGGCGATTTTATCTTGGATTGACGTGTATGGCGATCCCATCCTGAACTGACATGTATGGCTATCATATCTTGGATGGACATGCATGAAAATCATATTTTGGATTGACATGTATGGCAAGCACATCCTCAAGTGACATGTATGGCGATCATATCTTGGATTGACATGTATGGAGATGACATCCAGGATTGACATGTATGGCGATCACATCCTGAATTGAGATGTATGGCAATTATATCTTGGATTGACATATATGGCCATCACATCCTGAATTAACATGTATGGCCATCACATCCTAGATTGCTAGCAATTCCATTAAAGGCCCAGAGGAAATAAACATGTCTTTGTAGGATCCATGGAATTCTATTTTCGTTACAATGGGGCAAACAAACATGTCATTGTATGATCTGTGAAATCATATAGTTACAGTCGGGTCAATAAACATGTCTTTGTATGATCCATGGAATCCTATTTTCGTTACCAAAAGGCCACTCATTTAACCATTACAATTTCAGACACTGTGTTGTTTTTCCTTTTTAAAATTAAAATTCCTGACGATTTAGATCTCAATTTGACTGGGTAAAACCTGACACAATAGCGATATAAAACACATCTCAATTTTGTTAGGCCTGATGCCCTACCTGAGACCGGCTTACACCCGGGTGTAAAAGACCCAGATGACACACTGTATAACGTTCACAAGGCTTTATTCTGAAGAAGAATAAAAAGGGAATTTCGTTAGGACATAATCAAAACATGGCGATTGTCTCAAGGATGGTAAATGAGTGCACGATTTAAATAACAACAAATCATAATTAATTTTCATGGGATACTGTAAATTAAGTAAAATAAAGTAATACAATGTGTTTAAATGAATTCTGACTCGAGTTTGCTTTACACAAATATGAACTAAATGAAATAAATCTATATATACTTGTACAATTGTTAACTCTGCAAAACCCCTGTACAGTTTTGGAACAAAAATAAAGTTACAATATATTACACTTTCCAAACACATATTGTCTTTTGACATTTAGAGTTAAGCCCCTTATTTCCATTATTCCAACAAAAGTAGTCGCCCCTGTTGAGCGTATTCCATCAGGAGTTATCCCCCTTGTTTACATACTTTTGACTTCACACACGTTCGTGGATTTCTACTACGAAATACGAAAGGAAATATTCCTCTAAGCCACTCAGGCTTTCTATCTAGCTTTACTGGAGTTACAAACTATTAAAAGACTACTGTTATTTCAATCAGAAATCTAGCGAATACGAAGCGTAACATTACGTTATGTTAATTAAATGGAAACAACAACGACGTCTGAAGGTGACCGATAGGCAACTACTTTGTAAGTTCATCTACTAATTAGTACAACGATGTGCTCATTCGGCATAACTATACAAGTAACTATGTATTCAACAACTATCATATGGCTAAAGGAATCTGCATGATTACATACCTGAAGAAGAATAAAAAGGAAATTTCGTTAGGACATAATCAAAACGTGGCGATCGTCTCAAGGATGGTAAATGAGTGCGCGATCCCACAATCCTTTGCGTCTGAAGTCACGCTGTCCCAAACACACAAACACACATTCCTTATGTTTTTCATTACAGGTTATGAAAAATACTAACAGAAAATTGTGCCACAATGATAGTTAACAAAAGAAATGTTACAAAAGATGGTTACTTCAGTGTGGTGAGATTGCACATGTATATGGGGCCCCACACTGGCTGAGACTGTTAGGCCTGGTGCCCTGGCAGAGACTGATAGGCCTGATGCCCTGCCTGAGACTGTTAGGCCTGATGCCCTGGTTAAGACTGTTAGGCCTGATGCCTTGGTTAAGACTGTTAGCCGTGATGCCCTGGTTGAGACTGTTAGGCCTGACGCTGTAGTTGAAACTGTTATGGCTTACGCCCTGCCTGAGACTGTTAGGCCTGATTTCCTGTCTGAGACTGTTAGGCCTGACGCCCTGGCTGAGACTGTTAGGCCTGACGCCCTGGCTGAGACTGTTAGGCCTGACGCCCTGGCTGAGACTGTTAGGCCTGACGCTGTAGTTGAAACTGTTATGGCTGACGCCCTGCCTGAGACTGTTAGGCCTGACGCCCTGCTTGAGACTGTTAGGCCTGACGCCCTGGCTGAGACTGTTAGGCCTGACGCCCTGGCTGAGACTGTTAGGCCTGATTTCCTGGCTGAGACTGTTAGGCCTGATTTCCTGGCTGAGACTGTTAGGCCTGACGCCCTGCTTGAGACTGTTAGGCCTGACGCCCTGGCTGAGACTGTTAGGCCTGATTTCCTGGCTGAGACTGTTAGGCCTGATTTCCTGGCTGAGACTGTTAGGCCTGACGCCCTGCTTGAGACTGTTAGGCCTGACGCCCTGGCTGAGACTGTTAGGCCTGATTTCCTGGCTGAGACTGTTAGGCCTGATTTCCTGGCTGAGACTGTTAGGCCTGACGCCCTGCTTGAGACTGTTAGGCCTGACGCCCTGGCTGAGACTGTTAGGCCTGACGCCCTGGCTGAGACTGTTAGGCCTGACGCCCTGGCTGAGACTGTTAGGCCTGATATGCCTTGCTTCAGATTATTATTTATTTATCTGATTGGTGTTTTACGCCGTACTCAAGAATATTTCACTTATACGACGGCGGCCAGCATTATGGTGGGTGGAAACCGGACACAGCCCCGGAGAAACCCACGACCATCCCCAGGTTGCTGCCATACCTTCCCACTTACGGCCGGAGAAGAAGCCAGCGACCGCATTGGTGAGAGACTCTTGGGTCATTACGCTGCGCTAGCGCGCTAACCAACTGAGCCACGGAGCCACGGAGGTCTAACTATTAGGCCCACTCTAACCATTAAAGTAAATCATGAATGTGTCATGAAGTAAATCAGTAATAACGTCACACAACACCTGGGCATGGCTAAAATCAGTAGCAATGCCACACAATACCTGGGCATGGAGTAAATCAGTAATAACGCTACACAACGCCTGGTCATGGAGTAAATCAGTAATAATGTCACACAACACCTGGCCATGGAGTAAATCAGTAATAATGTCACACAACACCTGGCCATGGAGTAAATCAGTAATAACGTCACACAACACCTGGCCATAGGGTAAATCAGTAATAACGTCACAAAACACATGGTCATGGAGTAAATCGGTAATAACACTACACAAGACCTGGTCATGGAGTACATCAGTGATAACGCCACACAACGCCTGGCCATGGAGTAAATCAGTAATAACGCCACACAACACTTGGCCATGGGGTAAATCAGTAATAACTCCACACAACATCTGGCCATAAAGTAAATCAGTGATAACGCCACACAACACCTGGCCATAGAGTAGATTATTAATGACGCCACACAACACATGGCCATGGAGTAAATCAGTAACAACGCCACACTATACCTGGCCATGGGGTAAATCAGTAATAACTCCACACAACACCTGGCCATGGAGTAAATCAGTAATAACGCCACACTATACCTGGCCATGGGGTAAATCAGTAATAACTTCAAACAACACCTGGTCATGGAGTAAATCAGTAATAACGCCACACAACACCTGGCCATAGGGTAAATCAGTAATAACATCACACAACACCTGGCCATAGGGTAAATCAGTAATAACGTCACACAATACCCGGTCATGGAGTAAATCGGTAATAACACTACACAAGACCTGGTCATGAAGTAAATCAGTGATAACGCCACACAACATCTGGCCATAAAGTAAATCAGTGATAACGCCACACAACATCTGGCCATGAAGTAAATCAGTGATAACGCCACACATCTGACCATGAAGTAAATCAGCAATAACGCCACACTATACCTGGTCATTAAGTAAATCAGTAATAACGCCACAGAACACCTGTGTATGTTATGGACCGTATTACATTGTGGTTTTGAACTCCTTATGCACATATCGTATTCAGTCGGCTTTTTTAAACTATTCTGACATGATATGCTAAGGTGTTTTTTTAATCACAAACATGCATATTCTCTGTTTTCTCAATCACTCTGAGATTTATGTTTTCTCCTTAGCCTTATCACCACTTTCACATCACGTTTCACATGCTGTTTTATGGAACACTTTGACATTTGTTTTCTGACACCATATAGGGCCTACTTCATGTGGTTTTCTATCAACCTAAAAAGAAAAAAAGACAGCTGATAATTAACCGTGGTTTTAACGAAAGAGGGGTGAAAATAGACCTGTTAGGCCGCAGCAATTTTGTTTCAACGTGCATGGTAACTCTAATCAACTTCTAATCTGAAATCCTTACGAAACCATGGAGGTAGAGACCGGAAACACAATGTCGGGTTATAGAACTAATTCACAAATAACTTGTTAAAACTAATTAACATGGCGGTGCTCTGATTTTCTCATTGTGCTCCATTTTACTTACTTTGAACTGCGATATATCGATTATGCAACATCACATTTTTTTTTAAAGTGTACGCCTTACACTTCATATGGGATGCCCCCGGTACTTGTACTTTATCGATGTATGGGCCTATATGCATTTGGTCTAGTGCTGTATTTTCTGTTAGCATTGTATTCTATTGTCATTTTCTACATGAAAACAAAATTATATTTTATTGTGAGTACGACGTAAACACAGATCAAATGAATAAATGGTTGATGGCAAAAGATATATATTGTTTAATAATTTGATATAGGGACACCAGTATCAGACTTCGAATATTTTGGAGTGAAGATTTCTATGTGACGATTCTGGGTGGAGTTTTCTGTATGATAATTTTACGGTTAAGATTTAAAGGTGAAGATTATGGGGTGAGTTTTTCTGGGTTAAGTATTTTGAGCAAATGACCCCGGATATGGTCCAGGAAAGCATTAACGGACAACCCTCCGGAGCACGCGTCCACATCCATGAGGGTCTCGCCGTCTTCTGTGACAATCTGACGGCGGAACCAAGGTGAGCAGGATTAGAACACGTGTCCACATCAGTGAGGGTCTCGCTGTCTTCTTTGAGAACCCGACTGTGGAACTGTAAGCAGGATTCAAACTCGTGTCCACATCAGTGAGAGTCTCGCTGCCTTGTGTGAGAACCTGACAGCGGAACCAATGTGAGCAGAATTCGAAAACGTGTCCCCATCCATGAGGGTTTCGCTGTCTTCTGTGAGAACCTGACGGCCGAACCAATGCGAGCAGGATTAGAACAACTGTCCACATCAGTGAGGGTCTCCCTGTATACTGTGAGATCCTGACGGCGGAACCAGTGTGAGCAGAATTCGAAAACGTGTCTCCTTCCATGAGGGTTTCGCTGTCTTCTGTGAGAACCTGACGGCCGAACCAATGCGAGCAGGATTAGAACACGTGTCCACATCCATGAGGGTTTCGCTGTCTTCTTTGAGAACCAGACTGTGGAACTGTAAGCAAGATTCGAACTCGTGCCCACATCAGTGAGAGTCTCGCTGTCTTGTGTGAGAACCTGACAGCGAAACCAATGTGAGCAGAATTCGAAAACGTGTCCCCATCCATGAGGGTTTCGCTGTCTTCTGTGAGAACCTGACGGCCGAACCAGTGCGAGCAGGATTAGAACAACTGTCCACATCAGTGAGGGTCTTTCTATCTTCTGTGAGAACCTGACTGCGGGACCAGTGTGAGCAGAATTCAAACACGCATCCTCATTGGTTACGGTCTCTGTTTTTTTGGTGAGAACCAGGCGGGGGAACCAATGTGAGTAGGATTAGAACACGTGTCCACATCAGTGAGGGTCTTGCTGTGAGAACCTAACGGCGGAACCAGTGTAAGCAGGATTAAAACACGCGTCCACATCAGTGAGGGTTTCGCTGTCTTTTGTATGAACCTGACGGCGGAACCAATGTCAGCAGGATTCGAACACGTGTCCCCATCTATAAGGGTCTCTCCGTCTTTTGTGCGAACCTGACGGAGGAACCAATATGAGCAGGATTCGAACACGTGTCCCCTTCAGTGAGGGTGTCTCGCTGTCTTCTGTGAGAAACTGACGGGGGAACCAATGTGAGCAGGATTAGAACACGTGTCCACATCAGTGAGAGTCTCTCTGTCTTTTGTGAGCTCTTAACGGCGGAACAAATGTGAACAGGATTAGAACACGTGTCCACCTCGATGAGGGTGTCGCTGTCTTTTGTGAGAACCTGACAGCGGGACCAGCATGAACAGGATTAGAACACGTGTAAACATCAGTGAGAGTCTCGCTGTCTTTTGTGAGAACCTGACAGCGGGACCAGCATGAACAGGCTTAGAACACATGTCCACATCAGTGAAAGTCTCGTCGCCTTTTGTGAGAACCTGACAGCGGGACCAGCATTAACAGGATTAGAACACGAGTCGACTTCAGTGAGAGTCTCGCTGTCTTTTGTGAGAACCTGACAGAGGAACTAATGTGAGCAGGATTCAAACACCTGTCCACATCAGTGAGACTCTCGCTGTTTTCTTTGAGAAACTGATGGAGGAACAAATGTGAGCAGGATTAAAACACGTGTACACCACATCAATGAGGGTCTCGCTGTCTTCTGTGAGAACCTGACGGCGGAACCAAGGTGGGCAGGATGAGAAGGCCCGTCCACATCAGTGAAGGTCTCGGTGTCTTCTGTAAGATCCTAGCGGCGGAACTATTGTGAACAGGATTAGAACACGAGTCCACCTCCATGAGGGTCTGTCTTCTGTGAGAACCTTACGGTGAAACCAGTGTTAGCAGGATTCAAACACGCATCCTCATTGGTCAGGGCCTTGGTGTTTTCGGTGAGAACCAGACGGAGGAACGAATGTGAGCAGGATTAGAACACGTCTCCACATCAGTGAGAATCTCGCTGTGAGAACCTAACGGTGGAACCAGTGTGGGCAGGATTAAAACACGCGTCCACATCAGTGAAGGTCTCGCTGTCTTTTGTGACAACCTGACGGCGGAACTAATGTGAGCAGGATTCAAACACGTGTCCCCATCCATGCGTGTCTCGCTGTCTTCTGTGAGAAACTAAGTGTGGAACTGTAAGCAGGATTCGAACTCGTGTCCACATCAGTGAGACTCTCGCTGTCTTCTGTGAAAACCTGACGGAGGAACCAATGTGAGCAGGATTAAAACACGTGTCCACATCCATGAGGGTCTCGCTGTCTTCTGTGAGAAACTGACGGGGGTACCAATGTGAGGAGGATTAGAACACGTGTCCACATGAGTGAGGGTCTCTTTGTCTTCTGTGAGATCCTAACGGTGGAACCAATGTTAACAGGATTAGAACACGTGTCCACCTCCATGAGGGTCTCTCTCTCTTCTGTGAGAACCTGACAGCGAAACCAGTGTGAACAGAATTGAAACACGCATCCTCATTGGTCAGGGTCTCGGTGTTTTCGGTGAGAACCAAACGGAAGAACGAATGTGAGCAGGATTAGAACACATGTCCACATCAGTGAGGGTCTCGCTTTGAGCACCTAACGGCGGAACCAATGGGAACAGGATGAGAACACACGTCCACATCAGTGAGGGTCTCGCTGTCTTCTGTGAGAACCTAACAGCGGA
The DNA here is from genome assembly GCF_032854445.1 of Liolophura sinensis. Taxonomy (NCBI): domain Eukaryota; kingdom Metazoa; phylum Mollusca; class Polyplacophora; order Chitonida; family Chitonidae; genus Liolophura; species Liolophura sinensis. The sequence goes on along the minus strand of NC_088295.1, from coordinate 94,760,075 downwards.
ACCAATGTGAACAGGATTAGAACACGTGTCCACATCCATGAGGGTCTCGCTGTCTTCTGTGAGATACTGATGGCAGAACCAATGTGAGCAGGATTAAAACACGTGTACATCATATCAATGAGGGTCTCGCTGTCTTTTGTGAGAACCTGACGGCGGAACCAAGGTGAGCAGGATGAGAACATGCGTCCACGTCAGTGAGAGTCTCGCTGTCTTCTGTGAGATCCTAACGGCGGAACCAACGTGAACAGGATTAGAACACGTGTCCACCTCCATGAGGGTCTCACTGTCTTCTGTGAGAACCTGACGGCGGAAACATGGTGAGCAGGATGAGAACACGTGTCCACATCAGTGAGAGTCTCGCTGTCTTCTGTGAGAACCTGACAGCGGGACCAGCATGAACAGGATTAGAGCACGTGTCCACATCAGTGAGAGTCTTGCGGTCTTTTGTGAGAACGTGACAGCGGGACCAGCATGAACAGGACTCAAACACGTGTCGATCTCAGTGAGAGTCTCGCTGTCTTTTGTGAGAACCTGACAGAGGAACTAATGTGAGCAGGATTCAAACACCTGTCCACATCAGTGAGACTCTCGCTGTCTTCTTTGAGGAACTGATGGAGGAACAAATGTGAGCAGGATTAAAACACGTGTACACCACATCAATGAGGGTCTCGCTGTCTTCTGTGAGAACCTGACGGCGGAAACATGGTGAGCAGGATGAGAACACGTGTCCACATCTGTGAGAGTCTCGCTGTCTTCTGTGAGAACCTGACAGCGGGACCAGCATGAACAGGACTCAAACACGTGTCGATCTCAGTGAGAGTCTCGCTGTCTTTTGTGAGAACCTGACAGCGGGACCAGCATGAACAGGACTCAAACACGTGTCGATCTCAGTGAGAGTCTCGCTGTCTTTTGTGAGAACCTGATAGCGGGACCAGCATGAACAGGATTAGAACACGTGTCCACATCAGTGAGAGTCTCGCGGTCTTTTGTGAGAACCTGACAGCGGGACCAGCATGAACAGGACTCAAACACGTGTCGATCTCAGTGAGAGTCTCGCTGTCTTTTGTGAGAACCTGACAGAGGAACTAATGTGAGCAGGATTCAAACACCTGTCCACATCAGTGAGACTCTCGCTGTCTTCTTTGGGAAACTGATGGAGGAACAAATGTGAGCAGGATTAAAACACGTGTACACCACATCAATGAGGGTCTCGCTGTCTTCTGTGAGAACCTGACGGCGGAAACATGGTGAGCAGGATGAGAACACGTGTCCACGTCAGTGAGAGTCTCGCTGTCTTCTGTGAGATCCTCACGGCGAAACCAGTGTGAGCAGAATTCAAACACGCATTCTCATTGGTCAGGGTCTTGGTGTTTTCGGTGAGAACCAAACGGAGGAATGAATGCGAGCAGGATTAGAACACGTGTCCACATCAGTGAGGGTCTCGCTGTGAGAACCTAACGGCGGAACCAATGGGAACAGGATTAGAAAACGTATCCACATCAGTGAGGGTCTCGCTGTGAGAACCTAACGGCGGAACCAAGGTGAACAGGATTAGAAAACGTATCCACATCAGTGAGGGTCTCGCTGTGAGAACCTAACGGCGGAACCAAGGTGAACAGGATTAGAAAACGTATCCACATCAGTGAGGGTCTCGCTGTGAGAACCCAACGGCGGAACCAAGGTGAACAGGATTAGAAAACGTATCCACATCAGTGAGGGTCTCGCTGTCTTCTGTGAGAACCTGACGGCGGAACCAATGTGAGCAGGATTCAAACACGTGTCCCCTTCCATGAGGGTCTCGCTGTCTTCTGTGAAAACCTGACAGCCAAACCAATGTTAGCAGGATAAGAACACCTGTCTACATGAGTGAGGGTCTCGCTGTCTTGTGTGAGAACCTGACAGCGGAACCAGTGTGAGCAGGATTACAACACGTGTCCACATCAGTGAGGGTCTTGCTGTCTTCTGTGAGAACCTGACTGTGGAACCAATGTGAGCAGGATTCTACCACGTGTCCACATCAGTAAGAGTCTTGCTGTTTCTGTGACCAATGTGAGCAGGATTAGAACACGTGTCCACATCAATGTGGGTCTCGCTGTCTTCTGTAAGAACCTGACGGCGGAACTAGTGTGAGCAGGATTACAACACGTGTCCACATCAGTGAGAGTCTCGCTGTCTTCCATGAGAGCCTGATGGCGGAACCAGTGTAAGTAGGATTAGAACACATGTCCACATGAGTGAGGGTCTCGCTGTCTTCCATGAGAACCTGACGGCAGAACCAATGTGAGCAGGATTCAAACACGCATCCTCATTGGTGAGGGTCTCGCTGTTTTCGCTGAGAACCAGACGGAGGAACCTGTTTGAGGAGGATTCAAACACGTGTCCACACCAGTAAGGGACTAGAGAAGCAGAGAAGCCTGAGAACAAACAGGCACCCAACCACCTCCAGTTAGGCGATAAAAAACAGTGAATGGGCCAAAGATTGATGACCAATGACGTAATTCGCTTAACTTTTAGAGAGATATTTTTTACTTTTAAATAAAAAAACACAGGATTTTAAATAAACAATTATTATAATTTATATTAAAATTGACAACTATTGCACATTTCTATACAGAAGAGACATATAGATTCAATGAGAAATCGTCAGCTCATACATATAACTTATAATTTTTGCCCAGAGTAGATTGTCTGAAAGAAGCAATCTATATTTTTTGATATAACTTCTACAGACTTAGTTAGAAAAGGCAAATCCTACGCTAGATTCACACTGTAAATGGATTCTTCAGTTTGAAGTAACAAATCTCCTTTAAACATAGATTATATGCACATACCCAGGTGCAGCAATGTCTAATGAAAGCTATAAGAATAATACAGCAGCTATGCCAATAAGAGGCTACAGCCATGACCAGTCCACAGCAGGCTACAGCCATGGCCAGTCCACAGCAGGCTATAGCCATGGCCAGTCCACAGCAAGCTACAGCCATGGCCAGTCCACAGCAGGCTGCAGCCATGGTCAGTCCACTGCAGGCTACAGCCATGGTCAGTCCACTGAAGGCTACAGCCATGACCAGTCCACAGCAGGCTACATCCATGGTCAGTCCACAGCAGGCTACATCCATGGCCAGTCCACAGCAAGCTACAGCCATGACCAGTCCACAGCAGGCTACAGCCATGACCAGTCCACAGCAGGCTACAGCCATGACCAGTCCACAGCAGGCTACAGCCATGACCAGTCTACAGCAGGCTACAACCAGATTTCTAGCAGGCTGCTCTAGACTGGTTGAATGTTGTAAAGGTTGAATTCAACACTATATTCAAAATTCTACATATGCGTCCCTAGATGAATGCAGCCAGGTTCAAACGGATAGCACTCCATTGTCTGTGTGCCTGTGTGAATCTCATAATGATGGAATGCCATCCAGCTAACTCACAGTGTGAGCAGACAAGTCCACATCCACGTCAAGGCATGTAGGTCCCACAATCTGTGTTCCCTGCAGAATCCTGTCTATATGCAAGTCACCTGGACAGGGCATCCTGCTGTCACACTCGGAAACTTGTCATTGATATCTGGCTTTGACACCCGGCTAGCACACCCGCCTAGGAAACCCTGCTAGATGTAGGACACCTGGCTAAAACCTCCTGCTAGGACATCTGTTTCTCAGGAGACTGCTGATGAGCTATGTAGAGGAAGCCAATACTGGAGAGTGCGCTGACCAGGAATATGACATCAAACCAGCGATGGTAAAAGTTAAACTGAAGCTCTCCAAGTACCTCTGTAATGATGGATCTGAAACAGATCAGGTGTGAAGACAGAGTGACAGAGGCTCACATCGTAGTGTTAGGCCACTAGGAATGACTTGCTACAGGCAGGTAAACAAGGGGAGGTTTAGGTTTGCACTGAGAAAAGTTTGGTCTGTTGTTACACATACTTGACTGCAATTTAATGTATACAATGGCAATGAGTTTTATGGAAGGAAAAAATAAAAATAGCCAAAACACAGACATTTACCAGGTAAGTGGAAAATTTTCCAACTCATGATGTACACAGAACATATATACACACTCTGTTGGTGTCAGACTTTAGGTGCTCTTCTATGAACGATAAAACAGTCATACAAGCCTGACTGCCGGTTTATTGTAAGAAGGGGGGTGGGGGTGGAGATGGGTGGAGAGAGTCATTGTAGGTGAATACGCAGAGTTGTAGACTACTACATGTACATGTAGTGAAGGGAGACACTGATGGGACAAACAACTGATGAGGGCACAGAGACACTGATGGGACAGACAACTGATGAGGGAACAGAAGAAAATGATGGGACATACAACTGATGAGGGCACAGAGAGACACTGATGGCACAGACAACTGATGAGGGCACAGAGAGACACTGATGGGACAGACAACTGATGAGGCACAGAGACACTGATAGGACAGACAACTGATGAGGGCACAGAGACACTGATGGGACAGACAACTGATGAGGGCACAGAGAGACACTGATGGGACAGACAACTGATGAGGGCACACAGAAACACTGATGGGACAGACAACTGACAAGGGCAGAATAAGACACTGATGGGACAGACAACTGATGAGGGGACAGAGAGACACTGATGGGACACACAACTGATGGGACAGAGAATTGATGAGAGCACAGACAACTGATGTCAGCACAGACAACTGATGAGGGCACAGAGAACTGATGAGGGCAAAGACAGATGATGAGGGCACAGACAACTAATGAGACAACTAATGAGGGCATTTAATGAGGGCACAGACACAGCTAATGAGGGCACAGAGAACTAATGAGGGGACAAACAGCTGGTGAGGGCACAGATAGGTGGTGAGAGGGCAGACAGCTGGTGAACGAATAAACAGCTAGAGAGGGCACAAACAGCTGGTGAGGGCACAAACAGCTGGTGAGGAGACTGACCTGTATTCTGGGGGCATGTTCATCCGGATCAGTAAGACCGAGGAGACAAAGTACATGCCCTGTACACATACAAAAACACTCATGTACAACATATCCACATTCAACATTCAAGAATTCCCTGACATTATGATAACATGAAAACTTTGTTAAAGTTACCAGCATAAAGCTGTTTTCCTTCTGTGGACAAAATTGTGTGGTTGTAAGTCAGGTACATGTAGGACTGAAGTATGTACAACAGTCTTCAGAATCAGTCTTTACTAATCCTACATACCAAACAGCTTAGTGAAGGAACACCTTGTATGATTCAGCTGCTGCATGGGCTCTGTACATAGAGGTATGGGTATACAGTCATGGAAAAAATTATTAGACCACCCTTGCTTTCTCCCATTTCTTGTTCATTTTAAAACCTTGCACAAATGAAGGAACATTTGTTTGGGCAAAGAAAGTGATGAAAACAGAAATAGTTCATAAGGGTTTTATTTAAGAGGTGATATCTATCAGTTCTCTATGACTTTCTTGACAATGACCAAAATCACTTAAGTTCATACATCTGTAGATGTGGCAACTGTATTCTCAAAAACATTTTGGCATTTCATTTTTTCTCCTGTCTCCTAGTCACGTAGTCACATGACTCTCAGTCTCATACGGGAGTTAGTACTTGATTGCATGCCCATTGTTTTTGATGACTGCAGCCATGCACCTTGGCATGCTCTCCACCAGTTTGTTACATTGCCCTGCGGTCACAGCAGCCCATTCCTGTTGCAAAAATTCGAACAAATTTGCTTTGTTTTTGGGCATGTGGTTCTCCATTTTGAACTTGATAATATTCCACAGGTTTTCAATTGGATTCAGATCAGGTGACTGAGCAGGCCAATTCATGGTTCGAATGTTCCGGTTCTCTATCCAGGTTTTAACTGACCTTGCCGTGTGGCAAGGGGCATTGTCTTGTTGGAAAATCCAGTCATTCGAGCCAGGAAAGAGTTTAGCAGCTGATGGAAGAAGACTGTTTTCAAGAGTAGCTCTGTATGTGACTTGGTTCATTCTCCCTTCACACAACTGCATCTGTCCTGTTCCACCCATACTGAAACAACCCCAGATCATCACTGATCCACCCCCATGCTTTACAGTAGGAGCAAGGCAGTCTGGTTTGTAGGCTTCCCCAGGCTTCCTCCTAACCAGTAAGTTGGCTGGAGTAGGCATCAACTCAAAATTGGATTCATCACTGAAGAGAACTTTAGCCCAATCATCAACAGTCCAATTCTTGTGATCCCTCGCAAAACGCAAGCGGGCCTTCCGCTGCCTCTCGTTGATGAAGGGCTTCTTCCGTGCCCTGTGCAACTTTAGACCAGCTTCAAGAAGTCGGTTTCGAACTGTTCTTGCTGAACAAGTCACATTTGTTGACAATGCCCACTCATTTCTAAGGTCTCTGGAGGTCTGACGACGATTCTTGATACAGGACCGGATGAGTGCTCGGTCATCTTGTGGGGTAGAAAGACGTTTCCTGCCTCGACCAGCTAGCAGTTTTGTAGTACTATGTTCGGCTTGCTTTTTCTTGGTGTAATGAACTGCTGTCTTAGAGATCTTCAGTTTTTTGGCCACTCGTCGCTCGCTCAATCCAGTATCCAGGTGTGCCAAGATGGCTGCCTTTCTGGCTCCACATAATTCTTTCGTTTTAGGCATTATGGGAGCTGACAACTACCGAGTTGTGCTGCGTCTTAATATATAAACAAGAGACCCCCATTTATGTAAGCCTACATGTAAACAGGAAACCACTCTTTATGTAAGTCTGCATGTAAATGGAAAGCATGAAATTGCCTCGCATACACCCTAGGAATACAACTGACCTTAAAGCATATCAAATACGACAACGTATTATGGAATCAGCTGGATTTTTGTCGTATTCATTGTAATCTTCGGTTAATACACCTTTAGGGTTGCCAGGCATTAAAATGAACAAGAAACCAAAGAAAATATGAGTGGTCTAATAATTTTTTCCATGACTGTATATATATTTATTTATTTGATTGGTGTTTTATGCCGTACTCAAGAATATTTCGGCAACCAGCATTATGGTGGGTGGAAACCGGGCAGAGCCTGGGGGAAACCCACGACCATCCGCAAGTTACTGTCACACCTTCCAACATACGGCCAGAGAGGAATCCAGCATTAACTGGACTTGAACTCACAGCGACCGCATTGGTGAGAGACTCCTGAATCATTACGCTGCGCTAGAGTGCGAATCAACTGAGCCACGCAGGCCCCTGGTACATATATACAATGGGCTTGTATGATTCACCTGCTACATATGCACTTCACAGAGAGGTATACCATGGGGTTGTATGAATCAGCTGCTATATGCATAGTGTACAGAGAGGTATACCATGGGGCTGTATGATCCACCTGCTACATGTGCACTGTACACAGAGGTGTATGATAGGGTTGTATGATTCAGCTGCTACATGTGCACTATACAGAGAGGTATACCATGGGGTTGTATGATTCAGCTGCTATATGTGCACTGTACTGAGAGGTATATGATAGTGTTGTATGATTCAGCTGATATATGCATACTGTACAGAGAGGTATACCATGGGGCTGTATGATCCACCTGCTACATGTGCACTGTACAGAGAGGTATACCATGGGGTTAAATAATTCAGCTGCTATATGCATCCTGTGCAGAGAGGTGTATGATAGGGTTGTATGATTCAGCTGCTACATGTGCACTATACAGAGAGGTATACCATGGGGTTAAATAATTCAGCTGCTATATGCATCCTGTGCAGAGAGGTGTATGATAGGGTTGTATGATTCAGCTGCTACATGTGCAATATACAGAGAGGTATACCATGGGGTTGTATGATTCAGCTGCTACATGTGCACTGTACAGAGAGGTATATGATAGAGTTGTATGATTCAGCTGCTACATGTGCACTATACAGAGAGGTATACCATGGGGTTGTATGATTCAGCTGCTATATGTGCAGTGTACAGAGAGGTATATGATAGGGTTGTATGATTCAGCTGCTACATGTGCACTATACAGAGAGGTATACCATGGGGTTGTATGATTCAGCTGCTACATGTGCACTATACAGAGAGGTATACCATGGGGTTGTATGATTCAGCTGCTATATGTGCAGTGTACAGAGAGGTATATGATAGGGTTGTATGATTCAGCTGCTACATGTGCACTATACAGAGAGGTATACCATAGAGTTGTATGATTCAGCTGCTACATGTGCACTATACAGAGAGGTATACCATGGGGCTGTATGATTCAGCTGCTATATGCATAGTGTACAGAGAGGTATACCATGGGGTTGTATGATTCAGCTGCTATATGTATACTGTACAGAGAGGTGTATGATAGGGTTATATGATTCAGCTGCTACATGTGCAATATACAGAGAGGTATACCATAGGGTTGTATGATTCAGCTGCTACATGTGCACTGTACAGAGAGGTATACCATAGGGTTGTGTGATTCAGCTGCTACATGCATACTGTACAGAGAGGTATACCATAGGGTGTATAACTGAGCTGCTATGTGCATATTGTACAGAGAGGTATACCATGGGGTGTATGATTCAGCTACTACGTGCATACCATACAGAGAGGTATTTAGCTGCATGATTGGATCACGCTCCAGCTGACTCATGCAAGGTTTAACGCCTGGCACTTTGTCAGCTACATCACATAATCAGAATTGAAATCTCTTGTGAAAATGAGCAAAAGTCTACACAAAATGGGATTATTTGATAACATCAATGTGACAGACATCTAAATAAAAGGGAAATGGATATGTGAGAGGAAAAGATAGTGTGTGTACATGTCTATCAGCTGACCTGTCACATCTCTACTCACCATTATCTGCGCTAGACACAACACAATTACATTGGAGGATTTGCTGCTGGCTATGGCATAAAAAAACTGTGAAATAAAACAGACAGCATGTCAAATACTTAGACAACATGTGCACCAGCCTGGGACAACGCCAGCTAGAGAAAAGAAGCAACCTGCTGACTAAGGGGAGATAACTGTTGCTGACCCAACTTTCCTCACAGACACTATCCCCAACTCATACTAGTCAATGGTAACAAACCCCTAGTTTATCTCATCGTTGGCTTTTGCACATCTTATAGTCAACTAACAAATGATAACAACTGCACAAGTTTTGCACTTGAACACACTGCGCTGAAATCAGTAATAGATTAAACACATTACAGTTATTAAACACATTACTGGTACAGCTATTGTTAAAAGAAAGTGTGGTGGCCATAACAAGGCTGGTGTAATGGTAAGAAGGCTGGTGTAATCGTAACAAGACTGATGTAATCGTAACAAGGCTGGTGTAATGGTAAGAAGGCTGGTGTAATCGTAACAAGACTGATGTAATCGTAACAAGACTGATGTAATCGTAACAAGACTGATGTAATCGTAACAAGGCTGGTGTAATGGTAAGAAGACTGGTGTAATCATAACAAGACTGGTGTAATGGTAAGAAGACTGGTGTAATCATAACAAGACTGGTGTAATGGTAAGAAGACTGGTGTAATCATAACAAGACTGGTGTAATCATAACAAGGCTGGTGTAATCGTAACAAGGCTGGCGTAATCGTAAGAAGCTTGGTGTAATCACAACAAGACTAATGTAATCATAACAAGGCTGGTGTAATCATAACAAGGCTGGTGTAATCATAACAAGGCTGGTGTAATCAGGCTGGTGTAATCGTAACAAGGCTGGTGTAATCGTAAGAAGCTTGGTGTAATCACAACAAGACATATGTAATCATAACAAGGCTGGTGTAATCACAACAAGACTAATGTAATCATAACAAGACTGGTGTAATCACAAGATTGGTGTAATCATAAACGATCTGTATACTTACTCTGGTAAGCGTCAAAAGAAGTCCGCGTATTGATGTGACAATGATTATACCCACTAAAAGGAAGGATATTTGTTGAGACCAGAACTTGACCTGGGTAGAAGAAAACATCACATCAAACAATGATTACACGCAATAAGTGGTGTACCAAGGACAGTAACTGTTGGCAATAAACACACACAAACCCAATTGCCCAGGTAAGTGACACATAAAAACAGATTAACATAAACTTGGATAACCAGATAATTGACACCTTCAAACAGATTAACATCAACCTGCAGGCCCAGGTAAATGACACCTACAAACAAATTAACATTAAACTGGATGGTCAGGTAACTGACACCTACAAACAGATTAAGATCAACCTGCATGACCAGGTAAATGACCCCTACAAACAGATTAACATCAACCTGCATGACCAGGTAACTGACAGCCACAAACAGATTAACATCAAGCTGCATGACCAGGTAAATGACACCTACAAACAGATTAAGATCAACCTGCATGACCAGGTAAATGACACCTACAAACAGATTAACATCAACCTGCATGACCAAGTAAATGACACCTACAAACAGATTAACATCAACCTGCATGACCAGGTAACTGACAGCCACAAACAGATTAACATCAACCTGGATGACCAGGTAATTGATGGCCACAAACAGATTAAAACCAACCTGCATGACAGGGTAAATGACAGCCACAAAGAGATTAACATCAACCTGCATGACCAGGTAACTGACAGCCACAAACAGATTAACATCAACCTGCATGCCCAGGTAAATGACAGCCACAAAGAGATTAACATCAACCTGCATGACCAGGTAACTGACAGCCACAAACAGATTAACATCAACCTGGATGACCAGGTAATTGACAGCCTCAAACAGATTAACATCAACCTGCATGACCAGGTAAATGACAGCCACAAACAGATTAAGATCAACCTGCATGATCAGGCAATTGACAGCAACAATCAGATTAACATCAAACTGGATGGTCAGGTAATTGACACCTACAAACAGATTAACATCAACCTGCATGCCCAGGTAAATGACGGCTACAAACAGATTAACATCAACCAGGATGACCAGAAAATTGACAGCTACAAACAGATTATAATCAACCTGTAAGCCCAGGTAACTAACACCTAAAAACATACTCACTTCAAACTGGACGACAAGGTAACTGATAGCTACAAATGACTAACATCAAAGTGGACCCCCCAGGTAAATTGATAGCTAGACATACCTACATCAAACCGGACCCCCAGGTAAAATAACAGCTAGACATACTTACATCAAACTGGAGCCCCAGGTAAATTGCCAGCTAGACATACTTACATCAAACTGGATGCCCAGGTAATTGACGGCTATTTCGGTGCCCCTGGTTATTGGATCTTTCTTTCCCACACGATCAAATATAATGTTTACTGTCGCCTTTCACATGGACACAAAAAAAGAAAATCATAATTATTGTGCCTTTTTCTATTTTGAAGGAAAGGTTGATTTTGTGATGTAGGTAGAAGGGGAGGTACATTGTAACTTAGTACCATCCAGCACACTGGAGTGAATGCCATTACACGTTCCAGAACTACATGGTTAACATTGTAAAATTTATGTTCCACACTGAACTATATTAAAACTTGGATAACAAACTGAGAAAACTTTTCGTCTAAAAGGGAAGACAACATCAGAGTTGCTAATGTTCATACTTTACACCGCAGAATAGATAAAGCTGCATATGCTGAATGAAACATGAAGAATAATTCACTCAATGCTATTAAGCTGCTATTACATTGTAACTTTCCATGCATAAAGCTGCACATCAACATACCATGAAGGTCTTGTAAACACAGTACATGGAGAAGAAATAACCAAGGAAATTAAAGTATCGGCCTTTAAATGTCTTGGAATACCTGATCCTCTCCTGTTAAGAAATAAAACAAGAAACCAGAAACACCGAACATTTTATCTTGTTCCAACCATCAAATATTTAGCCAGTTCTAATCACTAAATGTTCCATCCTATATTAATCACTAAATATTTCATCCTATTCTAATAACTAAATATTTCGTGCTGTTCTAATCACTAAATATTTGATCCTGATCTAATCACTAAATGTTCTATCCTGTTCTAATCACTAAATATTTCATCCTGTTCTAATCACTAAAAATTTCGTCCTATTCTAATCACTAAATGTTCCATCCCATTCTAATCACTAAATATTTCATCCTGTTCTAATCACAAAATATTTTGTCCTGTTCTAATCACTAAATATTTCATCATATTCTAGTCACTAAATATTTCGTCCTGTTCTAATCACTAAATATTTCGTCACGTTCTAATCACTAATTATTTCGTCCTGTTCTAATCACTAAATATTTCGTCCTGTTCTAATCACTAAATATTTCGTCCTGTTCTAATCACTATATGTTCCTTCCTATTCTAATCACTAAATGTTCCATCTTGTTCTAATCACTAAATATTTCATCATATTCCAATCACTAAGTATTTCGTCCTGTTCCAAACACTAAATGTTTCGTCCTGTTCTAATCACTAAATATTTTGTCCTGTTCTAATCACCAAATGTTCCTTCCCATTCTAATCACTAAATATTTCATCCTGTTCTAATCACAAAATATTTTGTCCTGTTCTAATCACTAAATATTTTATCATATTCTAATCACTAAATATTTCGTCCTGTTCAAATCACTAAATTTTTCGTCCTGTTCTAATCACTAAATGTTCCTTCCTATTCTAATCACTAAATGTTCCATCCTGTTCTAATCACTCAATATTTCATCATATTCCAGTCACTAAGTACTTTGTCCTGTTCCAAACACTAAATGTTTCGTCCTGTTCTAATCACTAAACATTGTCCTATTCTAATCACTAAATGTTCCATCATGTTCTAATAACTGTTCCATCCTACTCTAATCACTAAATATTTCGTCCTGTTCTAATCACTAAATGTTCCATCCTGTTCTAATCACTAAATGTCCCATCCTATTCTAATCACTAAATATTTTGTCCTGTTCCAATAACTAAATATTTCATCATATTCTAATAACTAAATATTTCGTCCTGTTCTAATCACTAAATATTCCATCCTATTCTAATCACTAAATGTTCTATCCTGTTCTAATCACTAAATACTTCATCCTACTCTAATCACTAAATGTTTTGTCCTGTTCTAATCAGTAAATGTTTAAACACACAATTATTACACGTTGGTTCAAATCAAGGGAATAATGTAAACATCTCCATAGGCTGTTAAAACTCTATTCTACACACAGTGCAAATGCTCATCTTCCAAACAATATGCATTCAGAATCCATTTTCTTTTCACCTTAGCTCAATGAATATTCAGTCCTACTGGAAGAGACAGAACACAATTACAATGTAGGATGCAATCATTACCACAGTGTTGTTCAGGTCCACAGTTTCCAGGAAGAGTTGTCTCCCCAGCTCCTCTAGGGCCCCAGTCTCCTGCTGTAGTAAACCTATATCTGAAGCAGAGGACACAAGACATCTACATGTAGGTGGCCTACCCTCAAATTACACACTGTATGCACTCAGAGACTGCCTTTCTTCATGCAGCATGCCTCTAGGTGGCCTACACTCAACTTACACACTGTATCCACTCAGAGACTGCCTTTCTTCATGCAGCATACCTGAAGGTGGCCTATGCTCAAATTACACACTGTATGCACTCAGAGACTGCCTTTCTTCATGCAGCATGCCTCTAGGTGGCCTACACTCAACTTACACACTGTATCCACTCAGAGACTGCCTTTCTTCATGCAGCATACCTGAAGGTGGCCTATGCTCAAATTACACACTGTATGCACTCAGAGACTGCCTTTCTTCATGCAGCATACCTGAAGGTGGCCTATGCTCAAATTACACACTGTACACACTCAGAGACTGCCTTTCTTCATGCAGCATACCTCTAGGTGGCCTACACTCAACTTACACACTGTATCCACTCAGAGACTGCCTTTCTTCATGCAGCATACCTGAAGGTGGCCTATGCTCAAATTACACACTGTATCCACTCAGAGACTGCCTTCCTTCGTGCAGCATACCTGAAGGTGGCCTATGCTCAAATTACACACTGTATGCACTCAGAGACTGCCTTTCTTCATGCAGCATACCTGAAGGTGGCCTACACTCAACTTACACACTGTATCCACTCAGAGATTGCCTTCCTTCGTGCAGCATACCTGAAGGTGGCCTATGCTCAAATTACACACTGTATGCACTCAGAGACTGCCTTTCTTCATGCAGCATACCTGAAGGTGGCCTACACTCAACTTACACACTGTATACACTCAGAGACTGCCTTTCTTCGTGCAGCATACCTGTAGGTGGCCTACACTCAACTTACACACTGCGTACTCGCAGAGACTGCCTTTCTTCGTGCAGCATACCTGTAGGTGGTCTACGCTCAACTTGCACACTGTATACACTCAGAGACTGCCTTTTAGCATAGACATGCACAGTGATACATATATTTAATGGTGGGAATAATGTGGTGTTGTACAGGTGACTTACTTTCTCCCCCAGTGGTGTTGTACAAGTGACTTACTTTCTCCCCCAGTGGTGTTGTACAAGTGATTTACTTTCTCCCCAACAGGTGTTGTACAGGTGACTTACTTTCTCCCCCAGAGGTATTGGAGGTGACACTCTTCAACATGCCCCAGATTCCCCCAGAGCTCCGGGCTGTACTGGCCTGACGCAACCCCTCCTGCTTGGCCAGTGCTATTCTACAACACAGACAAGCTTCCAGACATGGATAATACTCATGTTATACAAAGTCAGCACAAACTACACAAAACTGCTCTCATGTCATGAGTCATACGCCCTTCATGCTATTCATATTTTGTTGTCTTTTCTAAACACATTATAATCCCAAATTTAAGCTTTCATATTTCTATTTTTTAGATTTTACTTCACAGGATTGGTGAAGAGGTACTCAGTATCACTACCAAAATTTTTACAATACCTCTTAATTCCTGTTCTGTCCTTATGATAATCACCACTTTAGCTTCATGACAATATTACTGCTTTTCCTTCATGATAATCTTATCACCATTTTTCCATGGTAATAATACTGCTGGAGTTCTTTTTTCCATGACAATCTTACCACTATTTCTTCATGACAACATTAATGCCTTTTCTTCATGATCAATCTGCCAAATTTTCTCCATATTAAAATTACTGGTGTTTAGTTCATGACAATCTTACCACATTTGATCCATGGCAACATTGCTGCTGTTTTTTCCATGACAATTTTACCATATTTCCTCCATATTAATATCACTGCTGTTTTTTCCATGACAATTTTACCATATTTTCTCCATATAATAATATTACTGCTGTTTAGTTCATGACAATCTTACCACATTTGATCCATGGCAACATTACTGCTGTTTTTTCCATGACAATTTTACCATATTTTCTCCATATTAATATCACTGCTTTTTTTTCCATGACAATTTTACCATATTTTCTCCATATAATAATATTACTGCTATTTAGTTCATGACAATTTTACCACATTTGATCCATGGCAATATTACTGCTGTTTAGTTCATAACAGTCTTACCACATTCGATCCATGGCAACATTACTGCTGTTTTTTCCATGACAATGTTACCATATTTTCTCCATATTAATATCACTGCTGTTTTTTCCATGACAATTTTACCATATTTTCTCCATATAATAATATTACTGCTATTTAGTTCATGACAATCTTACCACATTTGATCCATGGCAATATCACTGCTGTTTACTTCATAACAGTCTTACCACATTCTATCCATGGCAATATCACTGCTGTTTACTTCATGACAGTCTTACCACATTTGATCCATGGCAATATCACTGCTGTTTACTTCATGACAGTCTTACCACATTTGATCCATGGCAATATCACTGCTGTTTACTTCATGACAGTCTTACCACATTTGATCCATGGCAATATCATTGCTGGTTATTCCACGACAGTCTTACCACATTTGATCCATGGCAATATCACTGCTGTTTACTTCATGACAGTCTTACCTCTTTTTCTTCATGACAATCATGTCCATGGTCTGCATGAGCCTCCTCTCACTACTCTGGATGTCGGCCTCACTCACATGCCTAAAACACAAAACTGTCACAGTCAAACAGGGGAGATAACTCAAGCACAATCAAGTCAATACATGAACCTTTTCTGACCACATATATCCCAGTCCGCCAACATGAGTCTATCATGTAGTGCTTAAGTACATCAAATTATTATATAAACTTTTGTACAAAGTTAACTGGTCCTCCAGAATTTTCCTGGTTTCCTGCCCACCATAACTCTGGCAGCCATGAAATATTCTTGGGTACAGCATAAAACACCAATCAAATAAATAAATCAACTATAAACTTAACCCTGAGGCACTGAAAACAAAACTACACGTTACTTTTTTCCAGCCTAGTGTATTTTTTGTCAGTATTGACCTCATTACCAATCAAAAGTACAACTGAAATTACCTGTTTCACCTAAATAGTGATCTAAAAATACATGATACATATACATGTGATGTCAGTCTGCTGAAGTGCTCAGTCTGCTGAAGTGCTCAGTCTGCTGATGTACTCGGTCTACTGAAGTACTTAGTCTGCTGATGTACTCGGTCTGCTGAAGTACTCAGTCTGCTGAAGTACTCGGTCTGCTGAAGTACTCGATCTGCTGGAGTACTTAGTCTGCTGAGGTACTCAGTCTGCTGAAGTACTCAGTCTGCGGAAGTACTCGATCTGCTGAAGTACTTGATCTGCTGAAGTACTCGGTCTGCTGAAGTGCTCAGTCTGCTGATGTACTCGGTCTGCTGAAGTACTCGGTCTGCGGAAGTACTCGGTCTGCTGAAGTACTCAATCTGCTGGAGTACTTAGTCTGCTGATGTACTCGGTCTACTGAAGTACTTAGTCTGCTGATGTACTCGGTCTGCTGAAGTACTCAGTCTGCTGAAGTACTCAGTCCGCGGAAGTACTCGATCTGCTGGAGTACTTAGTCTGCTGAGGTACTCGGTCTACTGAAGTACTTAGTCTGCTGATGTACTCGGTCTGCTGAAGTACTCAGTCTGCGGAAGTACTTGATCTGCTGAAGTACTTGATCTGCTGAAGTACTCGGTCTGCTGAAGTACTCAGTCTGCTGATGTACTCAGTCTGATCAAGTACTCAATCTGCTCAAGTACTCAGTCTGCTGAAGTACTTGATCTGCTGAAGTACTCGGTCTGCTGAAGTACTCGGTCTGCTGATGTACTCAGTCTGCTCAAGTACTCAATCTGCTCAAGTACTCAATCTGCTCAAGTACTCAATCTGCTCAAGTACTCGGTCTGCGGAAGTACTCGGTCTGCTGAAGTACTCAATCTGCTGGAGTACTTAGTCTGCTGATGTACTCGGTCTACTGAAGTACTTAGTCTGCTGATGTACTCGGTCTGCTGAAGTACTCAGTCTACTGAAGTACTCAGTCTGCGGAAGTACTCGATCTGCTGGAGTACTTAGTCTGCTGAGGTACTCGGTCTACTGAAGTACTTAGTCTGCTGATGTACTCGGTCTGCTGAAGTACTCAGTCTGCTGAAGTACTTGATCTGCTGAAGTACTTGATCTGCTGAAGTACTCGGTCTGCTGAAGTACTCAGTCTGCTGATGTACTCAGTCTGCTCAAGTACTCAATCTGCTCAAGTACTCATTCTGCTGAAGTACTTGATCTGCTGAAGTACTCGGTCTGCTGAAGTACTCGGTCTGCTGATGTACTCAGTCTGCTCAAGTACTCAATCTGCTCAAGTACTCAATCTGCTCAAGTACTCAATCTGCTCAAGTACTTGATCTGCTGAAGTACTCAGTCTGCTGGAGTACTTAGTCTGCTGATGTACTCAGTCTGCTGAAGTACTCAGTCTGCTCAAGTACTCAATCTGCTCAAGTACTCAATCTGCTCAAGTACTCAATCTGCTCAAGTACTGAGTCTGATGAAGTGTAGATTTACCACACTTAAGTTCAGCAATCTTGAGAAAAACAAAAACTATTACCTGACAAAGTAGGACATGTAAGTATAGGGACAGTTGACGGCACCAAAGCCTGAGAGTAAAGCCATGAGTGTGACTCCGATCACGCCCACACGGCCTATACACTGCTCTATAGAGAAGATACCTGAAATACAAGGTGAGAGAAACACAATCATCCTACAGGTAGACAGTGAGAGAAACACAATCATCCTACAGGTAGACCATGCAGATGCCTGAAATACACGGTGAGAGAAACTCAAACATCCTACAGGTAGACAGTGAGAGAAACACAGTCATCCTACACGTCAAGGTCTCATAGTCACACAAGGCAGTACTTTAACCAGACGCCTCAGTTAATTAATTGGTCAAAGATGAAGCGCATGAAACAACTGCAGAATGATATCCCCCGTCAGCCACAATAATACATGCAGCATTATTACATAGTCTATCATATGATATCCCCCGTCAGCCACAATAATACATGCAGCATTATTACATTGTCTATCATATGATATCCCCCGTCAGCCACAATAATACACACAGCATTATTACATAGTCTATCATATGATATCCCCCGTCAGCCACAATAATACATGCAGCATTATTACATTGTCTATCATATGATATCCCCCCCGTAAGCCACAATAATACACACAGCATTATTACATAGTCTATCATATGATATCCCCCGTAAGCCACAATAATACATGCAGCATCATTACATAGTCTATCATATGATATCCCCTGTAAGTGACAACAATACACACAGCATTATTACATTGTCTATCATACTTTTCTGGTAACAAGATACTGGTGTAAGACACTGTCCAATGACTCACCATGTTTAGGACTAAGAATAGGAAATGGATCTCCAATTTTCCAGAAGAAGTAAAGAAAGCAAGTCCATGCACCACACGTCAGCAACACTTTAACATCCTTTCTATGTGGAACTATAAACATATTTCAGATATTACACAAAATGCATCAATGTTGATTTAACATGTCTTTTTCAACATGTTACATTATTTACATGTGTCTATTTCAACATGTTACATTATTTACATGTGTCTATTTCAACATGTTACATTATTTACACCTGTCTATTTCAACATGTTACATTATTTATGTTTCATCCATATTCAGGTATTCTACGGTCAGCCTTTCTGTATATGAAAGAACAACTTTCAGTGCAATTTATGCACATTTTTAATTTGATTTCGGAAACAAAACTACATTGGTTGTATTGGCCAGTTTCAGAGCTTTGCAAAAAGTATAATTTTATCACTCAGCAAAATATGCTTGAATAAACACCTTGTAACCATGAGAAATGTTTGAAGAACTACAGTATCTATGGAAATGTTTACCTGCATAAACTTCTCAGAATGACAACATACATAAGCATCCATCAAAGCAGATATTTTAAGCCTTAAAACATATATGTACATACACATATGCACAAAATGTACATTAAATATTAAACTGAACAAAACCAGCAGTTTTTTTGTTGAAAAAGAAGAAGTTAATGTAGCACAGGAGCTATATGTTCATGCATTAGGACGAACAGTAAACTAAATCACTGTTCCTTATGACTTACCAAAGCGGACATTACTGACCACGTAGTAGGCAATATAGAATGGTAGCACTGCTATCAGAAAAACCAGGATGGAGAACAGAAAGAGATTCCAGTGAAAGTACCGAGAGCTGTAAAACAGAAACGATGAACATGAATCAATATGAAGGCAATATGGTATTACTGCTATCAAAAATACCACAATGGAGAACAGGAAGAGATTCCCCTGAAAGTGCCAACAGCTGTACCAAAACTAGTCAGTATGAATGAATCCAATAAAAGAACCAAAAACTGCAAAACAGAAACGCGTTGATAGGAATAAAACCAGTGAAAATAAAATCTTGTATCATTAACACTACGAGTTACAGTCTCTATAACAGAAGATGATGGAAAACTCGAACCTGGTGTCAAGAATTCCTAGTATTTCAAAGATGATCAGCTCAAACATAGCGCAGCAGAGAGAGAAAGTGACGGAGAAGACAAGCAAAACCACCGGCTGATGGACCTGAAGAAAACAACATACATCCAGGTTTTAATGTTATTAAAATAAACATATATTTCTGCTCTTTAATCACCTGTTTATGAAAAAAAAAACCAATTAACCCATAAAACACACTGATTACTGTCACACTGTGTTACATATGCCACTGCACTGCAGTTCACTCAGGTAGAGTCATACCACACTTGATCTTTGTTTCCATCTCAGAAAAGGTGTACGACAGATATCCTAGTCTAATTAAACACACAGTCTCTGCTCTTATTTTTTTATTTCAGAAACACTGTAGAAGTTGCTGTCTGGAATATACAATGTATGTGTGCTCTGAAACAATTGCCCTCTGACATACAATAGAGCCATAGGTTATAAGTAAGATCAGGGTCTCTGGTGAATAATCATGAAGTACTACTCTTTCTATAACTTAAAATTTAAATACCTCATAATCACGAAATAACTGCTTCAAGAAAAACACCCATCCCCCTGCAAAAAACAGCACCTGAAATTTAGAAACAAAAATTTTGATTAGCAAAGTCATTTCACTCATTCAACTACACTGCCATAACCATTTGAACATGTGCACAATGTTTCACTGAGATCATGAGAAACTGAAAGGTCAGCATTAATAATTTTGTCAGGGCCTGTTCACCGCACTGTGACCTTGGCCTAAAACTAGAGAGACGAGACTTAAGTTACACTTCTGAATACTGCATCACAATATAATCTCCAAATTATAAGGTTACTCTGATACAAGTTCAACAACCCTCAAGGAAGAAATGAAAACTTTGATACCTATGCAAGAGACATACATCTCAATTATACCTGTATCACATCCAGTATCAGTAGGCCTAGTCCTAGCTCTGCCTACACATCCACCTTCACAACCAAGAACGGTCGAAAGTGGGAAAAACTGTCAGCAACCTCTGGATGGTCGTGGGTGTCCCCCAGGCTTTGCCCGGTTTCCTCGTACCATAATTCTGGCCACCATAGTATAAGTGAAATATTCTTGAGTAAGGCGTAAAACACTAGTCAAATAAATGAATAAATAAATCATAACCAAGAAAAGTGAACTACGGGTAATCATGTTTTTATCGTCATACTAACTTAACAGATTATATTGAACATCCATGTTTTCTGTATCAAATAGGTACTCTTTTTACGATTCTTTGCTGTCTACAAACATGCAATATTGAATATTCTCCATGAATTTGTAGTATTTGGCAGACAAATCGCTCTTACTGCAATATTTTTTATTAGTAATCATTTGTTTCTCCTGTCAATCATTATTTATGCATATCCTACATTTTGTACGTAAAACGGAACACTGTGAGCACCATGTGAAAATATCACTTAAGCAAGAGCTATCAGTAGCATGATCGGCACCATAGGCCTTCAGTACAGCGCGCCTTTCATTCTGACAATACATGTTGTTGTTGCAAGCAGACGTCAACGTGACAAACACCTGTTCGTTTTAATTTGTAGCCTTAGAAACGCTTATTTATTGAATTCCAAGAAACAAGGGGGTAGGTGTTGTCATTTAACTTACTAACAGTTTACCTGAGAAAACAACATAACAAAGGAATCAACCAAAAACGACATGTTGACAACGCCACAACGCCAGCGTGTAACTTTTCGGTGACTCGTACATTGTAGATAAAGTACGAGACACGAATGAAAACTGATAACCACTTGTCCAACAGTACTCGTCAGCCTTGTCGCCTGCTGGATCCAGACTGATTGCTCAAGTATGCTTATCGCAACTTCTGCTTCCTCCAGGTCACCAGTGCAGGACATAAGTGCAAGGGTCAGCGAACTGTGGATTAGAAATGTCACACCTCTGAAAAAGATTAAACGGTAACATTTTTACTCTAGAACTTTATATTAACTGTAACTAAGCTAATATGAAAAGGCAAAGCCTAAGATCTAACGTAGTGTGTAGACCAACATAGGCCTATACATTAGCCTATAGGCCTACATCTATTTGGCAAATAATAGGTCTAACTACATGTATATATTATCTGCTATCAACATGTAGGCCATTTGATTTATACAGAAGCTGAAAGAGTAAACAAAGAATTTGTCAAATATATATTCGTGTTGTTGCATTTGGTGAATTTCTCCATTATTTGCCCAGAAGTAAGGGAGAGTGGGGTATAACGGACCCAGGGGGCAAAACAGACTTTCGCGCCACAACTTATGCTACATGTCATACCGTCTTTATGGTCATCTGTAGTGTTAGATATAACTATTTGTATAACATAAACGTTGCTGTCGATGATAAATGTCAACAAATAGTAATCCTAGAGGCCGGGCAAAATTTCGATCACCGATGGTAAGCATGTTTTTACCATCAGTGCACACAGCTTTTGTGTGTGCCTGTAATTCCAAAGTTGCATTTTGTTTCCACGACCATATCAACAAGCTCAAAAAAAAGATCAAGACGTAAACGACTGGTGAGCTTCTTTTGAAACGTGTCAACTTTAAAGCAAATTAACCACGTGGGGGCAAAACGGACCGCAATAAGTACGGGCAAAGAGGCACACTAGTCCGTTTTGTCCCGATCCACGTTCCATTTTGCCCCGTTACCTCGTATGCTCAATTAGGCCTAAATACCTTAATTTAGGCAAACACTCTTCAGTCTATTAAAGAATAAACAGCAATTTGAAAACAACAACCATAGCAAATGAGAAGAAACATGGAGAAACCCATAATTTATATAAACGTATGATGTATGATGGTTCAAACGTACAAAGCGTGTATCATGTACACTTTCACAGGAGCCTGAAATGGTAGTCCACGATGACAAATTAAACTCCCAGCCCTTCAGATATTGTTTTTCTTTGTCAATAATGTGAAATTATCCAAGCGAAATACATGTCATAAAATATACGCCTAAATATCAAGCAGACCCACACGAAAACACATTCCAAGAATATTATATTAGTGCATGACAAGCTGCTTAGCCACAATAGCATCCACACAGAAACATTTTATTCAACAAAAACCAGTCTAGATAAATGGAAATGAAGAAAAAGGTACCAACATAAGTATCTGCAATTAACAAAGGAGTTTATAGTGATCTAGGGTATTGCAACCTCTAAGCTTGCTGATCATGTGGTCCTTGAATAGTTCACTTACAGACAGATATACATATTTTAATTATCTATGGATGCGTGTGATTTAATTACCTACAAGTATATATATACTTGCACCAACTTTTTAATTTTATTTAATATATATGGGTATTGAAAATCGACATTTTTCATGAAAATGAATTATAATAATAATGAAATACATATGAATGTTATGGGACATTTGTCGGAAATCATACTGTTATTCATATAGGGGCTTATTATATATTTTACTTTTAATCTGAAAAATATAGTCAAAATCAAAACCATGCATATGTAGGCCACATATTACAAATTAAAATCAAAGTTACTCATCAGAGTTTATGTTTGTGTTATGGGCCATGTAAACGCATTTCAACTCCAGCCTTGGATGGTGTTTAGGTGTCCTCACACTTGCATGATTTCGCACATGTAAATGCAGGCAACTCTAGTAAAGCAACAAACTGAGTTCATTGTCTATTGAAGTCTTTCTAATTCCCTCTAACAACTGTTTTCTTATACATTAAAATTAAGTCTCCTTTATTGTTAAAATTCATCTGCTAAAGAAATGTGAAAAACGTTTTTGAAAACAATGTCTTTTGGGGCAAATTGAAACCCTAGACGTATAGGCAAAGCGGACTTTTCTCGGGTGAGAGTTTTTCACCTACTGCCGAAACTGGTTGTGTTTATAATGAAAGCTGACGTAGTCTATTATAACATGA